>NW_003852401.1:40152353-40197745 GCF_000181295.1 Otolemur garnettii
ATCCAGACCAGCCTGAGTAAGAGTGAAACCCAGTCTCTACAAAAAAAAAAAAAAAAAAATGAAAAAAGAAAGAAAAGAAAAAAGAAAAATATGTCTTTGAATATTCCCATGCAATAACTCATTTCTGAGGAAAGAAGATACCAGGCTTCTGAAGGATTGTTAAATTTGAGGTCTATCATAAAACCAATACCATGAGACCTGAAATGTTGTCATGGTTTTCTGATTATTGTGAGGACTGATGGAAGCCACATAATAAATGGCATTATCTGGATCTGGTTTGAGTACTATTTCCCCAGTCTAGGAGGGTATAACTGAGATAGATTTACTAGGCATGGAAGATGGAAGAACCCTTCCTTTGGTGTCCTGACCGTGAAGTAAAAACCTTTGCAGAAGTCCTTAAAATTGTTCCAGCACCTGCCATACAACTGTCATTGTAAATCAGAAGTAGTACTGCCCTTGGAATAAATTGCAGAGATTAGTGCCATTATCTAAAACTTGAAGGATGTGGCTATGGTGTGCCCTATTTAATTCCCTTACCTGAACTCTACAAAAAATAGATGGATCATGAGAGCAGATAATGGGCTTACCAGATGGCAGCCTCAACTTCAGTGCCATACTGAACATGGTATCTTTTTTTTTTTTTTTTTTGCTGTTTTGGCTGGGGCTGAATTTGAAGCCACCACCACCTCCAGCATATGGGGTTGGCTCCCTACTCCTTTGAGCCACAGACACCACCCTGAAGGTGGTATCTTTACTGAAGCAGATACCACTGCCTCTGATATAGACTGTGTGGCTATTGGTTTGGGAAATGCTTTCTTCTAAATCATCATCAATAGGAAGAATAACATATGTTCATCTTTACATAGCGAGGGTGGCAGTACACTGACACTGCTGTTCTTAGGGCTGTCTAAGCCCACTGCTGTGTAGCATAAGGGACTTTGATTGTTGTATCTGTCAGGGGTGATTCATGGGTAGAAACTGCAAAAATTTCCTTAACATATATGTTATTATGGAAAATTGTTAACCTGCTATTAGAGAAGGCAAAGGGGACACTGACATCATAAAAGTGGCAACTGTAGGAAGCATTTATCACTCCAGGGTTAGGGGTAAAAGGAGATATAATTAAAATCTAGAAGCTTGACTGAGGAGCCCTGAGACAGTGGGACATGGACCCTCTGGAGGAGCCCTGGCTGGCTGGTGTAAGGGCCTTAGGAGCTCAGGGAAAGACGCTGAGGAACTGGGATTTGGTCCTATGAGCAGGGGTTCCCGCTGAATGTGTTGTTTCTAAAAGGACGTGATGGGGCTGTCTGGCTCTGCTTGTGTGGAAAAACTGCAAACTAGAACTAGCTGCCGCTGCTAGAATCAACTAGGAACAAGATGAGCAGTGAATATAGGAGTAAAGTGTGTCATCACACCAGAGAACAACTCCAACAGATTCATCCAGAGAGAGGAACCTGCACCTATTCCACCATCAGCCATTGAATTAAATGATGCATCCCGAGAAGGCCAACCATCCTTTCTCCCCGGCCACCTTGTGCCTGCACAGTAGGAGCAAGAACAGAGAGAACACGGCACTGGGGTTGGAGGCCATTCATGGGCCCGGGAGGAGGGGCTCTCCTTCCCCAAAGATGACCTAGCTGCCCCTACGGCTGAACGGTCAAACTGACGGTGAAAGAAACTGCTGTTCCACAGATACAGCCCTTTGAGACACCTGTTTAATCAGAGGAGTCTTATGAGTCTTGTTCACCATCTGAGCTACTCCTGGACTTTGTTTTTTCTTCCCAGAATGATACTCTGGTTCATTTTCTTTGCCTTTTTTCATTTCCACTTCCTTCCTGCTTTCTTTGCTTCAGTTTTTCCTTCTGGTGTCCTTTCCACTGTATTTCAACTTCCCTGTCCCTCTTAGAAAATACCTATATTTGAATCTTAAGTTTCTTTGACATTCCTCATGCTATAGTCATACATTTTTTGTCTTCTAATATTGTAATAGGGACAGTTGATCCACAAACTGGAGAATTTGTTATCTCATTCTCAGAGTCTGCTGGGGACAACTAAGATGTGACAGTTGCTATTCATCAGGAAGGAAGTCTCCTTCTGAGCAGGTAAATACCAACAGAGGATCATGGACCCAAGGCGATGGGGAAGCACAGCACTTGAATATGTCGCAGTACTTTCTTCAAGCTTGTGGCCGCATCACTTCATTTTCTTCCTGTCACTAGACGAACACCCCTTATTGATTTTAATATTGGTTCATGGTATAAGTCTTTTCCTTCATGGTTTGTGCATTCTGTGTTTTGAGGAAATCATCATCCTGAGTTCAGATGTACTTTATAGTCTTCCAAAAAAGTTTATAGATCTATCTTTCATATTTCATTCACTTAAAATTTATTTTTATTTAAGGTAGGGATCCAGTTACGTTTTTTTTCCATAGATAACCAATTATTCCAGAAACATTTATTGGATACTTCCTCCTTCCCATAATTATTTGCAATACTAACTCTAGTATTGCATTTCCTAGTGGAAAATTTCTGTTCTTTCCATTGTTCTATTTGATTAACCTGACCCTAATGATAAATGTTTATATTCTATAGTTCTATTGCGATTCTTGATATCTGGGGAGGGTCAGTCCCTCTACTATATTTTTCTTCTTCAGTAGTGTTACTACAGTATTTCTAAGTTTTCTCTAGCAAATCAACTCAGTCATTTTATAGACTTCTTTCCTTACTCACACACTACTCTTCTCTTTTATTGCTTTAAGTATGTTTAACACACTTCATTTTAGACTATGAGCCTTGTAGTTTTGATTCCTGGAATCCCATTTGTGCTGCCTCTCTCTTTCTGTGCCTTCTTTCCTTGTGAGTTTTGAGATTTTTGACTTTTGAGTTCCTGTTCTATAGAACTCTATGTTAATTCTTTGAAGTATTCTTTTTTTTTTTTTTTTTTTTGAGACAGAGTCTCAAGCTGTCACCCTGGGCAGAGTGCTGTGGCATCACAGCTCACAGCAGCCTCCAACTCCTGGGCTCAAGTGAGTCTCCTGCCTCTGCCTCCCAAGTAGCTTGGACTACAGGTGCCCGCCACAATGCCTGGCTATTTTGGGTTGCAGCTATCATTGTTGTTTGGTGGGCCCAGGCTGGATTTGAACCCGCCAGCTCAGGTGTATGTGGCTGGCGCCTTACCTGCTTGAGCCACAGGCGTCGAGCCTCTTTGAAGTATTCTTGACAATATATTTGTCCAGAGGATTTTTCTTCCATTAACAGCCCGAGGCTACCAATCACCCATGTTAAAGCTTTGGGTCCTGTTCTCACTACTCTATTTATTCATCAAAACAGAAGCCCAGTGTACTCAGGATTTGGTACACCTCCTCGGGGTGAAAACTGGCTTGCTTTCTGGTCTCTCCAAATTTGATCTTCACTTCATTTACTTCATTATAGACTTCAAAACGTTCTTGTCAACTCAGTAATTTAAAATGTCTTTTCCTCCTTCCATTTTTCTTCCTTCAGTTCCATTGTTTGCAGGAGTAAGGTTTATGAGAGGCCACTAGTCTTTTATATTTCAGACTGGAAATCTTTATGAGACCAGTCTGTAGAAAATATCACAGGATAACTTCAAGGTTATTATCGGCATCTCATTTGCTTTGCCACTTACTGTCAGATTGGCCTGAGCATGTGATCTAAACTTTTGGCAATTACGTTTCCTTCTCTGTAAACCACTTTAGCATTTCAGGGTTGTTTTAAGGATTGAATGAGATTTCAGAGGTTGAAACTCTAAGTAGTGAACTAACACCTATTAGGCTCTCAAAAATTATTGTATTAATAAAACTAAGTATGATGAATTCTATACCTTCCCAAATCCATATTTTTAAGAATTCTTACATGAATCACAGAAATTCAGAAAGGTAATCAAGCAAAAAGTATGCCATGGTTGTGAAACATGAATATGAAAGGGTGGGAGAATGATGGTTTTCCCCTAAAATGTCAGTTCTTAAACTGGACCATGATGAATGAACACAGGATTCCACAATAAAGATAAGAGCTCTAATTTAAGGATGGAACCTTTTGCTGAAACACCTCCTAACCAGAGAAGCACTTGCTTTCTGTTTCAAAATATACAAATTTTCTAAATCTCACAAGCACTCAATAGCTCTGTAATGAGATTTGAGCAGAAATTAACAGCAGTAGCTGTAGATTTTCCATCCAAAAACTTGATTACTTTGATAAATTCTCACTGGCATACCATCTGGGTAGTAGACCAAGCATAAGTGTAGTGTACACTGATATTTTTAGCCTCCAGATTGTTTTAAAAAAATATTTATTTGCTTACTAGTTTATTAAATTCTCTAATCTAATTTTTTGTCTCTATTTGGAATTAAAGAGATTTTAATGATCTCTGATTAATCCTAGAGTGAGTACACATAATACTTTGGTAATTGCAAAATCCATCATTAGGAGAAAGTCATTTGATTTCCTGGTCATAGTAGAAAATTCAAGGGTCTTGACATAAAACAGTTGCTGTTATGGTTAATTTTATATGTTCAACTTGACTGGACAGCAGAATGCCCAGATATTTGGCTAAACATTATTTATGGGACTGTTTGTAACAGTGGTTCTGGAAAAATTAGCATTTGAATTGGTAGACTAAGTAGATGGCCCTCCCCAGTGTGGGCAGGTATTATCTTATCCATTGAGGGCCTGAATAGAACAAAAGAATAGAAGGAAGAATAATTTGCTCACTCTCCCCCTGAGTATTTGAGCTGGGCATCAGCAGTCTCTTGATCTTGGACTGGGACTTACATCCTTGGGTTTCCTGGTTCTCAGGCCTTTGGATTAGAAAAGGAACTACAGCACCAGATCTTGTGTGTCTAGCTTGTAGAAGGCAGGGCATGGGACTTCTCAATCTCCCTAATTATAGGAGCCAATTTCTTAAATCTTTGTATATGTCTGTAGGTGTCCTGTTGGCATTATTGCGTGTTTGTCTTATTGGTAACGTTTCTCTGGGAAAACTTGATTAGCACAATTATACATATATGTGAATGCAAACTCAAAAGTATGCAATTATTTAGGGGAAAAATGTAGCTGGGTAATCATAGGCTCCTTTATGATCATATTCCTAACCCTTGAGAAAGTTTCAATTTGACTTGTAACCAGCATGATCTATCTACACATCTACTTTGTAATTATGTGCAGAAGAAAGGTTAGTTTAAAAATGTTTCTACTACCTTTGTTAGTTCCTGCATTGACAATGTATCAGAATTGTTTTTATCAGCTTGATTTCCCACTTAGAAATTAATGTGATGCATTCAATGCATCATTATGACTAGCTCTCTTATATTTCAAGAAATATGCTTACATTTCAGAATCTCATTATCTCCTGTTATGTGGTGGTTTCAGATGTACAAAATCCTTTTTTTTTTTTTGCTGCAGTTTTTGGCCGGGGCTGGGTTTGAACCCACCACCTCCGGTATATGGGACCAACACCCCACTCCTTTGAGCCACAGGTGCTGCCCCCAAATCCTTATTTTTGCCAATGCAGTGAATGCAAAGAAGATCTCATATATGTCTTTCTTTTTTTCTGCTGAGTAAAATCTCACAATAAGGAGCAAGCATTTACTGAGCTGCACTGTGCTATGTAAAAATAATAAAAATAACAATATAAATAAATTAATAACAGCTATTGAGAACTTACTAGATATCAGATACTTGCTAAGAGGTTTCTGTGTTATCTCATTTGAAACAACCTCCTATGAAGTTGATGCTATTATTGCCATATCACAGATGGGGAAACCAAAGCATACCGCATAAGCTAACATTTACCCTTGATCTATTACTCACCTCAACCTCTTAGTTCCTGTTATCTTTTTAGGTATGTATAATAATGGTTCTTATCTCTCATGTATACAGAAGGAGCTAACCTAGACTAAATGAAATGATCTGCTTAAGACTAGTTAGCATCTAGCAGAGCAGAGGCCTGGTCTGGATTCTAGGATCCTGCCATAGTATCAGAGTCTCTTTGATCACATGGCAAAATGAATAACAGTTTTCACGTTCAAGTCTCAGTTTGTGATAAGTAAGTTTGGTCTTAGAAAATACAGTAGAATCTCTGTAAGTCGACACCTAAGGGACTGTAACAAACTGGTCGACATACAGAGGCAGTCAACATAAGGAACTAGGCCTACTGTACCGATATGTACATGTGATGCATGTCTGGTCTGTGAAAATTAGGTCAACTTAAGGGGATGGTCAATGAAAGGAGGTGATCAGCTATGGAGGTTCTATTTACTTTGGAGTGAATTATGAAAACTAAATGCTATTTTCTGGCATTTTGGATGAGTTCGTGTGTATGTTCGTGTGCAAGACAGAAATATGAACTGATGCTATACTTCTTTTCCAATCATAGAAGTTATCAGCGGCCAAACTTTCAGATGCAAACTTTTATGTAAGAACTTTGCCTCAGCATTCCACTTTGAACTGATTAAAGTTTGTGAGAAAGTTTGCATAATAATGCTGATGCTTAAATTCTGTGAGCCTAATTATAGGAATCATAGAAGAACCTAGTATAAAGGCTCGCGTCCTCGTGTTTCCATTATGTTGTCCAAGGCAGAACTCCTAAGTGATTATTCTTAGTGAAAGTTCCAGACTGACCAATTGCTTCTAATAGTCTCCTCTAGGTTGGTTTCATTTGCCTAGAATAGGTCACAAAAAACGAAATCTAAAGGGCACTGCATAATATTTAAAAGCTACTCCTCCTATCTTTACTAAGACTGAATTGGCAGAAATGCTAACATTTTAAGGTCATTGTGGGAAATAGACGTAAAACCTGATGTTTAAAAACGGGAAGTGAAGAATGACTACTTACCATTTTTTGTGTGTGATTCTAGACTATCACAAAGTTTTGTTTTCCTTCTCTATTCAATACCTGTATAGAATATCTGTCATCTAAATTAATATATATGAGAGTATTTCACACATGCTTCATTGATATATAAATAACAAGAACAGGTATACCAACAACTATAATAAAAATTTGGCTCTATGAATTTTTGAGCCATTTGTTTATTTAAGTCCTCAAAACAGTATTTTAGTATCATTCTTTAAGCTGCAGAGAAATAAAGGAAAAAGAAAAGGAGACTAGCATAGAGTTGGAAATTCGTGTAAAATTCTTTATCATATTCTAGTACATCAGGGTCTGTTATTGATTTTAGAATGGATGAGAAAAAAGGCTTACAACAATGATCAACAGCATTCCTGTTATCTGTGACAGGACGAAGGGAAGATCTTTTGGTATTTCTTATTTTTAACTTATTTAATTGTCATTGAAATAATCAGCAACTTTTTATTTCAAGAGATAACTGCAATCTTCTGCTAAACTTAGCCTACTGTATCTTTTTGATTTGGCTAGAGGGTAACCATAATCCTTATTTCTCATAACAAATTGTAAACTCCAGCCTTCTACTTGATGTGTAAAACATGTGATGTTTTCTTTCCTACCTTATTTTTCATAAACATAGATAATCTGTAGATAAAAGTAAAAAGAAAAAAATTTCCAGAAACTAAAATGTCAGATTCCCCTACAGACTAGCTGTGAGTTTCTTCTTGGCAAAGGAATTACTGTGAATCTCAGCCTTGCTATTGAATCTGATGTCTTCCTCTCATGAGACGGGAACTGATAGAGAATCTAGATAAAATTAAAACTCTGTTCCTTACAGGGCAAGATGCTGAAAATGCCATGGGAATTATTTAATTAGGAGCAATAGACACAAATAGATATTGCCATCACATTGGAATGGGCACAAATTTGGAAGAATTTTACCTCCTCAAGTCCAAGAGTGTCTCTGGAGATTATAAGAGGCTTTGGCATAATTCTACTGTCAAAATTTATTCTGAGTCTCATATAAAAATTGCACATCTTTAACAGTGTGGAAAGAGAAGATATTGCCAAAACATCTAATAAAAAGAGGTCTTGTAAATCACTCATGAGGAGAGAGCACCAACTTCATTGCTATAAGTAAGGCTAGTTTTGACTTTGGTGAGCTTTCCATGGGATTTGGAGCAGCCATTTACTGCCTCTGTGCCTTGGTTTTCTAAGGAATGAGAGTTTTAGATTTTTTTTTAATCCTTTCTTCCGTAAGGATACCATGCTTATATATATATAAAACACACTCCGTTCAGTGGCATTCCTCATTCTAGGCAGTGATTCTCAGTAAGAACATTCCCTATTCCTGCCAGGGTGCAATCTCTAAGGTCACTCAGAAACTCTAAATTCTGTATCACAGCTCAGAGAAGGTCAAGAGTTCCCAGTGGAATGTGTTTAGGCAAACACTAATCTTTCATATGGCTTTCACCAAAGAAGGGGTAGTGAGTGCTCTCGTTGGGAGGAAGCTTCAGTTGTTAAACCATTATGTTGTATTACAAATAGTCTAGTTTTCTCTTTACTCTGTCAGATTCAGGCACCAGGTGTCGGCTTTAAGGATACTTCTATATTGCATGCATAGAGCTACATCTCTGCTTGAATCAGCAATGAGAAATAGCCTATTCACTGCTGAATTGGCATTGAAAACATTTGCATTTATTTGGAGGTATCCAAAGAAGGTATGAGAGGACATTATGCTAAAATTTTATTAAAGATTTATTTTAGCCAGTATTTTAATTTACATTTTATTAAAGGATTTTAATTTTTTGGTGGAATTTGCAGTGAAAGTGCTATTGTTCAGAGAAGTGATTTCACTAAGCCCCTCTAATCATAATTATAAGCTGTTGGTTGAATGTCTATAAATGAATTCTAATTATTACTCTGAAAAGAGAGGGGAAACAGAGCAATGTTGTCATTCGCTGGGAATCTTTTTATGAAGGGATATTTGGGAAGTGAACCAGATACTGTTCCACTGCCATTAAATGAAAGCAGTCAATTTGACTTTGGCATTCAGAAAGAAGAAATTATTATTGGCCTTTAAGATTTGCCTTGGGTGTAGAAAGAAGTGCTCTTATCTCCTCCTCACTTTCCCTCCCACACTTTTAACATTTCCACACAGGGCAGAAATTTCCACTGTCCAGAAAGAATGAGAATGGGAAGAACTCGTCTAGCCTCTGTTCCTACGTACCCCCACTCCTTCCTCTTAGAAGAGGAAATTCTCTGAGCTACGGGACCTACAGATGTGTGTAGTGTCTCTCTTTTGCAAGAGCTTGGCTCCAGGAGCTTGGTTCTGTGCTTGCTCCCACCTCCATGACTAGGAACCCAGCGAGTGGGCCAGAGCCCACACTGCCTCCCTGTCTCTACCTTCAGGACTTACCAGGTGTGAGACTGCAGTTCTGATTGAGTTGATCTGTTTTACAAATCCATGTTCTTCTTTAAAGGGGCCTCAGGCTGGGCCAAGTGGCTTGTGCTTGTGCCTATAATTCTAGCACTCTGGGAAGCTGAGGCAGGCAGGTTGCTTGAGCTCAGGAGTTCACGACTAGCCTGAGCTAGGGCCAGACCTTGTCTCTACTAAACAAACAAACAAACAGACAGACAAAAAAACTAGCCAGATATTGTGCCCAGTGCCTATAGTCCCAGTTACTCAGGAAACTGAAGCAAGAGGATCACTTGAGCCCAAGAGTTTGAAGTTGCTCAGTGCTGTGAGCTATGATGCCACAGCACTCTACCCCAGAGCAACAAGAATAAGATGCTATCTCAAAAAGGTGTGGCGGGGGTGGCCTCAGACTTTGGGATGGGGGTGTGAGTAAGGGCAGAATATCAGGAGGCCAGAGTTTGGACACACATCTAAGTAACAAAGGTTATGTTTCAATTTTTATCAGGCTAGTTATGTATTTCTCAGTTGGTTTTAAGTGTGGATGGGATGTAAGGATATGAACAGTTATCACTGTTACAGTCCCAATCGCCTTTTTTTTTACTAAGTTATGAGCCAGAGATACCTGGTTATTATTATAGATGACTACATTATTTATTTTAAGCATGTTCATTAAGCTGTTTTAACTTATTTATGTTTATGAAAATACTTTCACAATGAAACAACCAAGTTGTGTGTGTATCCGAAGATTTTGACTTCACATGATAATCATTTATTTTGAATTTTTGATAGAAATATCCTGGAATCATGTCATAGAAAGTAGAATTTAATATAAGTTGGATGCATCTTAAAGCTATAAACAAAGAATTTATATACCATGAAGTTTCATTATTCAACAAATATTTATTTAAATGCCTAATAATTTTTAGGCCCCATTATGTGCTGAGGATACAGCTTAGAATGGCATAATCATTCTCCCTACCTCCTGACAATCTGTGACTGGCATGATTTCAAAGAAGAACAGGGTAATACCATGATGGAAATTAAATCGAAGATGTGCTGGGGAGTGACTGAGGGAAGAGAAAACTATTTCATGTGGTCTAGAAAAGTATATCAGTCAAGACAATCTAGATTATTTCATAGTAGTGAACAATCCCCAAACTATAGTGGTTCCACAACACAGACACTTAATGTTCGAATTACATGTCCAGTGTGGAGTGGTGGGGTGGCTCGTCACAGAGCAACACAGGCTGTCAGAGGCTCCGTGCCAACCAGTGTTCCTGTGATCACCATAGCAAGAGAAAGGGGATGTGAGGAATCACATACTGGCTCTTAAAATCTGCTGCCTGGACAAAGGACACTACTTGCGTGATAAGTATACCAAAAGCCCAGACTCCATTGTAACTGAATTCAATTTGTCCTCCCAAATCTATAAGATTAAAAAATTAATTTAAAAATGGGAGGGGAACCAGCTGCTGCCTGGAATTGACATAGGCCACACTTGCTTAAATGTCACTGGCCATAACCAGTCATCTGTCATGCCCAACCTCAAAGGAGGTGAGGAAATCCTACCATACCGAGAGCTTACAAGGAAGAAGGCTGGACTATGTTTGGATATCCCTAATGACTATCAGAGAAAGAATCCCCGAGGAAGTGATTTGAAATGAGAACTAACTGGTGGGAATGGACTAACCAAACACAAACGTCAGCTGTAATTCTTGACCCTTGCTGCCTGTTGGAATCAAGGCATAATGTACTGTCAGGCATTAACTCCATTCATCTCACAGCAGTGCAAATGGGAGATGATCCTATTTTCATCCCTATTTTACAGAAAGAGAAGGTGGAGGGAGGTTTTATTACTTTCACAAGGTCACAAAACTAATATGTACAGGAGTCTGGATTTGCATTCAATCTGACTTCACTATCCACAATCCTGACTACTCTGCTATTGTCCCTGTTAAGATTTTGAAAATTGTGGCCTTATATGTACCTAATTAGAATCAAGAGTGCAGCTCCCGTATATTCCCCATCCCATCTCTACCCTTGCTCAGGAATGTGTGAGTGGATGTGTACGTGTGTGTGGATGTGTACGTGTGTGCGGATGTGTATGTGTGTGTATGTGTATGTGTGTGCCTACTTGCACACACACACTGTGTACGTTACGTGGCCCTGGTTTGCTCTGTTCTTTATACACTGGGTTCCTTGTTCTTTCTTGGACACCCAAGGTACCTTCCTCCCTCAAAGCCTTTGCAGTGGCTCTTTCCCCACTTTCTCCCAGAATGTTTCTATGGTTTACTTCCTCATCGTCTTCAAGTCACAGCTCAAACGTCTCTATTTTAGGGAGGCTCACTTTGGCTATAACGTTTAAAATTGTAACATCTCCTTGACTTGCTTTGTTTTTAGCAATAGTACTTACCTTCATCCAAACAAGTATATTTTCCTCCTTTGGTATATTTTATTTTCTTTGTTCCTTCCCTAGACTCTAAGACACTCCAGCCTTCCTGTTTTGATCCCTGACACCATATCCTCAGGACCTGGGACAGGATTAGCATGTCATAGGAACTCACTAACCATTAGTTGACTGAATGTGTCACGGAAACTCAGACCAGGGACTTGGCCAAGGTAGGTTTATGACATTGGATGCCACAGTCTTGCTGCAGGACATGGAGGTGAGTACAGCGCATATCTGGGGGATGTGGGCTTCTTATCAGTGGGATCTGCCAGGGCTACCCCATCCCAATGTGTCTATAAACAAACATGAGCAATGGTCATTACAGATAAAGAATATAATCTTGCCTATCTGAGAAAGAAATGTTTATTTTTCTTCTTTCTTTCAACCTTGTTCAGCTTCTGAGCAATCAACACAGGGAAGGGGAAGGTGCTGGAGACAGAATGTGTGTGTGGGGGTGGGGTGGAGGGCACACAAAGGCCTAGCTGTGTATCCGCTCACCTCCAGACTGCCAGAGTCACCATCTAGCCTACACTAGAGGCAGGGAGGAAAACTCTGGATCTGGTATGGGACTGAAGTGTAATTCTTAATAGTACTATGTCTTCCAATACTAAAATAAGATTATTCTCATAACCAAGTTCCCTAAAAAGTTATGGAATCTGCCACAATTTCATTAAGAGGGTCATTAGTCAGAAGGAAGGGTTGATTCTACACAGGAGACTTGGAGAAAAGTATTTGAGAAAAAACCATAAAACTATTAATTGTTTGTACCCCAGAAAATTAATACTTCATAATAAATCAGTTTTCTTTTAAATTGTATTATTATTATCTCATTTTAGAGGAGGTAGAAGTTGAGACTCAAGAGCAATAAATATAACAATCAACTTAAGGACACACACTGGAAAGGATTCACCAGAATTGAATATCAGTACTGCTGGCTTCCATGTCTGTACTTTTTTGTTGATGATGGACAGACAAACCAAAGGAAACACACACACACACATCTCTTTCTGCCCAAATCATTTTACATTGTTCCTATAAAAGCTCTGAATCCAGGTTTTCTCCTCTCCGTGGAATCTTCTTAAACAGTTTGATATCCTCAAATTTATATAACTGGAAGTATTACCCTAGCAGCTTCAAGGAAATATTAATGCACTAGCATGGAAGCTGGTTGTACTCATGCCTTTGTGGAGTTTACCTCCCCAGTTTTTTCAGTAACATTCAATTAATAACTAGCATTCAGTTAAAAGCTGGAATTACTTTATTAGCTTAGCCAAATTATCTTTTTATGCTGGTGATAAATAAGCAGCTATTAGCAATGATTCACATTAGTTCCATGGTTTAAAGCAGCTAATTTCCTCCTGGGTGCCTTGCAGCACGCACGCCGACACTTCTGCTCAACGCGTTCTTATTATGGTACTTGTGATAACAAGGTCACTCTCTTCTCTTGAACAGGACTATAAATTCATCCTCTGTATGGCTAGGCTTAGTAAACCACAGTATTAGAGGCAAGAATTTTCATCTTGATCTCTAGGTTGGTTTGAAGGCCTAGGGTGAGATATGGAAGACAGATGAACTCCTTCAAATGCTGGGTGACTTTCTCAAGTACATGCACCATGCCTGCAGGGGAGGAGAGTCACTCTGGGGAGAAAGTAGCTGATGGCCTATAGTCCTTTTTTTTGAGACACAGTCTCACTTTGTCACCCTTGGTAGAGTGCCATCATGGTGTCACAGCTCACAGCAACCTCAAACTCTTGAGCTCAAACCCTTCTCTTGCCTCAGCCTCCCAAGTAGCTGGGACAATAGGCACCTGCCACAGTGCCCTACTATTTTTTAGAAATGGGTTCTTGCTCTTTCTCAGGCTTGTCTCGAACCTGTGAGCTCAAGGCAATCCACCTGCCTCAGCTTCCCAGAATGCTAGGATCACAGGGGTGAGTCACTGTGCCTGGGAAGGCCTACAGTCTTGTTAGATCCCCCGTCACCTTTCCTCATATGCTTTGCCTTATCCTTCCACCTTGTTTTACCAACACCTCCAGTGGCCTTAAAATGGCCTCAGTTTCTTTTACGCATCATGTTTAGAAGCTGGTCATCTTGCCCCTGGTGCTTAGCAAGTAAAATGACTGGTTTTGAGAGTTTTGCCTCATTGACTATCAGAACTTAAATTGATGTTCAATTAGTTACCAAACTCATCATCTACCTGATTCATCAATAGCATATTGAAAACAGTCCTTGTACAATATCAAGGCCCTATACGCTCACCAGGAAGAAACCAAGAAAATAAAAGCACATTAGAAGAGTAGATTCTTACATGTTGATTGGTGACTTTTTTTAATACTTGTGTATTCCTTCTTGATAGCTGGAATATATCTGACATCAGTTGTATAACAGTCTCCTGTTTTGCAAGCAAGGATTCTTATAAGTTTCTCAATGGAAATAATGCCCTATTTTAAATTTAATTTTTCATTTATATAAAAACAACTTTATTAAGCAGCTAAATCTAATTCTGCTTTTAAAAATATGTTTACAAGGGTTTTAGAGGAAAATATTAAAGAAACTTTTTCACTAAATTTATTACTGTTAAATATAAGCTGGTTTCCTCTTTGTAATGCTGGTAGTGTTTCCTTTCGTTCATTTTGAATCTCTTAATTAAGACAAAGTCTTCCCTGTTTATATCATGCTTTAGCTTCTTGGCCAGGCCCGCAAATCTTTATGACTAAATGGAATATAATCTTAGGGTAGTCCAAAGGAAGGAGTCACCTGTGACTAGACTGGAACTTAGAACATGAATCAGAGGGCAACTGAGAGAAGAGCCTGCGAGGCAAGAAACAGCACAAACAAAAGCCATAGAAGTAAAAATGATCGGGGAATGCCATAATTTAGGTTGGAGAGTGAGGAGAAATGGCTGGAAATATAGATGGAAAGGGTCTTTGAGACAGATTTTTAAGGTCCTAGAAGGGTATTCTGATGTTCAACCGGCAATCATTGATACAAATAGTTTTTGTATTATTAGTAAAGTTAGTGAAACATGGAAGGAATACACAGAGGGGAAATTTTCTTGCTCTGTTAGAAACATAATGATAAAAGTGTACGTATTGGAAGGACAACTGAGCAGGTTATTCTAATAACCAATATTAAGAGTTGGAGGTAGATAGTGTCAGTACAATGGGAAGAAAATGAATAGTGGGAAAGTATTTGCATCAACAGGACTTGCTGACCTTTTTGAAGAGATTATGTTGAAGTAGAAGGAGAAACCACGGAGGGCTGCAATGTTTCAAACATGGGTAAAAGTCAGTGTCCTCACTTGAAGGCACACATCTTCATGTGTAGACTCATTTGCTGTATTAGTAATGTAGAACCCTTTCTCTAAAACAGAACAACCAATGGTTGCCTGCTGTCCACACATACCTAGGAATGACCCTGGCTGACCTTACAGTTCCATAAAGATGCAGTATAATGAAGGGCAAATTCAGTGGCATGTAAAATTAGCATCTCGTCCATACTTCTGGAGAATGGTTGGAGTTTATCTACCCTAGGATTCACCTGGGCTTGACGCCCTGGTGTTCCCCACCCTCCCTGGACTAGCAGCTACTGGAAACAATTTCTTCTCACAGCAAAAGGTTAGGGCACAGGAGAGCCAGCCCAGACATGCACAAACATTTTAAGCATGTTTTATGGTCTGTTCTCTAATACCCCACTAGCAAAAGCAAGGCATATGACCAGGCCCCAGTCAAGGAGAGAGAGGTCGGTTCTACCCACTGGGAAGCAGTGATGCAGGTGTAAAAGTGTGAGACTGTTACAGAAGAGAAATGTTGGGATCAAAAGTCAATCTACAATACTGTGTGTGGCCGTTGTTGTTACTCTGAGAACTGAGGACCTCTTTCCTTACTGGATAAACATGTCTCAATGCTTTTTATGGTTAATCTTTGGATGATGAAAGGACATCACCATTGACCCTGATCCTGCACAAGTGTGTGATGCTGCTGAACTTGGGGGACTGTGCCATTGTCAGTAGGCAGGTGTCTAAGTCTAAGGTGTTCCCATCAGAAACACAGTGACAGCCCCTTCTCCCTACTGCTCTAGTAAATCATAATATCTTGCCTAGAGATCAGCCAATTTGGAGGTATCGACCAGTCCTGATCCTGTTTAATTTAAGAGAACCATCAAGTCCCCCACTTGAGGTGATACAGTGTCTGCAGTTCTTGGGAAAGAATGGCTAAATAAATGTCACAGAGAGGAAGTGACAAGAGGCGGTGCCTGCCTCTGCCTGTAAATGCTGTGTGCGTCTGTCCCCGCTGTCACCTGGAATGCCTGGCCTCAGTTGGCTGAGGGTTTTTCCCTGCGATCTGTTTTTTGCTATCTTTTACATCCCTTCCCATAAGGTAAGCAGTTTACAGTAATAGCATTGGAATGAAGCTCTGCTTAAGGCAGGAAAGGTTAAACATTTTAAAAATGCAAACCAGATAAATTTTTAAAAACCTCAAAATAGTCTTGGAGCCGCAACGCCTCTGCGCCATCCCCAGCCATTCCCTTAACAAAAGACACTCCTCTCTTCTGTAAGCTTCTCATTTGTCAGAGGAGAGATTTCCCTGTCTCCTCAGCGGCACACTCGGTATAATTGAAGGTGACTCACTGTACAGGAAAGTTCACCTTCCATTAGCATGTTTTCTTTGGTAAGCACTCTCTTGCAAGTGCTGTAGTGTAAACATGAGTGCCTACGAATATGAACATTTATTAAATAGTGCTGATGAATATTTCAATACCTCGGGGAGAGCAATTCACAGCTCAATCATTCAGGCTGTTTTAAGTGCTGCACAGGACAATTCCACTACATCTTCCATTAATATTTAATTGCCCATTTTATTCTGTTTACCTTTTTGGTTAATATATAATTTAAAGCTCTTCTACTAGAAAGGGGGGAAACGAGAACAGCTGTTCATCTGCTTTTAACAAATCTCTGGTGAGAGCTTCTACCTCATTTAAAATTCATTGCAAAGAGTTTTTATTTAATATCAGTAACACAAAACCTCAGGTATTAAAAGTAAAACTTGGAAGTGACTCTCATGCAAAAAGCCTCACTGTGACTAGGGTTTGATTCCACATCCCTCCCTGAGTGGCAGGCATTGACAGGAAACGTCTGAATCGCCAGCAATGGCGCCGCGTGTCAGGTCCTCATGAAATAGAATCACTGTAACTCGACCTGACACATTCTGACAACATGTTGGAAAGTTGTTACGCACCCTGCAGAAAGGGAGCCCTGTCATCCCGGCAATGCAGATTTTACTGACAGGATAAAACATATCTCTGCTTGCTAAAGGACGAGGGAGTCAAATCTGTGCGTGGCCTCGAGGAATCGGGGACTCCCTGAGGCGCTCACTAACCATTCCCTTCTCCTTGGCCCTCCTTTGGTTGTTACCACCAGCTTCTCTCGTCCCTATGTTCAGATTCCCAAGGCTTCTCTCCTGTCATTTTGGCTTTCCTTTCCACTTGTGTGTCACAAGTCTGTGTCATCCCTCAACCCTACCCTGTGGTGGGGACCTTGATATTAATGATGGGCCTCTACATTGTTGGAGACCTCCCAGGCCCTTTCCAGAGCAGTCAGTAAAACTCACCCCAAATCTACCCATCAAGAGTCCTATTATTCTTTCCTCCTCAGTCAATTGGAACCAACTGCTCTCCAGGACAGTGAACTGCATAATTTCCTGTTTTTCTGACTCAATTTGATCTCTGCAATGGATTCATTTTTCCTGTGCTATCAGCCTGTTGGAATCTGCCTAGCATGGCCAAGCCAGCAGCAGCTGGAACCTCAAGAACACCATCACCACTGTCATTTCACTTCAGCAAAGGGTACGCTGCCCTTATCTGCTTTTGCTTTACTTCATTATTGCTTTCCTCAGTCTCAGTTGAGTTTGGTTCACCTTCATCTGACCCTGTTAATAGAGACTCTTACATAATACTTCCTTTCACTCATTCATTTATTTCTTCATAAATATTTATTGAGTATGTGAACCAGGCATTGTTCAATATGCTGGAAATACAGGAGTTCAGTAGGGAGGAGATTGTAAAGGGAGAAACCTACCTTGATGAAGCTTATGTCAGAGGAGGAATTATTTGATCTTGAGCTCCACTGATGACTTGCATGAGCACCATGGCCCTTTACCCTGTTGTGGATCTTGGGATGCTCCCCTGGATATGCCCAGAATGCCTTAGGATTCAGTTATAAAATGAAAGACATCAAATACTATTATAAATTGATGGTAAAGACATCCCCAGTGGTTCACTCCTTCCTGTATTAACATCTTCTAAGCTCATTCTATGAGGTGAAGTCTATTTCTCCACCCATCAAATCTGGACCAACCTTGTGTGTCTAGCTTTGGCCAATAGAACATAGATAAACCAATGGTATATGAATTCTGAGAGTAAGCTTCAAGAGGCTTATTTGCTTCTGTTCTCTTTCATGCCCTGCATCTGCCTGGGCTCACCTAGGAAGATAAGAGACCACATGGAGTAGATTTGAGACATCCTTGCTGAGGCCATCCTATTCTAACCAGTAGCCAGTCAACATGGGAAGGGGCCCTGTCAAGATCAGCAGAGTGCCTGCCCAAAACACAGCTGACCACAGAAGAAATGTTCTGACATGACAAGAAGGTCCACAGGCCAGCTCTCCCTGATACTTATGGGAGTAAAAATGCATAATGCTTTAAGCCAGTAATCACAGGGGTGATTTGATATGTTGTGCTACTAGCTAACTGATAAAGGTATTCTCTAAACTTTTCCTATAGCTTAGTTAGGTAAGACATATTCCTAGGGTCTCTGTCTCCATCATCCTGGGAAAATCTCACTCAACTAGATCTTAGAATTTGACAGTTTGGACTTATTTTTAATTTTTTTCAAGTTCCAAGGCCAAGGAACTGGACCAAATCCCTTAAAAATTGAGCTTACACACAGTAAACTAGAAATAAAATGAAAACTAAAGGCTGAGTGAGGTAAGGGGAAGATGTGATCTAAATTTATTGGAAGAAAGAATTGGATGACAGTTTGGATTGATTTAGGTCTCATCAGAAAGGGCTAACATATCTCTGGGTATAGTCATCTACCAGCTTGATTGGAAAAACTGATACCATGATGTAACTGTACACAGCTCAAATTGTGGTTACAACTCACATTTCCATCCCTCCTCCCCCATTATCCTCTGTTTTAATTCAATCACAGAAGTTAGGTGGGTTGGTGGGGAGACCCATTAAGTCATCTTGGTTTTCCCCAAGAGCCATATCAGAATTTCTACCCTTAGCATATTTTCAAGTGCTTTCTCTAGTATACTTGAAAATGACTTGAGCAACTGTCCACCCTAAAAGCTTTAACTGGAAGCATATTGCATAAGCACTTTACTGGAAGAGAAATTAATGCAGAAAAAAAAAGTTGGAGTTTTATTTGACCAAACCCATACAGCAAGGAAGTTTAGAATAATGGTTGGGTCTTCTTCCTCTCCTCTTCCCTTTTTTGCCTTGTGTTTTGCTATAGAGGTCTCAAATACCTTACAATGGGTCTCGAGAGCACATTAGGGCTAAAGCTGGAGCTAATAATGATAAAGGAAGATCTCAATTCCACGGCTGATCTGAATTTCTTAGACATGACCGAATCCTCAAAAGTTTATCAGGGTTAACAAATCTGGATGATTTGTCAAAAGGATAATTCGATCCAGAGAGAATTACAGTATTCTATTTTGTTAGAGCTAAGCCTACACAAGCATCTTAGAGTTTGCCAATTATGGCCTAAGGAGTCTCAAATCCTGGGTCTCTACTCTGGCATCATTGCTTCAACTTTATATGATACGTCCTTATTCTAACAATATCAAAGTAGAACTAAGGAGTCTTGTCTGGAGTAATTTCTGAGCTGGGGAAATTTTCATAGGTTTTTGCAGTAGCTGGTAAGGACTCTGGAGTGGGGAAGACCCGGGTATGAATCATGCGTAAGCATGGCATGATCTTGGTCAATGTTACGTGAAATCTCAAATTTTTTTTAAATTTTTAAGATAGAGAAAATGGTATACTTTCCCTAGGGTTGTTATTAGGATCAAATAAGATAATGTGTGTTAAAGGAAATAGAACAATGTTTTACCAAGTGTGTTCTGCCCAGTGTTAATGGGGGTTATGTATAAAAAGCCAGAAACAATGTCAAATAAAATTAAACAGTTGCCTGTACTATGGAACTTCACAGAGTTTTTAATATACTAGAAGTCAGAGTGAATATCATTTTCTAGATTCATTTCCTACTACAATATCTATAGGACAGGTATTGTGCAGAAAATAGTAAGTGTTGGGAAATGTTAATTTTCTTCCCTGTTCCTCTCATCATGGACTAGTCCCAGTGGCTTGGTAATCTCTGAAAGGGAGAACTTTTTCTTATACTTTCCACTCCTTTCTCTAAAATTCCCACAGTGATGAGATGACTAAATTAAGCCTGGTCATCCTTCCAAAACTATGTGAATCTAAGTAAGGCTTGCCACTCTGTGCTAGGATGTTGTCTCCAGTCTGTAAAGCCTCTATTACACACTAAAAGAAATGAGGACTTCTGCTCACCTGTCATTCTTTGTTCTTTTCTTTCTAGGTTTGCTGTTGCATATACATATACCTGAAATAATCTATGCACTGCTGATAATGTTAACTTCATCAGTGCTTACTATTTTAGCTATATAAATGTGAGACAGAATAATGTCTTATATATTTATTGATATGTTTATCTGTGTACTGATTTCTAACTGTAATTTTTTAAAGTAAAATTTATCAGGTTGGTAATAACAGAAAGAATAATATATGCAAGTAAAAATGCCTTATTAACAAGATAATGCTTGTAATAGTTAAAATAAATTTCTGTGATTAGAAATTTTTTTAAAAAGTCTAAATCACTTTGGGATCTTATTTAACCCCAGTGACAATGGCTCATATCACATGGTCCCGACGCAACAGATGCTGGCATGGGTGCATAGAGAAGGCAACATTCACACATTGTTGGTGGGATGTCAAACTAGTACATCCTCTATGGAAAGAAGTGTGGAGATTCCTCAAAGAACTAAAAGTAGACCTGCCATTTGATCCTGCAATTCCATTAGTAGGTTATCTACCCAAAAGAAAAAAAGTCATTTTACCATAAGGACATTGCACTTGAATGTTTACAGCAGAACAGTTCAGACTTGCAGAAGTGTGGAAACAGCCCAACTGCCCTTCAACACATGAATGGATTAGTAAATCGTGGTATATGTATATGATGGAATACTATTCAGCCATAAAAAGATGAAGATTTGGGCTTGGTGCCGGTAGCTCAGCAGCTAGGGTGTCAGCCATATATACCAGAGCTGGAGGGTTTGAATCTACCCCAGGTCTGCTAAACAACAATGACAACAACAACCAAAAATAGCTAGGCATTGTGGCCAGCACCGGTAGTCCCAGCTACTTGGGAGGCTGAGGCAAAAGAATCACTTAAGCCCACAAGTTTGTGGTTGCTGTGAGCTGTGATGCCACAGCACTCTACCTGGGGTAACAACTTGAGGCTCTGTCTCAAAAAAAAAAAGAAAGAAAGAAAGAAAGAAAGAAAGAAAGAAAGAAAGAAAGAAAGAAAGGGAAAAGATGAAGATTTGCATCTTTTATAACAACCTGGATGGATTTGGAGAACATTCTCCTAAGCAAAGTGTCACAAGAATGAAAAAATAAGCATTATATCGAGTCAGTACTAAATTAAAGCTAGTAGTTTAACCTCTACATTCTTGCATGAGAGAAAAACTCCATTAAATTAAAATGGGGGAGAAGAGGAGGAGTTGGGTAAATACCCACCTATGAGTATATGGTGCACTTCTTGGGTAAAGAACTACCACTTAGACTTTAACTTTACAAAAGCCAAGTATGTAAACCTAATCATAAGTACTCTCTTATTAATCTGACATAAAACATAATAAAATCTTTATAACAACTTCAAAGAAAAAAAAATCAAATACGGGATATAAAAATTAAAAGCACCTACACAGAGATATTTATAGTAGCTTTATTCATAATTGCCTAAACTTGAAAGCAACCAAGATGTCCTTTGGTAGGTGAATAGATAATCAATGGTACATTCAGATAATGGAATACTATTCAGTGCTAAAAAGAAATGAACTGTCAAGCCATGACAAACATGGAGGAACCTTAAATGCATATTACAAAGTGAAAAAAGCCAATCTGAGAAAGCTATATATATACTATTTGATTCCAACTGTATGACATTCTGAAAAAAGAAAGCACGGAGGAATTTTAGGGCAGTGAAACTACTCTGTATGATGCTAAATGGTAGGTACATGTTATCACACATGTGTCCAAACCCATAGAATGCACAACACCAAGAGTGGACCCTTATGTAATCTATGGCCTTGCAGGGATAACGATGTGTCAGTACAGGTTCATCAGTGGTAAGGAATGCACCACTCTGGTGGGGGATGTCGATACTTGGGGAGACTGTGTGTGTGTTGGGGCAGGAGGTGTATAGGAACCCTCTAGAATTTCTGCTCAATTTTGCTGGAAATCTAAAAGAAAGTCTATCAAAAAAAAAAAAAAGTCTCTTTTGTCCCACACTAGACTCATTTTCTAAAGTCAATCCAGTCTTGCATCTTTTTAAAGATATAATTATTATACATATACTGACAGTATTTATATGTATATAAGTATGTGTTTCTATATATAAAATATATGTTTTATTTATACAAAGAATCTATCATCTATCTGACTGTCTATCTTTGCCTTTCTAGTGGGTAAAAATAGCATTTCATATTTGTTAAAATTTACATTTCAATTTTTGAGTAAGGTTTACCAATTTTTCATATGACTATTACTGCATAAATTTTTTTTGTGTGTGTTTGGCTTCTGTTCATTAATCTATTGAGCTATTCTTTAAAAATATTGCTTTCTAAATCACTTTATAAATTAAGAACATTATCTTTACATTAAAATATGCAAATTGAGAGGAGGGGGGCAAGATGGCCAATTGGAGCCAGCTTTCCACACAAAGTGCTCTCATCCAGAAGGAGAATTAAAGGACTGAGGTTTCTCAAGTAAGCTGATGGTTCAGAGCTGAGATAAGAGAGAAGATTGAAGAATTCACATCACCACTGCCTAGGTGAGCTGTGACCTCAAGGAAACAAACAATAGGTACAAAACCCATCACCAAGTGGATGGGAGTCCACCATGAGAACAGCTTGCAGTGAACTTTCTACAAACAAGTGAGCAGAGTTCAGATCTCTTCTTATTTTATACAGGAGAGAACCACTAAAAACCAGATCTCCTTTCTAGAGAGAACCCACCTGGCTGCCTTAGCATTCTCCTACCAGACATAAAACTGAACTTGTATTCTACCCACAATTCTGAACCCCCAGCACTGCCCTCCACCCCAACCCCAAGGTCTGGAAGCTTGCCTCCCGTGGAGCCTAGATTCTTGGGTGATTACTTGAGAGGTACAGGCAAGGCGTGGTCTGCTACAAGTCTGTGTTGAATCAGTGGCAATGTGTAAGGCAGGGATTGTGGAGCAAGGGAGCCAAATGGGAGAGGGAGAAATGGTGCCTCATGATGTGGGAACAATAGGGCTTACACCCCACGTGGTATTTTGGAGAAACACTTTCTGTCTTTCTTAGCAACCAGAGGGAGCTGGGTCTCTACTCCAGGGGCAGCTACAGGTGGAGCAGATCTGGGACAGAGACGTAGGACCCATGAAAAAGGGACATGCCTGAGATGGTACCTGCCTGGGCAGGGCACATCACAGACTGAAGCGAGAATAGGCCTTCCCCCAGGGCAGGGTTGAATCATAATTGTGCTTTTGAGAGCCCAAGGTGCACCCGGCCACTAGTGGGGCATAGCCAGGACAAGGGTACATGCAGCACTGGTACCAGCCCAGGGTAGAGCAGGAACTGAGAGCCATTTATGAGCTCCAATTTTGCCCAACCCAACACAAAGTGCAGTGGAGAAAGAGATGCCAGTGCCATCAGAATAGATGTAGCAGTGAACAGCAAAGGACAGGGCTGAGTTGCAGCTTCTGTGAATTCTCACAGTGGAGCATGGCCAGGACAGAATCACAAATTTCAAAAAATACAAGTGCCTGCAATATTAGCCTAGAGTGGGGACAGAACTGAGTGCCACTCTCAGCTTCCACTGAACACCCAAGGTAGTCAGGCTTCAACTCCTCTGCCAGCTGGTGACAGAGTGTGGTGGCCTGTCTGAGTAGATATTGCTTTATCTGTGACTCTGGCAGGCACAAACCGCTGGCTCATTTACTCATTGGTGGGAAGTGGGCCACAGCCCTGGGGGATTACCAATGACTGGGTGTGACAGAGGTACAAGATGGAGAAAGAGACATCAGCCTCCCCAGACTAATTCATTTGCTGGGAGGGCTTTTCTGACTCATCAGAGCACCCGAGTGAGCCACACTTGAGCTGCCAGTAGATCCCTGCTGTCTAGTTGCTGGAGACCTTTTGAACTCTCCCAGGTGAGAGTGAGTAGTGACTAGGTCAATTGGTTTGGAACTCTTGACCTGGACTAATAACCCAAGGACATTCCAAGGTGGTCCCTGGAATGTGTTGTTGTGGGAAAGTTTGATTTTCATCTTTCAGTTCTTACACGTGAGGGGCAGGGTGTCTTAGTTGCTTGTATTTCTCCACGGCTGAGATTTCAACCCAGAGTCACTGGTTCACTAGGATTGGACAGAGGCCAGCTGAATACAAGACAGAGCCACTTAGTCCCACCACACTAAGCAGGCCCCCAGAGTCTCAGGCTGTGGTAATGTACAGGTCCTTTAAAAAGCTATAGGGGAAAAGCTGCAGTCACCAGTCCTCACTCTCTGGCAAAGGGCTGGATTATTACAATTCCAGGAGCCCTAAATCCAATTTCACCTTATCTGCTTATCTACCCAAACAGTGAAAAATAATCACGGGGCAGAATCAGCAGAAAACTCTGGCAACATGAATAATCAGAGTAGATTAACTCCCCCAAGGAATAACAAGAATGACACATCAGAAGATCCATTCACAAGCAAATGGATGAGATGTCAGAAATCGAGTTTAGAATATGGATGGAAAATAAGATTAACAGAATGGAAGAAAAGTTGGAATTAGAAATTCTAGGAATAATTCAGAAGTTGTCCCAAGAATTCAATGAATTCAAAGACAAAAATCACCAAAGATTTTGACACATTGAGAAAAGAATTTGCAGCCTTCCAAGATATGAGAAACACAGTAGAATCCTTCAGTAACAGAATGGAGCAGATAGAAGAAAGGATTTCTGAATTTGAAGGCAAAGCTTTTGAATGATCCCAAATGCTCAAAGAGGAAGAGTCGTGGAGAGCAAAAATGGATCATTCTCTCAGAAAGCTGTGGGATAACTCCAAAAAAGGAAACATTCACCTTATAGGAATTCCTGAAGGTGATGAGGTTGTTCTTAAGGGCTCAGATGTTCTATTTCAAGAGATAATTGAGGATAACTTCCCAAACAGGGCAAGAGACATTGAAATTCAGATAGCAGACAGTTTAGCAGTTTTTTTAGCACTGAAATTCGGGTAGCAGTCCAAATAAAGCATCTCCCAGACACATTATAATTAACTTTGCCAAAGTTAATATGAAGGAGAGAATTCTGCAAGCAGCCAAATGTAAGAAAACCATAACATACAAGGGAAAGAATATTAGAATGAGTGAATTTCTCTGATGATTACTGATAATGAGCATTTTTTCATATGTCTGTAGGCCATGCACCTGTCTTCTTTAGAGAAGTTTCTCTTCAAAAGCTATAGCCCAATTATAGCCCAAGAATATGGGGATCGGAGAGAGGGAGGGGAGGGGATGGGGGAGGCTGGCTGGTGAGAGGATTGGTGGGACCACACCTATGGCCCATCTTACAAGGGTACATGTGAATCTTTCTAAATACTGAATATAAATGTCTTAACACAATAACTAAGAAAATACCATGAAAGCTATGTTAACCAGTTTGGTGAAAATATTTCAAATTGTATATAAAACCAGCACACTGTACCACATGACAGCTATGATTTAATTTAAAAAAAAAAAGAAAAGAAAAGAATGAGTGCAGATCTCTCTGCTGAAACTTTTCCAGCTAGAAGAGGATGGTCTTTGACTTTCAACCTCCTAAAACAAAACAACTTTCAACCCAGGATCCAGTATCCAGCTAAACTGAGTTTCATTTATGATTGAGAAATTAAATACTTTAATGACATTTACATGTTGAAGAAATTTGCCATAACTAAATCAGCTCTCCAGGATATTTTCAGACTCATCCTCCACAGTGACCAGCAAAATGCTCTACCACCAAAGTAAACTCACTCAGAAACTTCTTATTGAAAATATTCAATAAGATCTTAGCCAACACAATACAGCAACACATCAAACAATTTATACACCATGACCAAGTGGGTTTTATCCCAGGGTCTCATGGCTGGTTCGATATACATAAATCTATAAATATAATACACCATATTAACAACAACAAAAAAGACCATAGCATTCTCTCAAATGATGCAGAAAAAGTTTTTGATAACATTCAGCATGCTTTCATGATTAGAACACTTAAGAAAATAGGTATAGAAGGGAGATTTCTTAAACTGATAAAGGCCATCTACAGCAAACCTACAGCCACTATTGTATTGAATGGAGTAAAATTGAAAACATTTCCTCTCAGGTCAGGAACCAGCCAAGGTTGCCCATTGTCTCCACTGTTTTTTAACATTGTAATGGAAGTCTTAGCCATTATGATCAGGCAAGAGAAGGTGATCAAGGGTATACAAATAAGGTCAGAGGAGATCAAACTTTCACTCTTCACAGATGATATGATTGTATACCTGGAAACCCCCAGGGACTCAATTACAAAACTCTTAGAAGTGATCAAGGAATACAACAGCATCTAAGGATACAAAATCAATACTCACAAATCAGTAGCATTTATATAAACCAACAATAGTCAGGCTGAAAAAAACAATCAAGGACTCTATTCCTTTTACAATAGTGCCAGAGAAGATGAAATATCTGGGAGTGTACTTAACAAAGGATGTAAAAGATCTCTATAAAGAGAGCTATGAAACTCTGATAAAAGAAATAGCTGAAAATGTTAACAAATGGAAAAACATACCAGGTTCATGGCTAGGAAGAATCAACATTGTTAAAATGTCCATACTACCTAAAGCAATCTAAAGATTTAATGCAATCCCTATTAAAGCACCTCTATCATACTTTAAAGATCTGGAAAAATTAGTACATTTTATATGGAAACAGAAAAAACCTTGAATAGCAGCATCTAAGGATCTAAGACATTACTCAGAAATAACAAATCAGGTGGAATCATGCTATAAATCTATGTGCAGTGGTCCTCAAACTTTTTAAACTGGGGGCCAGTTCACTCTCCCTCAGACCATTGGAGGGCCTGACTGCGGGCCCCAGGATGAGTCGGCTGCTAAGTAGGATGGGTAGCAGCAGGAAAAACACCCAGTGGGCTGGATAAATGTCCTAGGCAGGCTGCATGTGGCCCAAAGGCCGTAGTTTGAGGTCACCTGATCTATGGTGATTAAAACAGCATGGTACTGACACAAAAATAGAGAGGTGGAACAGAATAGAGAACTAAGAGATGAACCCAGACACTTATTGCCATCTGATCTGATAAGCCCATCAAAAATATAAATTGGTTGAAAGATTCCCTATTTAACAAATGGTGCTGGGTGAATTGGCTAGCAACTTGTAGAAGATGGAAATTGGGCCCACACCTTTTACCTTTAACAAAAATTGACTCTCATTGGATAAAAGGCTTAAACTTAAGATATGATGTTGCAACCCCTGGGGCCCCTATGGCCCTGGTCTCAATCTCCACAGGAAGGAACCAGGCATGATGCGGATTAGAAGTACAAGCTTGCAGGAGGTGGGCTAACCTTGATTGCAGGGTAGCCCTGAGCAACCTCCACAGTAGCCTTTTATTGAGACAGTACAAGACAGGTGAGGGGAGTATTAGACAATGACTACGTGCCTAAGGATAACCATGGGCTCAGGCTTTCTCCACAAGAAGCACCTATGGACGAATTGCCCAAGGGTCCACCCCCCAGCTGCAAATCATCTTGCTCAGAAGTCGCCTGGCTCTTGGCATCCTCTACACAGGAAACTATAAAGATTCTTGGAGACAGTGAAGGGGAAACACTTGAAGAAATTGACCTGGGAGAATACATTATGAGGAGGACCCCCAGGGCAATTGAAGCAATACCAAAAATACATTTCTAGGATCTGATCAAAGTATAAAGCTTCTGCACAGATAAGAACACAATAAGTAAATCAAGTAGACAGCCCTCAGAATGGGAGAGGATATTTGCAGTTTATGTTTCTGACAAAGGTCTGATAACCAGAATACACAGAGAACTCATACTTATTAATAAGAAAAGAACAAGTGATCCCATTTCATTGTGGGCAAGAGACTTGAACAAAAAACTTCTCTGAAGACAGGCACATGGTCTACAGACACATGAAAAAATGCTTATCATCTTTAATCATTAGAGAAATGCAAATCAAAACCACTTTGAGATATCATCTATCTCTAGTCAGGGCAGCCCACCTAACAAAATCCCAAAATTATAGATGTTGGCGTGAATGTAGAGGATAGGGAACACTTCTGCACTGCTGGTGGTAATTCAAGTTAATACATTCCTTTTGGAAAGAAGTTTTGGAGAACACTCAGGTATCTAAAAGTAGACCTGCCATTCGATCCTGCAATTCCTCTACCAGGGGTATATCCAAAAGACCAAAAATCACTTTGCAACAAAGATATTTGGACCAAGTGATTCATTGCAGCTCAATTCATAATAGCCAAGTCATGGAAGAAGCCCAAGAGCCCATCAACCCATGAATGGATTAATAAATTATGATGTATGTATACCGTGGAATACTATGTAGCCTTAAAAAAGGTGGAGACTTCTTTACCTCTTTCATGTTTACATGGATGGAGAGGGAACATATTCTTCTTAGTAAAGTATTTCAAGAATGGAAGAAAAAGTATCCAATGTACTCAGTACTTTTGTGAAATGAATTTATAATTGCTCACACTTTCTTTTGAAAGATAGATCACAACTATAGCCCAGGATGAAGGAGAGAAATGGAGGGGGATGGGAGGCGAGGGGGGAGGTTTGATAGAGGGAGGGTAAATGGTGAGACAACACCTACAGAGCATATTGCAAGGGTACAAGTCAAATCTATCAATAGAATATGAATGTCTTAACACAATAATTAAGTAAATGAGGTGAAAACTATGTTGATTAGTTTGATATAAGCACTCCAAATTGTATAAAAAATCAACACATTATACCCCAAAATGCATAAATGTATTCATGATCTATGTGTATATGACTTCATAAAAGGAAAAAAAATATTATGAGGACACAGAAAATACATAAAATATGCAAATTGGAAAGTGTTTTTCTATCATAGGTATTATAAAAATGTTTTCTATCTTGTCGTTATCTATTGTTTATTTTTAAATAGAAATTTAAAGTTTTTATACTGCCAAATTTACATTTCCACATACCTATCCAGTTGTTTTGACCTCATTTATAGGCAATCCTGCTTTTTTTTCCACTGATGAAAAATATCACACTTAAATTAATATCCTGTATGTATTTGATTCTGCAACTGAATTCTCTATTAAATTACATTACATGGTATTACTCATAACAGTTCTTAACATTATTTTCCTAGATTGGGTTTCCCAGGAATGGAATAAACATACTTTTAGTAAAATAAGCTGTAACTTATAAAATTAAAGATTTATTATAAGATTAAAATTTTAAGCCTAACAATTTCCTATTCACCCACATTTAGATTTAATTATTGACTTAGAAAGTTATGTGTGTGTGTTTGTCTATGTTTGTGGGTTTATGACAGGGAGACAGAGAGACAGATGCAGAGACAGAGAGACGATGGAAATTATCATTTCATTGATGTAAGACTTTAACACTTGCAGTAAAATGCCGCCTCCCGACCGGCGGGCGGCGGTTTGGGGAGTCGGCGTATGAAAGGAAAAGACAAATAAGACAAAGACAGACACATTGGGAAAGGGACTGAGCCGAAGCTATTTATTGTAATAGGTAGGGGTTTTTATAGGTTTAGTTAGTGGGGGAATGAGGGGTACTTCTAGATTTGGTTATGTATGTAGTCCTGGTTTGTGATAGGCTAGTATTGTGAGGATGAAGTGGGAAGAAGGTGGAGAGGGATATGAGTAAATTTCTTTGGAATGTGTGCACGTGTTAAACCGTCTCTGGTCTTTTGTATCGTTTTTCTTAATCAGCAAGGTCGCTAGGCTCCTCTAAGATGTACTTTCACTTGAATGTGCTGTAATATAGTTATTAACCCTTAGGAAATGGCAAACAATCCTACTATGTGCCAAACTTATGTAAATGCGGCCATCAAACCCCTCAAAAAGACCTTCCCTTCCTCAATGATGCTCATCCATTACATGGATGATTTACTGTTAGCAGCCCAACATAAGGAGGAGCTGCTACAATGCTGTAATATAGTTATTAACCCTTACATCAAAAGGAAAGAATAGTAAAATTACTTGTTTCCATAAATTCCAAGATCTAGTTCTTGTAGTTTTATTGTCAGATTGCTTAAAAATAAAAAGTGATACAAGCTCTGTAGAAATACTTTCCCTCAGAAACTGGAAATGGTAAAGTCAATGCAATTATCCTCCTAAATGTGCTATGCAGCAAGATAGTCTTACTATTTGCATTTAAAGATGAGTGGGAAAAGGTTGAAAAAAAAAATAGAAATCTTCTGATTAAAATCAAAACTGAACCCATGCAAGGACCAGAACCAGACTCACAAAGAGAAGGGTGCTCCTTGGTATAGTTACCCGCATTGGGAAATGCAAGGCTGGCTGGAGGGTTGCTTGGTTTAACTTTTATGATGGCTGCTGCTGTTGTTGTTGTTAAAGGAAATTAAAGTTAAAGATCACAGCTGACGGTGAGCCCTTGCAGAGCATGCTAAACCTTCAACAAAGCTTTCCAAATGGCGTGATTTCGCTTTCAGCATTCAACTGTGGGTGTAACGATCCCTTAGAGATTATTAAATCAGAGAAACTTAAATAAATCAAACTGAAGCTTCAGAACTGTAGGGCAGGGTCAGGGGTATCCTCTTTATCTTTGGGTAGTTAAAATTATGCTCGTATGTTTTCACTATTTACAGAGAGGAACTTGGGAATAGATGCTAATCTAACAGTTCATTTCATATATCAAAAGGCCCGGGACATGTGTTATTTCTTTGTGATTACATCTTTTCTAAATGTTCTTCTTTCATCAAAATTTAACACTCTGTTTGATCATTACCTTTGTTACAGTGAGAATAATTCCGCGCAGGTATGACAGTCATTGTCTAAACCCCTTGCCTTTCATGAAAACCGCAAATTCGAAAATGAATCTCTTAAAAACCTTGGCTGTTTCTTTCCCCTAGCTTTCTGAGGCTTCTTGTCTGGATTTGTCAGATGAAAGATACTCTTATCTTTATCAGCATTACCACTATTATCTACCCACTTCCGAATTCTCAGGCTTTCAGTAGAAGAAATCTGATCCCCAAATGGGACAAATCTCTAGTCTTTTATATTTGTAAAGACAGCTGCAAGTAATTGTTCAGCGTCTCTGCTATTTCCTCTTCCATTGTCTCTAATTCCTTCTGTTGTTATGATAAGTGCACACAAGTTTTCCTTGATGTTTGCCCTCTTACGTACACAGGGTGCTTGCGAAACATTTTTTTTTTTTAATTGGTTATATGGATCTGCCTTTTCTAGTGCTTACTATTTCATTTTCATCTTTTAATTTTTGATTACTTGTTTGCGATTTTCCCTTTATAAATCAGGCTTTTTCCTGTTAAAGACTGATTCCTTTTTTTTTTTTTTAACCTTTTCCAATATGGATAATTCAATCCGCAGAAGGAACAAAACACTTCTATTTTATCTGATTCAACAGCTAAATTCCCTTGTGACCCCAGAAAACCTCTTTCCAAGTGACCAGAAACAGCACAGGAATTCTTTGGCTCTCGGGCAGCTCCTTTTCCTTCCCACTCGTCTCTGCCAGCCTGAGTCTGCCGGCCGTCTGCCAGGCTGCAGCACGACTAGCCTGGCCACATATCTGTGTTTCTTTATCTGGGGTACACTCTGGCTCACTTTGTTTTGTCGGTGTTTGCTCTTAGCAAGATCCACCCAGGACCTCTGTAACTCTACTTGGAAGTAATTTGTAAACCTTGCGCCTCATTCAAAACACCAGAGGTGTTTTTTGTTTTTGTTTTTGTTTTTACGAGGTTGAATGATCCAGTTTTGTATCAAGCTGTGCTACAGAACTGTAGTGTACATTCTCAGTATCCCAGATTGTCAACACCCTTGATGCTTTTTTACTTTACTTTCCGTTACTTCTCTGGTGGATGAAGAAGTGACAGCCTTATAGAAGAAGACATTTAGAGATAGCTGATTGTCAGATCACGCGCTAGGAATGTGATTCTGCTTCTAGCCTCCCACTGTACCAGGCTGTGACTCCATCGCAGCCCCTGCCCAGCTCACCCCTCTGCTGGTAATGCCCCTCTCCTCTTAACATTGCACCTAGCAACCACTCATTCCTCATTTAAAGGAAAGTTTCTTTTTTGTCAGATACATACATACTTAGTTCAAAAGCTCAGCCATTTCTACAAGTTATGTTGAGGCCAATGATAAGCTCTAGTTTCCTTTTTCTGATTCTCCCAATCTGGAGGCAATCGCTTTTCACTCTTTTACCTTATTTTTTTTGGTATTTATATTTTAGTTATTATTTGTTGACTTTCTAGCCTGGAAGTTGAGCATTTGGTTCTCCTTGACTGTCCACTCTTAAATGTCTTCCATCTCCCAATATGGTAAAATTATTGGTTTGGTTAGATCCATATTTAGTATTTATATTATTATTACCATATAGTAGACTATGATCATGTTTCCTTACCTGTGTAACCTCACCCCCATGCTCACCCCCCATAGAATGATTTCCTGTTCACTCATATTCATTATCCCCCAAATTTCATTTTCTGACAGAAGCCACACTTGGGACACTCTGACTTGCCTTAGTCTGGATAGGCTGCCCTCCATGCTTGGTGCGCAGCTGGGAACTTTGGACCCCAGTGTTGCCATCCCAGGGTTGTCTTTGCCTCTGATCTATACTGGGTCTTCTGTTCTTTCTTCAAGGTTTCATTGTCCTCTTAGATCTGAGCATACGAAAGGTAAGTTTTGAGACTTTCTTCTAGTGCAACTTCTGTGAGTTACTTTTTTGTTTGTTTTATTTCCTTAGAATAGTTGATCACCCTTGGATGTCTGCTCATATTTCAGAGTAGGAGAATGCCATTTATTGGAAACTCTAAGCATGTGGGTGGGGCTAATTGGCAGTAGTGTCATTGTGGGGTAATATGGCTAATGTGATGTTGGAAGAACTCATTTCTGTATCATTTTGTCTTTTCTCATTGTCTAAAAAGTTGCTCCAGAAGAGACTTGGATAAGTCACTTTACGTCTCTGCACTTAGTTTTATGGACTTTAAAATAGAGAGTTAGAAGGATAGGCTCTAAAATTTCCTTCATAGATCAAATATTCTAGAATATTAGGTATCTTTTATCCTTTTCACCAGAATTCAGCAATATCATAGTAAAAAGGAATCTACAGAGTAAACTTTATTATTTGTTCATGTATTAAGCAGTTGTAATGGGTAAAACAATTGACATTTCACAGAACATGGACTGAAATTTGTCTAAGAATGAATAATAATTACAATTTTAATAAAGAGCAAAACATTATATTTATGACTCTAGAAAAAGTATGTAGTAGTTAATAATGTGTGTTGCCTCTGCCTTTCAAGTCATACCTGATTTTATGGGACATTGTAAGTAAGAACCTTGAAATGTGCCAAAGAAAACAATAATCTTATTGTGCAAGGCCTGAGTAAGCCCAGGAAATCTTGGAAAATTGCAGGAGAAAATTCTATCACAGATTTTAGCCCCAATTCACTGAATTTTCTCTTCTACATGCAGTTGGGTTTTGATGTATTTTGTTCATGAGCACTTTGCTTTACTATGAATAAGGCAAGGATTATTTCAGACTCACAAGGGAAGGGCTTCTTTCTTGTCATGTGCATTGGAAATACTTATAGATATATATTTTTCTGGTAATGTAAAATGAATTTATTTTCTTCTTTCCTTCTTTCTCTTTCTCTCTTTAACTTTCTCTTGGAGAAAGAAGTCAAGATTTAAAAGTGTATTGAGATTTGGTTTTGGTTTTGTTTGTGTAAAACTTTTGAATTTTTTTTTTGTTTTGTTTTAGATGTTTAAAACTACATAGTAGCCAGTCCCTCTAGTTTATTTGGTCTTGTGCTTAAGTGGGCTAAGCTTTCAGGCCTTGGGATGTTTTTTGATACCTTGAAAATTGTGATCACTTCTAATTTTTATTCTAGAGTCCTGATTGATTATGTACCTTCTGAAGTGGTTCAACCAAGAAGAATCATGGACACAGTAAGGCTTGATAAATGTGTCAATAAATAAAATACTAGAACTTTCTGAGATTGGCCAAATGCATAATAGTATATCCAAAAGCATATTTTATTTTCTTAAGAAATAGCCTTTACTTTTCCTTTAAGGTAAGAAAAAGAAGTTATAAGCCCACAATTCTTAAATATTCTTTACCACTGACTTCAAAACAAGGTAATGAATCATATCTGGAGGTTTCCTTACCAAGCAGGATAGTCATCCTTGAGAGCTACCTGTCTGTTACTGCAGCTTCAGGCTCAACGTGAACCCCTTCTTTTTACCCTGCCAATCTACAGTGACATGCGTGTTTTCTTTGCCTTTGGTATCTATTTTATTATCTCTTTTTCTGGATTTAACACTTGGACTATCCCTTTCTTCCCTGTCTACCTTTGCAAGGCTCTTAAAATTTCCTTTCCCCCTTTTCCATGCCCTGTGCCTATAGTCAGTAAAACCATCCTCAAACTTAACCTTGATTTCTGGCTCCATCGTGAACAGAACTTACCCCTTAGGCCCTCTTCCTTCCGAAGGGAAGAACTTGGTCACAAATATGGTTGTCTCCCTGTTCACATTTCTTAACATTTAAATAAAAAGATGGTCTAAGACAGTGGCTCTCAACCTTCCTAATGCTGCGACCCTTTAATACAGTTCCTCATGTTGTGATGACCTCCAACCATAAAATTATTTTCATTGCTACTTAGAAAGAGGTGGACACTGAGCTACTTAGCAATGAAAATAATTTTTTGATTGGGGGAGGTCACCACAACATGAGGAACTATATTAAAGGGTTGTGGCATTAGGAAGGTAAAGAACCTCTGGCCTCAGAGGAAGAGCCTGGAGGAAAATGAGGCTGGTTTGCTTTACTTTTGCAGTCCAAATCTAGCTTGCACCACAGGCCATTGGTATAAATTCTGGAGCTCTAGGATATATGGCTTCTAATCAAATTACTTCAACTTCCTTTTGGGATTCCTGTCCTCAGCTTTAGGGATATTATTTCGCCTAGGTAATTTCCAAATGAACAACGATAGAAAACACATATAACATATCAAAACGATAGTCCTAACATATACATTCTCTTATTTAATAAAGCAACCTAATAAGGTAGGTCTTAACAAAATTCTCATCTGAAAGAAGAGGACATGGAGGCTTAGAGAAGTAAATAAATTCCCTAAGATCACACAACAAGCATAAATTGAAGCTTGAAATTACATCTAATCCTGTCTGATTCCAAAGCCCAGCTTTTAGTTACCGGAAATGTCACCTTTGTCTTTGCTCTGTGGTTTAACATTCCAGAATGATTTTTGAGATGTACTGTTTAACTTGCTATTGATGCAAAGTTAAAGGTTTTACACTAAAAGGCTTTTCATCTAGGCTGTGTTGTTTTTGCTGGTATTGTTATTTGCATTTTGAAATTGTCTAGGCAGACTGTGGGACACCCTGTAGATGTAGAAGCAAAGATGTCTTTATGAACTCTTTAAGACAGGAAAGAAGAGGGAAAAGAGGTGGACACTAAGCTCAGCATTTTGCATATCTTGTCTAGTATTCAGTAATGATCTGGAAAGTTGGCTCTGAAACAAAACAAAACCACAAAACCCTTTAACTGTAGCTGTTGCCAATTTCTATGTCATAAATATTTCCATCAAGGCTGATTTCAAGTTAGTAACGTGATGTCCCTGAATTTGGAGTTTAAATGAAAGGCACATATCTGTTTCTCTCAAGTTGTAGCACACCACGAATGTTCACAGCAATGTTCTGGCAGGTGTAATTATCAGAGATATTTAAATCATGGTCGTGATGACTGCAAAATTACAGCAATTGAATTGACATTGGGATAGTCAATTCTGCCTATGATTTTCATACTTTTCCTGCTACTTCCCACTATGCCTGAAAAAAAAATAGGTATATATTGAGAGGCTTTTCTATACCAGGCAAAGAAGATGCATTGCCCAGGTAATACCCACAAATAATGAAGAAGCACATGAAGCCTCCAAATGTGGCATTATATTGATTGTCTACTACCCACATGGGAAGTGTGACAGAGTTTTTAGGATTTCTAAGAAAGGTATACTAGGAAGGGATTTCATGAATGCAAAAACACAATGTAGTGAAAAGGAAAAGCTGAGTGTCCTTCAGTGTTGTTTTTTATTTTTTTGTATGTACATGCTAGTTGTGTTACTGTAATTCCTCTCTTCCCTGTTGTTCCACTGAGGAAATATGAGCCCGTTCTGCTTTTGTGGTTTGTCTTAGAAAAGATATGAAATTGCTACAGGATGATAGAAGACTGCAAAGAAGTGGGCCATTCTCAAATCCCACCCAAGGTGATCAAAGGTGTTTCATTTGATTTTGATTGATTTCTCATCTGTTCCTATTCTCTGTTTAATTGGAAGGAATTGGCAGAGAGTGCTTAGTGTCTAAACCTATTAGAATCAATTTCAAATTTTGTTAACTAAACTCAGACGGGTACTCAGGCCTATAGCCTTAAAAAAGCCTAGTGAGCCATACCTCTTCTAGTTAGGTTACCTGGAATACATGGTTTTCCTAAAATTGTCCCAAAGTAGAGGCTCACAAGCATTTATGACATGGCCTGGTGGATGCTCATAGAGCTGTTAATGCCTCAGTAGCCTGAAAGAATGAAAAGGCCTCTCCAAGTAGCTAATTTACCACCTGCCTGACGCTGTGTCCATGACAGTTGTGCAGCCCATTGAAATAGAGCTCAATTGCCTCTTTGCTTGCAGTTCCTGGTCATACTGATTCTATCCCTAGGCTATTACAGAATTGGGAGAGAGGCTTATAGAATTGGAAGTGTTAGTGAAAATTAGGGTATCTCAAAGGGACTCCTAGGCTATGTCGATTCTGAACAGAAATTCTAGCAAATCCAGAGGTTATGGAGAGTGAACAGAAGGCAGATGATGGGAAAAAGACTCTCCTGTAAGGTCTCATTTTTCTGATGTTGACTGTGTATCTTGGCTGAACTTTGGCAACAAAGCCCACAGAACCCAGGGGCTACCATCTCTGGAGTTAGTAAAAGTTGATGAGTTAGGAGAGGCACTCCCCATGCTCCTTGACAGCTCATGTGGGCTGATGGCACTTCAGAAAGTCAGGCTTCCAAGGGAGGCATCATTTAGTGTGGCATTTTGCTCCACTCCACTGAATCTATGATAACGTCTATATTACAGATTTCATTTTTGCTCCATGTTGAATCACACTGTCAAATAATTGTAACAGTATCTTTGTGTCTAGTAGGTGTACATCAGTTTTCCCAACTGCTACAGCCAGGCAATGTGATTTTATGAGTGAGGCCCTTGAATAAAGAGAAAATCTTTTTTGGTGACACCACTTCAGGCTGAACAGAAAGTGCCAGCTGCTCAAATCAGAGAAGTGTGGGCTCAAATTCCAGCTGTGTGATCTTGGGCAAGTCACTTAATGCCTTTGTGACTAAGTTTTATCATCTATAAAACTGGGATAGCAATAGCACCCAAGTCATAGCCCTGTATGTAATATGCTGAGAGGTAGATGCTGTACAGATGCTCAACACCACTAGCACCTTACTCCAGTAAAGCTACCTGAACTAGAGCAGTAGCATTCATCAGGGGTCAGGGCTGCATCTCCTTGGCTGATTCACTCTACTTGATGAAAACTGCATGGCAAACACTGGCCAGCAGACTTTTTTCTGGTCACAAGTGAACTTGCATGAAGGACAGGCCAGAAGTTTTGTTAACACTCCTGGAACAAGCCCCAAGCCAATGACAGAAAGGTCACTGGTAGAGAAATAGCCAGCTTCTTTACCGTTCAGTTGAGATAGATCCAAGGTGCGTTTTATCTACACTGTCCCCTAAGACCCTAGTGGGATTAAGCTTCAGTTGCTCACAGTGGTCATTGAATTAACAACACATCCTTTTCTTGTTTCTTTCTTAAATACTTCATCTCTTCACTGTTGATTTCTGGGATCATCTCTTAAATAAGCCCATTGCACTTGAATCCTTTTCTCATAGTCTCTTTCTGGGGAACCCAAATCAAGGCAGGATTTGTGGCTTTTTGAAGTGATGTAAGTGACTATTGATTGGATGGATTATTTTATAACCCTCATCAAATCAATTTACTTTCTTTAGAATCTCTAACAGGTTAATGTAGGTTTTTATGCTTCTATGTCTGGGTATTATTAGGTACAGTTTTTTTTAATTAAATCATAGCTGTGTACATTAATGAAGTTATGGGGTACAGTGTGCTAGTTTTATATACAATTTGAAATATTTTCACCAAACTGGTTAACATAGCCTTCATGGCATTTTCTTAGTTATTGTGTTAAGACATTTATATTCTGCATTTAGAAAGATTCACATGTACCCTTGTAAGATGGACCACAGGTGTGGTCCCACCAATCTCCCTCCCACCACCTATCCTCCCCACTCCACTCCCCTCCCTCTTCCCTGTCCCCATATTCTTGGGCTATAATTGGGCTATAGCTTTCATATGAAAGCTATAAACTAGTTTCATAGTAGGCCTGAATACATTGGATACTTTTTCTTCCATTCCTGAGATACTTTTCTAAGAAGAATATGTTCCAGCTCCATCCATGTAAACATGAAGGAGGTAAAGTCTCCATCTTTTTTTAAGGCTGCATAATATTCCATGGTATACATATACCACAATTTATCCACGAAGTGCTCATTTGTGGATCAATGGGCACTTGGGCTTCTTCCATGATTTAGCAATTATGAATTGGGCTGCAATGAAGATTCTGGTACAGATATCTTTGTTGTAATGTGATTTTTGGTCTTCTGCACATATACCTAGTAGAGAAATTGCAGGATCAAATGGCAGGTCTATTTTTAGTTCTCTGAGTTCTCTGAAATTCAGATAGCAGACAGTTTCAGAACCCCAGCATGACTCAACCCAAATAAGACATCCCCCAGACACATCATAATTAACTTCACTAAAGTTAATATGAAAGAAAAAATTCTAAAAGCAGCCAGACATAAGAAAACCATAACCTACAAGTGGAAGAATATTAGAATGACTGCAGATCTCTCTGCTGAAACCTTTCAGGTTAGAAGAGGGTGGTCATCAACTTTTAATCTCCTAACACAAAACAACTTTCAACCCAGGATTCTGTATCCAGCTAAACTGAGTTTCATCTATGATGGAGAAATTAAATACTTTAATGACATTCACAGGTTGAAAAAATTTGCCATAACTAAACCAGCTCTCCAGAAAATTCTCAGACCTATGCTCCATACTGACCAGTGCAATCCTCCACCACAAAAGTAAACTCACTGAGAAACTTTTGATCAAATTCCAACTTCCACAGTGGTGAAAGGATTAAAAATGTGTACTGGACTTTTGAAAAACTCGATACCCAAAATTTTACCAGCTTATCAATATTGTTAATTAATGTGAATGGCTTAAATTGTCCTCTAAAGAGGCAGAGTTTGGCTGACCAGATACTAAAACTCAGGCCAGATATCTGCTGCATACAAGAATCTCATCTTACCTTAAAAGATAAATATAGACTCAGGGTGAAGGTATAGTCATCTATATTCCAGGCAAATGGAAAGCAGAAAAAAGCAGGTGTTGCAATTTTATTCACAGACACAATAGGCTTTAAACCAACAAAAGTAAGCAAGGACAAGGATGGTCACTTTATATTTGTTAAGGGTAATGCTCAATATGATGAGATTTCAATTATTAATATTTATGCATGCACCCAACCAGAATGTACCTCAATTTATAAGAGACACTCTAACAGGCATGAGCAAATTGATTTCTTCCAGCTCCATCATAGCCGGAGATTTTAATACTCCTTTGGCAGTGTTGGATAGATCCTCCAATAAGAAGCTGAGCAAAGAAATTTTAGATTTAAACTTAACCATCCAACATTTGGATTTAACAGACATCTACAGAACATTTCATCCTAACAAAACTGAATACACATTTTTCTCATCAGCCTATGGAATATATTCCAAAATCAATCACATCTTAGGTCACAAGTCTAACCTCAGCAAATTTAAAAGAATAGAAATCATTCCTTGTTATAGTTTTTTTTTTTTTTTTTTTTTTTAAGTGGGCAAAAGTCTGGACTTAAAGGACTCAAGTTACTGCTGACTAGCTGTATAAATGCATTCTTAAATTCTCAGTTTTATCATGTGATACTCTGTGCACACCATTGTCATCATTAGATAAGATAATGTTAATGGAAGGTATATGTTAGATCAGCCTAAAAGGTGAAACATCTTGAAGTAGGGACTTAGGAAGTCATGGGTGGATTAGAGATTCTATAATTGGCAATTGATTGAGAGAGTCAAGATTGTCTAAAAATTTGGAGTCAATAGGAAGGATAATGAGGCATATCTGACCTATTGTCATGGCTAGGAATTCAGTTTTAAGGTTTTCTGAGGTCCTCTTGGCCAAGAGAGAGTTCGTTTGGTTAAGGAACTTAAGATTTTAAGTTTACAATAATATACAGAAAATAATTCTGTAAAGGCTATATTATTTTATCATTGGCATTCATGTCATTGGGTTTACTTTATTCTTGGAATTTTCATAACATTACATGGATTCTTCCTTTCTAATTTTGTAAGGTAAAGGATTCATTAATATTAGAAGACTAATTGGCCATATTTTGATCTACCCACTGTTATTTGATTTTGATTAACATTTGAATTTCTATTTTTCAAAAACCTTATCTCCGTTGCCGTTTTGGTAGCTACCTGACAACCCAGCTAAGGCCGGGATATCTGGTGAGCAGTAAAATGAGTTTTGTATTACAGAGCCTGGTCTCTAACTCAGACTTGCCAACTGCATGAGACATTTTGATTAATAATGTTAAGAATATTTCCTTTTCCATTATGCAAACAGTTCACATACTGTTTGACTAATGCTTATGCCAAATATGAGTTTACCAAACTAATAAGCCACAGGCAAATTCAAACCTTACAGTCTTTTCCTGTGACTCAAAAATAATGAAAAAGAAATGCGTGTTCTTAAAAAGAAAAGAATGTTACATTATTATATTAGCTAGCTCAGAAAGAGCTGTTCATTAAGAAGTTCAACTACTGACTTTAAAAAATTTAAATTTAAAATGTTGAAAAATGCTGTGTAATTATTTTGAAAAATTTCCAAATAGCAATGAAAATGAATAGGGAGAATAGCTTCATTGCAACTTTTGAGAGATAACAATATTTTGATGCGTTTCCTTCCTATTTTATTTATGTATACTGGCTTTTTTGTTTGTTTTTTACTGGGTTCATTGTATCAGGGGACATGTATTTCATAATAACACACGGGCCTAGGTGTTCATCTAAGGCTTACCAGCAGGTGTGTCTCAGGGGTAAACACTTTGTTCACATTCCCTCTTGCTTTTCAGCTTCTGCATTACAGATGGGATGTCTCTCTTTTCCCTCTCTGGTTTTTGCTCCCAACCACTCCCCAGATCCTAACCTCTCCTCATGCCACCCATAAAACAACTATGTGTTGAGTTTTGTACCTTGGTACCAAAGCTATAGTCTGAAGGCAGCCTGGTTCCCTCTCATCGATGGTGCAGTGATGGTCTTTGTGCCACACCGTCACTCATAGTGAGTGAGCTATATTTCTCTCTTCTCTCCCTTTCCCCCCCACTGGACAGCTATTCATGAAGTAAGGTTATTAGGAAAGCATGAGGTAGGTCCCTGTAGGACCCTGATAGATTCTATTCTTCCATTCTTCCCATTAAAATGGAATATCTGTGGGGGTTTTTAAAAACTCATTATAAAAAGAAAACTCTTTTAATCATCAATATAACAAGGTGATCAGTGAAGTGGAATTTGAAAATAGGATGCAGCTCCTTCTTTTTCTAGAATTTGACCTGGCTAGTCAGCTAAGGGCAAGTTTTTATTATCATGGGGGGAAAATTGCCTGGCTTATCTCAGTTATATAAACATGTGTGCAGCCTGCTCTGGTGTTGACAGGCCTCCTCTTGAAATGCAGACCAGAGGCTTCTGTCTACAGCAAAGTGTCCCCTTGTCACCCTACAACATTCTGTGGAGGTTGTGAGTTAGTTTGTCATAAGAAATCTAGAAGCTTTGTGAGAGTGAAAAGACTACAGCCCCAGCCTCTTTTCCTTAAGATACAACAAATTTGGAAGAAACCACAGTGTCTCTGGCAGAGGCCTCCTGAGAAGAAAAGAGCACAGAGTGAAAGATGAGCACTCCTGGGAAGAGAAAGGAAGTTGGGGCTTCAGCAAATTTCCAGCAAGGATTTAAGACAGGTCTGGCTTTGCAGCCCCCTGACTAAGCAACAGTGGGATGGCTGAGCATTCAGATGGATGGGGACCTCCAGGGTGGCCTTGGGATCTACACACATTAGGGCTCCCCTGCAGCTGTGGATGCTCATCCAGTATGAACAGACCCTGAAGGTGTTGTGTCAACAGTGCTGCAGACCTGTGTTTCTTTCTCATTTGGAAGAGCTTTCAGAATCCTTTGACCTACATCATGGTGACTAGGGGGACATGGAATACCAAGCTGCCAACCAGTATAGGCTTGTAGAGTTTTAAGTGATTCATTAGAATAATAAAAAGGATGTGGCTATGTTTATACCCCCAGGCTGGTGCAGCAAGTTACTATTATTTAAGCATTCTTTGTGTTATTATGAACTGTAATGCCTGCCTAGTAGTGTATGAGAGGATAGACCATACTTTTATGTTCTCATTTCTCCATTATTGGACATTTAAGTCTTTTGCATGAGACACTTCTGACAGAATATAGTATTTGTTTTGGCACTATTAGCATAACAGTAGCAGGAATATATTTTCTAGATGTTAAAAATGTGCAGCAATAATGTAAAATAAGTCTTTTAGATCACACTTTTTTTGGAGCATGAAGTTAGTTTCCTTCTCTTTTTAAATTTGAGGGGCTCTGGGGTGCTTTGCCAAGGGCAGGCACAGCAGAGAGAGGAGTATAGACCAGGCTTGCTGGTCCCAGGGGTCCAAGGACACCTGTGATGTGAAGGTGGGTCAAGAACAGTCTGCTGGGAGGAAAGTGCACATCCTTTCAATGTAAGAGACCATGACTGTCCCCAGTGAGCCCCTAGCAACAAGCAGAACGCAGCACATAGGAGGCACCTGATATGTGGTTTTGTTTTTTTTTAATTTTTGGATGAATGAATATTTTTGCTACACAATCAGGGCACAGATGACAAACCTACATAAGCATTATAGAATTATAGAATCAGATTTGCACAAACTTACCACATGATTTTGAAAATGCCCTTTAACCTCTGAGAAGTCATTTTCTTACAGAAAAAATAGGTAAAGATATCTATACTTGTACTTAAAATGCATAAGATAATACACATAATATACTATCATATAATAATAATAATAATGATATCTGTACTTACTTGTACTTAAAATGCATAATATAATACAAATAATTCCATGCGGTTCCTTCTAACATATTATTGTTGCTTCAAGATATTTAATATCATTTTTTCTGATAGTAATTATGTGATCTTCTGTACCTGGATGTAAACAACAACAAGAAGAAACTGAAACAAAACCCTCTGTTATCACAGGAAATAATGATGATAGATCCTGGGCCTGAATGGTACTTCGAGGTAGACCGGAGACTACTTTAGGCCTCAGTTTCCCTCTAATTTTATTCATTAGAGAACCATAGCCAAGCGAGACTACAGCCATGGTGCCATTTTCAAATTGTTGTGGATCTATAGAATTGGTTCGGTTTTGTTTGTTTTTCCAAAAGACATTTGCCTCTATTATTGAGAGCATGGGGGCCAGTAGAGTAATTTATCTAGTCTGGCCTGGCCACCTTGTTTGGGAAGGGGAACCTGTTAGGAGCGGCTGTCTTGAGAATCTTGGCTCTAGGTCCATCTTTTTTATTGATTTATTTTCTTTTCAAACACTAAGTTTTCTTCTACAACATAGAGATTAGATTTAAAAGGTCTGTTTTGGGGAGCATTAGAAGGAAACTGATTAATTATGCAATGAGATAAAGCTCAGGATACAAGATAAATGGTGATAAAAAACAGTATCTCAAAAGGGATTAATTCTCTGCCATCAACAAAGTGCTTTTAACATGTATTTTCACATTTGAATTTCAGAACAGCCCCTTGAAACAAGTTGGGGAAGCATTTTCTTCCTTTTATGTTTAAGAGAACTGAGACTCAAAAAGTTTAGGGGTCATGTCCATAACAATAGACGTAACTGAGGATTAGAGTTTCGGTTTCTTACTCCCTTTTCTGTCTTTCTTTCTATCTTTTTTTTTTTTTTCCTGCCTACTTTACCATGCTGCTGTTGAAGGGGCCAGAGTCTTGGAATTTTTATGTCTTTCTTTCCAGAGTCATTCAATCACAGTCCCAGCATATCTTTGTAACGGAGATGAATGACTCTTCTGAAACTCAGAGCCACTCACATATTTATATCATCAGTACCGCTCCAACTACAAACTCTTACAAATAACATGAAAGCTGGAGGCATCCCTTTTATTTCTTTCTTCTTTCCCCTTCTGCTTTATGCATGTCCAAAGGGTTCTCTTTTTACAGATTCATTTCCTAGGGGAAAGGAACATAGAAATTCTTGTTCTTTCTCAAGGCTAATAATCTGGCTGCTTTTTATTTAAAAAAATTTTTTTTTAAATGCTTTTTGTAGACTTGATAGGTTATCCTGAGTCCCTCTCATAACTATGCAAAGATTTTTAAAACTTTCTTTTCTGTTTTTCTGGCCATAAGTCTTCTTGACAGAAAATTGCAATAAGAGGAAGGTCTGTTCCCTTTCTTCTCACAGAAAGCCTAAGGGAAGCTGGAGCATATGTCTTCCAGGAGTTGGCCGGATTGGGAGCACACAATGGGGAGAGGTGATCCTCTCTGCTTTCAAGCTTCAATTCCCTTCTTAAGGAACTCCATTCTCCTGGCCAGGAAAAGGAAATAGGACTGGTTGTGAAGCAGATGCCGCTCAGACATCCTGGTTGTCAGAGTAGGAGTGAGAAGGTGAAGGAGATAGAAATCAGAGGGGCTGGGCTACACATGCACGCAAAACTTGGCGTCAAAACTTGGGGACCCAATATATGCTTTGCAAAACAAGGCATACTTTCTTTTTTTTTTTTTTTTTTGA
>NW_003852401.1:40197942-40239632 GCF_000181295.1 Otolemur garnettii
GCTGGCGCCTTAGCCACTTGAGCCACAGGTGCCGAGCTTTTTTTTTTTTTTTTCATACTTTCAATTTTCAATAAAAATGAAGGCGTTAAAACATGGGGACCCAATATATGTTTTGCAAAACAAGGCATGCTTTCAATTGCAAATAAAAATGAAGAAAAGGAAAATGAGTATATATTTAGATCAGGAGTCACCAGGATTTTTCTGTAGAAAGCCAGATAGTTAAATTTTAGGTTTCATGGGCCATATAGTCTGTCTTAAACCCATAACTCTGCTATTATCACACAAAGGCCATCTTAGACAACACTTAACTGAATGTGCGTGGCTACGTTCCAGTCAATCTTCACCTATGGACATTCAAATGTCATGAAATATTCTCATTTTGATTTTTGTCCCCAACTATTTAAAAATGCCAAAGTCATTTTGGTGTATAGGCTGTCCAAATGCAGGCAGTGGCCTGGCTCTGTCCCAGGGGGCTTAGTTTGCCCAACCATAGAGGAAGGGTGATGTTAGCACCGGTGGTGTGACATGTGAAGAGAATTCTTTTTATTCTTCAGGGACTAGATGAGCACATTTCCTCATGTGGCCTTTCATTCCCCTTGGACAAAAAGTATAAAACATAAAATTGAGAAAAAAATTGATGGCGATTATAATCTCACTTCTTCAGAATTCACTTAATTCTGAAATTTCAACAGGAGCCACATCAAAATTGACCATTAAGCATTTTTCAGAAGTTTAGTTGCACAGCTGGCTTTCTACTTAAGACCTACAGACTTTAACTAATTTAAAGACCTCTAAAGCCAAAAGGAAGAATGTTTTATTTCAGAGCAGTGTTGTATTTATTTATTTGAAGGAACCAGCAACCCCATCACAGGGGCTTGTCCCAAGAATCCATAGCAGAACATCACTGGGTTAATTTTCTGTTCTACCATACAACAAGACTGTCACATGATACTAAGATTATGGACAGGCTTGGAATTAAGTAAAATCAATGTGTCAAAATGTCCTACATAGGTGGGGGAAAGAACCTGGGTTTCTAACTCAAAGCTAAAAAGGAAATAAAAACTCACTTTAAAGCAAGAATAATGTATTCCATTCCTGATGAAGGGAATACAAGGAACACAAACTGACTCTCAGTGCATATCTATGAATCTTCATTTTTAAGATATTTTGCCCCTGCTTAAAAGTTACTCTTACCTGTAACTCTGTGTACTCAGATTGAGTTGGAATATTTTTTGAAAAGAATGTTGGGCCATCCCCATAAACACAGATCTTCCCGCTTAATCATCGCTGTTAATTCCAGATTTGCTCCATAACATAGATGTAAACGTGGGAAGCCGGATCCTCACTACTCAGCTGTGGTTTATAGACAAGGAATATCATCCTCTCCTACAAGTTTGTTGGAAATGTATTGTTTCAGGTCTCCCCCCAGCCTCACTGGATGAAAATCTGAAAATCTGCTTTAGAACAAAATCATCAGGTGATTTGTACGCACATTAATGGTCAGGAAGCGTTCAGCTATACGTGTAGAAATAGTTTTCAACCTTGGTGATATGTGAGAATTCCCTGTGGGGCTTCCAGATAGCCCAGCTTCCAGGCTCTATAGCGACACAGTTAAATCAGAATGTCGGGGTGGGGTCTGGGCATCAGTATTCTTTTAAAACTCCCTGGATAATTCCAATGTGCAGTGAAGTGTGAGAGGCACTAGGCTAGGAGGAGGACTGTGCGTTATCAGTGCTTGGAGAGAAAGAAGAGAATGCTCTCATTACCAGGTGGAAACAAGGTTCCCAGAACTAGAGTCTTCATTAGAAGTGTTAAAAAGGTCAGCTTGGCATATATTACAGAGGTGGTTTTAGAGAGCCATTTCATTACTCCAGGGATGGAATAGCAGCACATTTTAAGCCAGGCAACATGACCACATGCCTGGTTTTTCACTCTGTGTCTTTTGAATAAATTTTTCAGGTTTTTTAATTTTTACTTTTATTTCAGATTAATAAGAGGCCACACATGATTAGGTTACATTCTGTTTCTCAGGTAAAGTTCAAGTCGTAGTTGAGCCCTTCCCCCAGAGGCTGTGCCGTACACCCTTACATTGTGCACATTTGGGGAGAGCTTGCTTATGCTCTTCCTCCTCCCCTTCCCCTTCTTGAATATAACTGTGTTTTTCTCTAGAGTGAGTGTGTAGTTGTTTATCTGTCGGTTTCATATTAGCATTGAGTATATTGGATACTTTCTTTTCCATTTTTGTGATCCTCTACTAAGGAGAATGTGCTTCAACTCCATCCAGGTAAATACAAAAGATGTAAAGTTTCCATTTTTATGGCTGAATAGCATCCCATGATATACATATACCACATTTTATTATCCATCGTGGGTCCAGAGCAAATACGAAAAGAGCAAACAATCCCATCTACAAGTAGGGGAAGAGACGTGAACAGAATCTTCTCTGGGGAAGACGGACAAATGGCTAACAGACACATGAAAAAAATGCTCATCATCCCTAATTATTAGAGAAATGCAAATCAGAACCACTCTGAGATATCACCTAACCCCTGTGAGAGTAGCCCACGTCACAAAATTCCCAAAGCTGAAGATGCTGGCATGGATGTGGACAGAAGGGCACTTTTACACCATTGGTGAGATTGTTAACTAATAGAACCTTTATGGAAGGAAGTATGGAGAATCATCCTCAAAGAGCTAAAAGTAGACCTTCCTTCCATTTGATCCCATAATCTCATTACTAGGTATCTACCCAAAGGAAAAAAAAATCATTTTACCATAAGGGCATTTGTACTAGAACATTTGTTCCAGCTCAATTCACAACCACCAACGTTTGGAAACTTTGCAGTTTTGATCAATGCTGTTCTGTCCCCAGAACTTTACCTGATCTTAACCAAGATTTCTGAAAAGACTCTTATATCAGATACTAAGTTGGTGACCATCTTTTTGCTAAGAATGAGGATAAATTAGTGGTATGTGACTTTTGACAGAGTTAGCAAGGTTTTCAAATGTTTAATCGGATTAACCGATCATTGAAACCTCCAGACCATAGCTTAGAAATGGAATCTGAGAAAGCAAATAGGTAATGCCATTCAAAAATCTTTTTCTGTCTTTAGATCAGTAAGGAGCCCATCAGATTAATTCTTAGGGACAAGTGCAAGGGCTGATCTATATAAGAGGAAAAGGCATTATCCAGCAGCTTATATATATCACCTTGTTATAGCCCCAGAAGTGATCAATTCAAGTTCACTGATTTGCACCCCTCATTAATAATATCAGTTAAATTAGGCCTTTAAATAATAATGTAAAGTTGTCTTTAAAGGAACTGAGCCCACTTAATGTGATAAAATGTTTAGGTTACTAAATAGTTAACTAAAGGCAAAGAAACTCTTATAAATTAAGTCCAGGCAAATGGGTTCAAGTACGAATGGCTTCTCCCTAACTAAGGAGAATTGTGTGTGGAGTCTGACAGGCTTTGAGTTGGGTCTTAAATTACGCGTCATCTTTGATCCTTCCCACCACCATCTCACCCCAGTGTTCGGATTCGGGTATTATTGTTCATCTCCTAATTACCGAGTTCTAAGTTTCAGCTTGCCAGTGCTCCACACAATCTACTACACATCAGATAACATCATTTCACTCAACATCGTTTCAATATAACATCGATAGAAAAACAAGTCAGTTCCTGGTGGGGGACACTTTGCATTCTCCCAGTGTCTGCCTGGGTTTTCTCTGGGTACTCCATTTCCTACCACATCCCAAAGTTGTGTGTGTTAGGTGAGTTGGCATGTCTGTGTTGTCCCAGTGTGAGCGAGTGTAGGTGTGTTGTGAGTGCACCTTGAGCACTGCCCAGGCCAGTTCCTGCCTTGGGCCCTCAGCTGTCACGATGGGCTCTGGCCACCTAAGATGCTGAGCTGCCCTAAGTGGGTAAATAATTATCTTACTTTGTTTTTATTAATGTTTCTTGAATGCATGTATAGCTCCAATTTATTTCAACATTTAATAATAGAAATGTATTGGTCTTTATTTAGAAGTTTGGTGATGTTTTGTGGCCAGATAGATGCCATAGGAACTTAACTCTTGTTTATATCAACTAGCCTATGGTAAAATTGGTTTCCTTCCATGGACTTTCACTTCAAGTCACGGTTTCCAAGAACCTATTAATGGTGTCATGTTATGACTTACTGTGTTTCTATTACTCTTGCTATTTCTATGCTTAATTGCTAATGTCATAGACCTGCAATTATCCTCCCTTGTAATTGCTTTCTGCAAAAATCACCTCCCTAAAAAATGCAAAAAAATTGCATTCTGTGTGGACCTACCTGTGAATGTCTGTGGATGCCTTTTCAGCTATAGGGGAGGCCCTCTACAGAACTCCCCAGCTTTAGACAAGAAGAAGTTCTTTGTATGGAACACCCCCTTTAATTAGCAGCCTTTTTACTGTGGTTATTTCAGGTGTCCCATTATCTGACATCCCTTCTGGGTATAGCAGTTGATGTTAAAAGTTGTCTGACTGTTATCACTTGGGAGCTTTTGTCTGTTTAAATATTTCATGTTCTCTTATAAAATGCTACACTCATTAAATGGCTCCTGAATTCCCAAGTATAACTTGAATACAAATACTGGGTTATACAAATACTCTTCTCAACAGTCAAATATACATGAATTGATTTGTTTTATAAATATGACTATAAAGGGCCTACTGTGTGTGAGGTGGCATTCCAGATTCTATGAGGAGCTAAAAGATTCAGAGACATGTTTCCTGCTGTCTCGGAGCCCCGGAGTAAGAAAACCACATAACCATTATCCAAAGCCAAATGCAGTTGGTGCCAAAAAGCAAACAAACAATCAGGAAGTGCTGCTGGAGTTCAGAGAAAAGCCAGAGCAAGAACACACAGGGGCGAAATTCCACAGAAGGCTTTATAAAGGAGACAGTATTGAAGGTAAACTTCGGAGATGGGCAAGTTTTCAAGAGGCAGTTGTCAAGAACGGAAACAGTTAACAAAGATGCTTTCTCTAAATGCCAAGAGCTCAGGGACATTGAGCACATGGAAACAGCCATCGCTTTCTTCATCTAAAGCTCCCGTGTGATCTAGCAGCTAAGTGCTATACATTTAGTAATAATAATGGGTGGCAATAAGCATTCTTGCTCTCCTTTGACTGATGTCAAAAAGAGGCACCCAACAAAAGTAAAAAGAACCACCAAGGACTCACATTCCTGGCAGAAACTGAGAGAACCAATCATGCCTATTGTCCCAATTTAAACTCTATGACATAGACCCCCAGAACTGTCGGTTTGATGTAACTGTTTAAATTTGTTCATAAGTTTACTCTTCCTGGTTGGAGAAATTAGGGAAAAATGAAAAGGAGTTTTGGTCGTTGTTGATAAATATGCTAATTAAATCTTGGATTGAGTGATGGCTGCCAAGAGTCAGTGGCAGGTGGTAATAGTTCCTTTGTAATCATTATAATTGTTTGAAATAATTCACTTTTCTGTTCCAGGATTATTTTTGGAGAGGTCTAGGAGAGACAGTGCAGATGGGCCTGATTGAAACAGTATCCTTATTAAAAGTGCACATTATATTTGCTGATGAAGTTATTGGCAAATTTAAATATATTGTCAGTATATCAAACTAATCATTTGTTGCAAAATAATAACAGCTACAGCTGTTCTCGCTTTAATTTTTAAGAGATAAAATATGTTCCCTTAGAAAGGCATGTCTGACATGACATATTTTCTTTCTACGGCACTCAGGGTCTCTGATGTTACAATGTTTCTTTTTCATTATGAATAGACATCTTACGTGAGCTCTTTTTTTCTTTTAAATTTATGGAACATATGCAGTATCCACTTCACCCAAAGCTATAGAATAATGACGCTATTATTGTAGCCATCTGTCTCTTCACATCAGTGTCTTCCATGGTTTTATAGTCCAGTTTTAGGGCTCTGTAAGAAACAATATTGGTTAACATTAATAACCGCCTTCATCTGACAATTTACATCTCTATTTGGCATCAGCTCCTGAAAGCGTCTACCCATTAAAGATGCACGGGTACCGGAGGGGGGAGGGATGCTGTCTTGAGGGAGAGGGAGGAAGAGCCGCCTATTTTGCTTCACTTGACTGACGCCCAAAGGAAAGGGTGAGTCAATCTCCCACTTCCTATTATAACTCTGCACTCGCAGGCTCCCACCTTGACAGGCAGAAACAGTGCCAGCCAATGCTAATTTGGGTAACATCTAAAAGGCTTGCCTGACAAGGCAGATTCAAATTATGAAGCAAACCCCTCACATACTGAGACCTTGTTAGCTAGATTAGTGGTGGATTGGCTTCTTGTGACAGCTTGTTTGCTAGAGGTGAGCTATCTGCATTTCCAATGCAGGCAGGTTATATCATCATTTAAAGTTTAAAAAAAAAAATAAAGATGTCGTTTTTCTTGTTTGTCACGGAGTTCATGTAATATTCCCTCTCGATTTTCTCATTGTTGACTTCAGAAGGAAATAGCAGCAAGTGTGTACCTTTGAGTACGACAGCTAATTTTGTTATGGATGAACAGAGTATTGTGACAAAACAGTGGCACAGCTGTCATAACAGCTGTCACACATTAATCATGACAGTGACAAATAGCATAATTACCTTATCTGGAATTCCTAGCATGCACACTCAGTATGCCCCACTGCCAAGCGAGCATATCACGCATGGTTTAATTAAAAAGACATCAATACAGGTTAGTTAGACAAGGGCTAGGAGACATTGATCCAAAATGAAAATAAAATTATTTATAGGTTGGTGTTCAGGGACACCCAAAGTCCAATTACTTAGCCAACATGATAATTTGAAACTGTTTCTGTAACTGGCCCTTCTCGGTGTGTCTATCACAGGGCAAATAGGCGGTTCTGCCCCAAACTAACAGGTCTTCCTCCATTAAACATTTGATCTCTTCTTTTTCCAGTCTCAGCACAGGTCCTTGGGAGCCATCTTTATATTCTGCTAATTGGTTGAAGGGACTCTATTGATAAATATGCAATTACCAGGGAACAAGCTGTAGCTGACTTTTCGGTTAACTTATTTTCCAAGGTGGGTGCAGAGCTCAAGGAAAACACTATTAAGCAGAGTGATTTTAGTTTTATTTGGAAATTCTTCCTAGGTAAAGAAGGAGATGAAGTTACGGCAGGTGAGACTGGGGTTTGAGTCTCGAAATGACATTCTCTTCCATGTGCTGTGTTTTAAGATACGTATCTGTATTCCCGTGCATATATGTGTCACATTAGTATGTATAAATATGCATACATGCCAAATATATGTATATTTTGCCCCCCTGGTATTTTAAGCTCAACAATTCATTGAATTTACTGATTGAATTCCTGGGAGCTGGTTCCTGAATTGCTCTGAAGCTGCCTCGATGAAATATTAATGAATCAATTTCCATAGACATGGACTCATTATCTTGCTGGATGCCATCGGAAAACAGTCCTGCCTGCGGTGTCCTTCCACCTGCCTGTGACATGATTTGATTTTCTCTTTCTCTCTTTTTTTTAATTAAATAAAAAATGCTATCAGGAAATTTTTGATCACTTTGAAACAGGCATTTCCATTTTTCTTGATAGGCACCTAAATGGAGGTAAGCCATTTAAAATAAATTCATGTACCACTTAAGTGATATATTCAAAAGTGGGTCCCGGAAACAAAGAACGATGTGGCCAGCATAGTTCTGTAATGCCCTTTGGAAATGAGGAAACTGCTATTTTTCAAAATAACCTATCTATGAGAAATGGCTGTATTTTAGGAAGCTGCCCAACCATCTGATTGTTTACAAAGTTATCAACTTTAGAAAGTGTTATGAAACACAAACATTGTCACTTTAATTTAGGACTGAGAGAAAGGAGCTGGAATTATTCAAGCTGCGTCTACAAAATGCCAAAACAGCTGGTTAAAGCATGAAAAATTCAGTCAGTCAAGCAGCAATTATCTACACATAACATAAATAGCTGGTTTTAGGTATTTTCTGTTTTGTTCACTGAAATTGACTGGTTTCTTATGCCTTATATAAGTCAATGCAGGAATGTAACAAAGTGTATTGAACTACAATTATACCAAACAAAGTTTTTAACTTCCTTCCTTCCCTTCATTCTATTCCAGTAAAGATTATTCACCAGTACCATCAACACCCACTTTACAGAACTCCTAAAAAACCCACTGGTAGGTTGCTAACATTGCGAGACAAAGACTATGTTCTCAAATTCAATGGCTTTCATCTGATTTGGAGTCAGTGGTGTATCTGAATGTCATGTGATCTGATCATTTCAACACATACATTATGTGATCTAAGAAAGCTATTACTGTTTCAACACATCTATTCTTTTAGGGAAAAAGTGAAAGCCCAAGCTTGACCAAAGAAATCTCAATGCTAAACCAAGAAAAAAAAATTTTTTCATCTTTGTTGAGAGAAAATCTGTTTTATTTGCTCATTGTACTAGTTCCGTTTCAGTCTAGGTGATGGGGATCCTATCTGGAAGTGGGCTATATCTCTCCCCAGGCTGATAGAGACTACATGCCAAGTATTAGGATTGCTTCAAAGCAGCTCCTGGTTTAAAACATTTTGATGAAAGCTCTGAAAAAAACCATGAGGCACCTGCCTGCATGTGGCATTTTTCATAGAATATCAAGTTATCCCTTAACTGAGCAGCTCATCCACAGAGCCCTGTATATAAATCCCTTCTCTACGTATAAACAAGGTCAGAAACAATGAAGAGATTATTTCAGAGGTTGGATATAATTCTAGATCTTTAGTCTCAGGGTTGGGTTCTACTGAAGCTAGAGGAAAAAATCAAATTTCTTGAGAATTAACCCAAAATTATTTATTCCATTGAGAGGTAATCAAGATTTTAACAAGAAAGAATCAATTATGGACCAATTGATACTGAATGCTTCCAATTTTGAATGCTTCCTTCCTAATAGGTAATAGGAAAATAAAGCAGCCTTAGTCTTTCTTGATCTAGCCTTTTAGAAGGAATGTCCCTCCCTCTCTTCAGATCTCTGACACTTTCTGTTTTGGGACACGTATTTATTACTCCGCTTTTTTATGTGGTATCATCTCTATTAGTACACTTCAAGCTCTTTGAATATTGACTGTGTCTAATTCTCCTTTTTTTCCTCCATGGCACCCACGATTGCGCTACATGTTGTAATTGCAGAATAAATATGCATGTAATGAATAACAACACGTTGGCTTTAATAATTAAGACAAAGGCATGGATTTTACCCAAAACATCCAGGTTGCTTCTAGATTCAGCAAATTGCTCGAATGAATTCTCTGTCAAGGCCAAAGAGTTTATTTTTAAGACAAGTTTTCTTCCAATTTCTTTTCAGAAGATAATTATATTCTCCCACTTTCCTGCCTACTAGCTTGACTGACCTTTTGTGTGAAAGTCAGGTTGATTTTCATGGGATCTAATGGAGTAGGGATGTCAGTCCCCTGGCCAGGATGCCAACATGCTTTCCCCCCAGCCTGTCGTGTTTCTGACTTTCCATTACCTTGAAGGGTAACTTGCACGTGAGGTGCTGCACATGACGATACTTTACATACTGCATAATGCAAGGTCTATTGAGCCTTCCAAACTTACTCTTTGCACTGCCCAATGAAATCCAGTGACAAATCTTTACCCATGCTGGAAGAACTAGTACAAGCAAAGCTTATTATTTTCTGTAGCCCATCATTCCTTGGAGTTGTGGCCAGGCCCTTTATTCTCTGTTTCTCAGAATATCTCAGTGACACCTCCCCCCTGCAACAATGACAATCAGCAGGTTTTCCGTGTTAGAACTAGCAGTAGCAATTGTGTTTATCTCCCTGCCTAAGAGGTTTCCTATTTATCTTCCCTGAGGTGGTGCCCATGTGGCTGTCCTGATATTGAGCAGCTGGACAGATTACACCCCGGAGCCACATCTGTGGACACATAGATCAACACCATTTTCATTGCTTTGGTGCCCAAGAAGTTTATCTTCTGTCAGTGAGATTTACTGCTTTTTTCATGAATTGTTAAGGCCTTCTCCCCTCCCCTGTTTCCTTTCCTCTTCCACTTTATTTGGTTTCAAACTACATTAGCATAATCTGGTCCAGATTGTTAACAGCTGATTAGTTAGTTTTGGTTTCCTGCCATTATTAATAAGGATTTCCAGTACGGCTTCTGTAGAGGAATCTAGGATGGTAAAGAATTTAACAGAAGTATTCTCCATAGGAAAAAAGTACTTTATGGGTGAGTATGCATTGAATGGGTTTGGTTTTACTTGTTAGGGATAAACATATGATAAAGACACTGCTTTGGACATCATCTCATATAACTAAATTTTGTTTACGGATGTTGCTCTAGCTGTTTGGACATCATCTCTCAAATTTATGTTAGAGCTTTTAAGTTTATGATGCAACTTCCCTGTGACTGTCTCCAATTATTCTTAACAGAGCTCTGTGCTCTGTAAAGTAGAAGGAAGAGAAATAATGATTTTTCCAAAATTCAAATAGATAAGAAAATCACAAAGACAGCTGGCCTCAAATCAAACTGAGTCAAAGGCTCAAATCTAGGAAAGCTATTTGCATTTCAGTGTCTCTCTTCTCTCCACTGAGCTTCAAGGCCACCTCCAAATACTTTTCCTTATGTCAGTTTCACTTATTGGGGCTTTCTCTCTCCAGTCTCAAAATATGATGCTTTGTCCATTTCCAGAACTCTGTGACTTGAGGATGAGATTATGATAAAGGATGTAGTGGTTAATGCAAAATATCTAGCCATTTATCTAAAATGTAAAGTGAAACTGGAAAAAAAGGCCAGATAGTTCTTTAGAGGATTGATTACATCAATGATTTTTCATCCAAATGCAGATTTGAATTGCCTGAGGAACTTTAAAAATAAATAATGATGTCTGGATTCAACCTCCAGAGATTTTGGCTTAATTGCTCTAACACTGATGTCCAGACATTAAATAGTTTTTTCAGCTATCCACAGAAGATTCTAATGTGCATCCAGAGTTGAAAACCACTAGGGAAATTTCTTCCTTTCACCCTCTTCTGGATTCATCCTTTTATTTTTTTCTTTCCTACCAACTTTTGAAAAAAATGCCAATGTTCCTCTAATATAGTGGTTCTCAACCTCCCTAATGCCGCAGCCCTTTAATACAGTTCCTGAGGGTTGCGACTCACGGGTTGAGAACTGCTGCTCTAATATAATCAGAGGATCTGCACCTTAATCAACATTAATGTTGTTACTCTAAAATTTAGCATTAGCATCTAAATAAATAATACATTGAGTGTGTTTGCTTCAGAGGAGGAGGGGAAATAATTAGGGAGAAGGTGTTATAGAAAGAGATGAGGAGTTAGAGGCATTTTTGGCATGTGTTTATAACTGTTGTGAGAACGTGGACCCTACAAGGCCAGGGGTTTGTTCTGTTTGGCTCACTGCTACTTCCTAGCTTGTTGAAAGTGCTTGGCACATAGTAGGCATTCAAGAAATAATCATAAATGAATAGTTTCTCCAAATCTCCCACATCCTGCTAATCTAAGGAAGCCGTGACGGTTTCTCCATGCTGGGGGAAGCCCAGCTTTGCCTATTCTCACACTGTTTCTTCACTTACAATACTTGACTCCCATTTCCGCCTCAAGTCTGAATCCTATCATCCTTTAGAGCCTGACTTCTTTCCACAAGCCTTTCTGATACTCATTTAACTGTCCTAGGCCATTATCTGCATCTCATTCATCACTGCTACTTCTCACGACCTATCTTGTGTATGTCACAGTTATTTATGTGGACATGACCAATTTTATCTTTGCATCCTTTCCATTATACATGGAAATCTCTCAATAAGTACTTACTTGGATGAATGACTACCGCTTTTGGCAAGTGAGATTCCTACATTATACAGTGATGGGAGTTTAAATGGCTTTCATAATGTTTGATTTTGTTTTATGCTCTTTATTTTTGGAAATACTTGTACATGCAATAGCACATCTAATTTGCTCCTCAGTATAACCCTCGGGAAAGAAAGATGACTATTATTATTTAAATGCAAAGAAACTGAGGTACAACGATGTTATGAAATGATCTACTCAAGGTCAAACCTTATCAAAGGTGGAGAGGATGGAGGGCCTAAACGTTCAGCTCTTCTTGCACACAGCTTTGTTAAAGAGCAGTGTGACTGCCTCAGCATGGGGTGAGCAAATGAACACATTTACTTTTGTTAACTTCCACAGTCTACACCTCTCTAGCTCAGTTATAAAACCTAAGTCTACATCCCAAGTGACATTGTTTGGACATTTGTCTCCTCCAAAATTCTTGTCGAAACTGGATCCCCATCATTGGAGCTGGGGCCTCGTGGGAGGTTTTTAGATGATGGGAGCACATCCCTAATGAATGGCCTGGTGCTGTTATCTTGAAAGGAGCCCTGCACCTCTTCTCCCCTTCCCTTTCTCCCTCTACCACTATGTGATGCCTGTACTCTTGTCTTCTGGCTATGAGTAGACACTCTCTGAAGCCTTCATTAGAAACAGATGCTGGTAACACGCTTCTTGCACAGCCTGCAGAACCATGAACCAAATAGACCTCTTTTCTCTGTAAATTACCTAACTTCAAGTATCCTTCGCAGCAATGCAAATGGGCTAAGACACCATGTAAGAAGAAGATCATGTTTATGTCCTTTATGATAGAAGTACCTGCACTTTTAGACAGAATAGAATTCAAGCAGGCTGGTTCTCTTTGTCCTTGTTGATAGCTTGCATGTCATTTTGTTCTTGTTTCAGTGTATTATGACTTATTTATTTTATTTGTTATGTAACCTTCAGTTTGTTTGTTATTTCAAAATTGTGCCCGAAAGAGAGCTGCATGTAGATAAATAGCCAGGCTGTAAGAAGTATCACATTCAGAAGAAACAGTAATAAAGCAATGAGAAGCCAGTGGTGTGTGGGTTCTTAGCTGCCCTTCTGTATGTATCTTTTTTAAACATTTGAACTCCTGCCGTTACCTATTCAGCAGTTTCTAAACACCAACCAATAGCATGAACCTAGGGTGCTGAGATTCCCTTTGCTTATGTATTTTATTCCAAAGGAATAATTAAGAATCCATATTAAATGACTTGAGGTTTTATTTATTCATAAATATATTAAATACGCATCAATGAAAACATCATTTTAATCATGTGAGCAAGATTCATCATTGATTTATCCACGATGGAATTAAACAATAGTTTTTCACAACACAAGGGTTGTAAAAAAGCTCTTCTTAACATAATTCAAATTTGATCATTTTATATTTTTAGTGATAATTTGCGAACATTTTTTAAAAGTAGAAATGAAAACATTGTCAAATATTCTGGAATGAAATAAAATTCTTTTTGGTTAGTATAAAATGTAGTTACATTGAGCGTCGTGCTTCACTGTGAAGGATAAAGTAGCCTTATGATACTTTTTTTCATTTACATAAATATAGTTCAGGGAATATTACTAATGAAGTGGATGTGGGGTCACCTAGCCACCTTAGGAAAAGGTTACTACTTTATTTTAAGTAGTCCATCAATCATGATGAATTAATGTCGTATTCTAGGTGAAAGCACTAATCATAATAAATTCATTTTGTATTCATGAGGGTGTCAAATGTACACCCAAAGGAGTCCCATGTCATATGTCAGTATGGAAAGAAAAATTAAAATATGACCTATTCACAATCTCTTTGCTATGACTTATACCCAGATGCATGTTGTGGTGCTGATGGGCTTGTAATGCATGTGGGGGAAAGCTGGGAACCTTCACTAATTTTATTGGAAGTGGAATGAAATCTGTGTCAGGAACAAGGACCTGAGGCTATGAGCCGGCATTTTCATATCCTCCAGGGGATGCCAGAGGGTCACAGGGGTGCCCGGAGGCAAGGCTGTGAGTAGGCATTCCTGAGTCCACAACCAGGCTGCCTTATTTAACTCACTCCTTCCAAAATCAATGCCCACCTTCTCTTTAAGATAATATATTACCATCATTTGACCCATTACGAAGGTGAAGAACTTTACTGGGTGGTTTGCAGGCACCCACAGGTCGGCTGGGCTTTGGACATGATTCAGGAAAACCTTTCTTTTCTTTGTCCTTTTCCCCTATTACGGAGGCACAATGATGTTGTGAAATGATCTACTCAAGGTCAAACCCTATCAAAGGTGGAGAGGATGGAGGGCCTAAGTTTCCAGCTCCCCCTTTGCTTTTCTTTCTTCTTCCTGTGGAGTCCATTTCCGGGGGAAAAGGAGTGATAGAAATGCCAGATGGGTGAAAATAGTCAAGGGTCTAACACACATTTAGAAATGCATCTCTGACAGATGAAATTAATATATTAAATGGCTTGCTGATGTATTATTATGATGATTATTGTTGTTAATGCTGATATATGCATTTTAAAAACGAGGATGCGAAGTCACTGATTGCTAAGTAACTTGCCTATGTGGTTAGTTGTAAGTGGTGGAGTCAGAAACTGAACCAGTCTTCTGCCTCGCTGTTACCACAGTAGTACTGACTACACGAAGATTAAGTGAGGCTAGGATTATAAATTTCTTAGCAGAGTGCTTACTTAATGTTAGCTAATATGATTAACTGTATGGTTTAAAGTAAATGCCCTCCCAACCTCACTGGGACTGAGGGAGGGAAAAATCATCTGAAAAAAGAGAAAGCTATTAGACTTAAGCTCCTTTTCAATTTGCTCTGATTGGCTCTGGAACCAAGATAGCAATTAGTGTCATAATCGGGGATCCATGTCTTCTTAAGGAGCCCTTACTGCCATCATTGCTCAGATATTCCATGCTCTTTTCAAGTCCCATGTCTAGAGCTAAACAGTTATTTTATTTTATTTTAAGACAAAAGTCTCACTTGTTACCCTTGGTAGAATGCTGTGGCATCATAGCTCACAGCAACCTCCAACTCTCAGGCTGTAGCAATTCTCTTGCCTCAGCCTCCTGAGTAGCTGGGACTATAGGCACTCACCACAAAGCCTAGCTATTTTTAGAGACAGAGTCTCACTCTTGTTCAGGCTCATCGTGAACTCCTGAGCTCCAACAGTCTATCTGCCTTGGCCTCCCAGGAGTGCTAGGATTACAGGCTGGGCCACTGCACCCAACCAAACAGTTCTTTTTATTTCTGAAACTTCCAGAGGTTGCAAATGGTGATCAATGATGCTGCTTCAAAGCTTCCGAGCCCCAGAAGACTTCACATCTTACAAAGTTTCTCTATTTTTGGTGCCAGGAAAGAACACCTTACATAGCATTTTTCACCCTGAGGCCCCAATGGATGGTTTAAACACCATGAAACTCACTGCTCTCATCTTATCTCACTCTCTCTTCCTTTCCAGCAACAACTCTCTTTGATGGAATAGAGACATACTTGTATCAGAAGAGCAGGGCTCAGAAACAATGGAACTTCAGAACTTCACTCTGCTAATCCTAGAAATCTTTTCATACTGCCTCCTCTTCCAAAAATTTAATAGCAGAGAACTAACCTGAGGCAGTCTATGAGTAAAAGTTCATTTCTTTAGCAAAAATGTACTATGAAGTATGTTCAAATGAGGGGAAGTGGGACTCAAAGGACTTGTCAAATGGCTGGAAATATGATTATTAGTTCTTTTGAAACCTAAGCTTTGCCACTGAAATTTCTAACTGGCTTTGGACAAGGTATGTGTTTATATTTTCCAACCAGGTAGAAAAGATTTCTACTTACATTTATGGACATTCCAAATTCCATCTTGTATTCAATTGACCTTCCATAGTCTCTTTTCTTCATTTAGTTTATGCCTAATAATTTAAAGTTTAATCATATTGTGACTTGTATTATCCTTGTCTGGTATTCTAGATCGCAACTTCTTATAAAGTAGGGCATGTGTGTTAATTTAAAAAGCAATGTAGTGTGATGGAGAAAACACTGAAATTTATCTCAAGGGCAGCATAAATGTTTTCAAATGGGGAAGTCACTTCATCAGTAGGTAACAAATTGCATAGAGTTTTGATCGACATGAAGATTTCTATCTGGGGAGATTACTGTGTGACATTCATGCAAGATTTTTTGAATAACTCTTCTCAGGGTTGCAGGTACTGTGCTTAATGAAATCATATCCTTACTACATTGTTTATTCTATTTATAATATGTAAATGTCTGGTGATCAATGAGGATGCTGCTGAGAAGGATTGTGTCAATAACTCCATGTATTTTTCAGAAGAATGAAGAAGGGAGAAATGAGATACTTTTCAAGCCAATGCTTAGACTTCATAACCTAAAAGAAGCAAAGAAAAATTTGTATAAAATTACTTTTTACTTTGGCATATAAGTAGCTCCTTTCCTTACAAATTCTATAAATTAGACTGATAACATAACTTTTCAATATACCTAAAGCACTCATTTAAAGTACAAATTTTGCATAATATTACTATTTTCTTATCCTCTTTTCTTATTCTCTTATACCTGAGAGTATCATTTCTTACTTATTTTTAGGGATTATTATTGTATCAGTCAGAACACTGAAAGGCAAAGAATAACACACTCAATGAGCTTAACTTAAGATATTCTAATGAAGACAGTAGTACTTCAGAGATGTGGAAACAAAGGAACTAGAGACAAAGTGCAAACATTCTGGGAGTAGCAACAGTGGGGAGCCCTTACCAACTCTAGACCTGAAGGCAAATGGAAGGAATGGTGTTTCCAGAACTTGGGAGGAAGGGTTGACCAATAGGAATTATGACCATTGTCACTGTCAATGTCATTCAGAACTTGAGGGGTTGAAATCCTAGAGAGAAAAGTGGTATAAGATGTAAGTTAAACATTTCATGATTCTGAAATTGTAAGCTACACAGTGAAAGAGACTAATAAGCTGAGCAGAAAACACCTGAAAAGCAGAGTGAAATATTTAGTAGTCTCATGGCTCTGAGGCAATACAGACCAAACTTCATCATTCCCCATGTTCAGTTGGAATCTGTAAAGAATTACATTTTAAGAATGTAAATGAATAGTGGGGTGGAGTGGCTCATGCCTGCAATCCCAGCATGGAGGCTTCCAGAGGCTAAGGCAGCAGGAAGCCCACAGCTGAGTCTGAGGTCGCAGTGAGCTATGATGCCACAGCTCAGGGCATAGGGTGACAACAACAACAACAACAACAACAACAAAAAGAATATAAGTGAATAAAAAGTAGATCACACTTTATTAAAACTGCAACCCAGGGCAGCTCCTGTGGCTCAAAAGAGTAGGGTGCCGGCCCCATATGCCAGAGGTGGTGGGTTCAACCCAGCCCTGGCTAAAAACTGCAAAAAAAACCCCTACAACCCAGACTTGGCTCCTGATAGATTCAAGTAATTTTCTAGAAGATAAAGTAAATGCTCTTGGTAAGTTAAAATAATCCAGAATCTCTACAATTATTAATACAAAGTGTCCAGTATTCAATGAAAATTATCAGCTATACCAAAAAACAAAATCAAGAGAAAAGGCAGCACCAGCCCCATATACTGGAGGTGGTGGGTCCAAACCCAGCCCCAGCCAAAAAAAAAAAAAAAAAGAGAGAGAGAGAAAAGGCAAATGAACAATGTATTTGGATTATTAAACACACTTGAAATATGTTGAAAAAAAGATACAATGGAAATTATACCTAAGAAATGGGTATAATTATAATACATAATTATAATTATGTATTAAAAAAACAAATGAAATATGCAGTAATAAAATTTAAGAACTTAATGATGATTTTAACAGCATATTTGAAGCATTATAAAAAGAGAAAGTTACTGGAAATAGGTCACTAGAAAATAACCAGGCTAAAGTGTGGAGGGCAAAAAGAATTTAAAATGCAGAAAAGATGATAAAAGACATATTCATATGATGAAAATACCTAACATAGATGTAATTGGAGTCCCATAAGGGGACGAAAGGGAGAATATGGCAAAAGCAACGTGTAAAGGAAGTAACTGAGATTTTTCCCAAACTGAGAGGAGACATCCAATTTAAGAACTGCTATGAATCCAAACCAGAATAAGTATAAATTGAACTACATTTAGCACATCTTAGTTAAATCACTGAAAAGCAAAGACAAAATATCAGTTGTATCTAGAGGGAAGTAAGAGCACATTACCTTCAAAGATGCAGCAGTTTCGCTGATTGATGACTTCTCAACAGAAACAATAGAAGCTGGAAAACAATGGAATCTTTAAAGGGCTAGAAATATATTCACTGAAAATATACTTCAAAAGTGATAGTGATAGAATAAAGACACTTACAGGCAAAACTGTAGTATCTCAGACCTGCATTAATTGGTATATAAAAGGAAACCTTTAAGAAGAAGAAAAAATAATCTCAAATGGAGAATTGCAGGAAAGAATGAAGAGTAATAGAAAGTGAAAATGTATAGATAAATACACAGTATATGTATACAGTTAAACCTCTGTAAATTGACCAAGGGACTGTAATAAACTTTTCAACAAGAGTGGCCAACATAAAGAACTAGGCCTATGGTACTAATAATGTGGTGGTTGTCTGGTCTATGAAAATTAGGTCAACTTTAAGAGGTGGTCAGTATACAGAGAAGGTCAGCTATGGAGGTTCTACTGTATTAATATCATCTCAATAGATCAACACTATTGTCTTTGGGAATCTAAGCAGAAGTAAAGTACATAAAACCATTAAGAAAGGGGCAAGGTAACAAATATAGGTGAAGTGTTTCTGAGACTTTAATGTTGCCTGGAAACTGGCAAAATTAATAATTTGTATTAAACTGCCACGAATCAAAGGTATGTGTTATAATCTCTAGGGAAACTATTAAAAAGATAGTGAAAGAGTATATCATTAATTTGCTAGGAGAGGGGAAAATGGAATGATAAAAATACAGATTAATTCCCGACAAGAGAAGCAAGGAGAAAATGTAAAGGAATTAAAATAAGTGGGACAAATAGAAAACAAATAGGAAGTGGCTGAGTATTAACCCAACTACGTCTTTAATTACATTAAATGTCATGTAAATGTTTTTCAAATTGAATGTAGCTTTTGAGAGCCATACATTAAATATAATCCCTGTATGATGGAAAATAAAAGAATGGAAAAACATATACCAAGCAAATGATGACCAAAAGAAAGTAAAGTGTACCTTTACAGATATCAGACAAGGTGAATTTTAAAATAAGAAGCTTGTTACAGATAAAGACAGTTAATGTTAGTAAAAATTTAATTCACCAAGAAGATAGAATTTTAAGTTTTTACATGTATCCAACATGGAGTCAAAATATGTAAAAGCAATAAATGATAGAACTTAAAAAGAATCCACAATTACAGGGTGAGACTTGAATATACTTCTCTCACAAATTAATAAAACAAGCAGATTAAAAAATTAGTAATAATATCAAAAATTTGAACAATTACCAAGGATACTATTTTTTCCCTCCACATAACCATATAACCACATAACCATATAAAAAGGCTTCATAGTACTTTGACCTGAATGTCATGATTAAAATAGAAACCTGGGTATGTTTTCATAGGAGAAATATTCTTTGCATAAATTTTGGGGTTTCCCATTTATTTCATTTTAACATTTTTTTCTTTTTAATAATTTGGGGTATATAATAGTTGTATATCTTTATAGGATACATATGATGGTTTTGATTTAGGTGTACAATATGAATTAATCAAATCAGGGTAATTGGGATATCCATCACCTAAGGCATTTTATCATTTGTATTAAGAATATTTCAATTCCACTATTTTAGTTATGTTTAAAGTATACCTTAAATCTTTGTTGATTAGTCTCTCAGTTATGTTATCAAATATTATTCATCCTATCTAACTACATTTTTGCATCCATGGATTTCATTTTTAAATAAACCAGAGTATTGAAATCCTACAGAATGATGTTTTCCTTGATATTTTAGCCTAAATTTTCAGAAATAGAAGTGAAAAATTTTGTCTCTTTTATTTTAAGTATCCTATTTCCACCACGTAGGGAAGCAGGTGAAATTTCAGAATAAATGATAACTAACTTCAGGTATTCTTGTCTCTGTACATCTCACTACTCATATATGTGTGGCACATACATGTACTGATTATCTAACTTATTTATTTATCTTTATCTGAGTCTTGATCACATATATGATATGATAATGATTTAACAGTTTGAAAGTAATGACTTGAAATGCTTCTGGGTTTCAATTTTGTTTGCTGTTGGGCTGTTATTGTTTTTATCATCATTTGAATTATTGTTATTATCATGATTATGCTTCCTACCTAATTGATAAAGTCTTAGGAATGCACAATTTGGGCTTAATGACAATGAATACGTTCTTTATTAAGGGATATATTTAAAATTTGTGGCAAAATGTTATATATGTGTTATAGGTTCAACTCTGAAATGACTCCTAACCCTAGTTTTATGATACTCGAGCACATTATCAATTAGCTCAACTGGTATGAAGATCTATTAAAATTTTTTCAAAGATAAAATTCATGTTACATTTATTATAATTGAATAAATACCATTCAGCATGTTTATGGTAGCTGACACAGAGGGAAGGGTTAAGAATTTTAGAAATACTAATAGGTTTTAATAAAATGATAAAGGATATATTATTACAAAACTAAGGAAAATTAATAGACTTGTCCTCCTTATCCTTCTAGAACCCTCCATTCCATTTCTGGGATATAGTAGGAAGACATACTTAATACTTGAGGGATACATTGATTTGATAATAATAAATCCAAGATTGTGATTTAAAGAAAATGAGAGATATCAAAGTATGAAACATTCTTTTTATTAAAAGAAGAAAGGGAATGCAACTTTACAAAACTATCAGTCATTTTGCAAAAACTAAGTTGGTCTCCATCATAAAAAAATAAATTTATTATTTGGCTAGCTAATTTTAAAGTATTGAGAATATATTTCCTCTCTGATGTGGACATTTGATTGAACTTTTATCAAAATATGTGTTTAAAGGTATTTATATATGCTTTTATACTTTTTCAAAACTCAAATATCTCCTCTCCCTTAAACATTTCTTAGTAAAGAATATATTCTGTAGTTTTCATAATTATACATTTATTAATATTTAACTGGAAGTTTCATTCTTTGCTATTTGAACTACATACCACTGAGATTACATAGATTCAAACTGCAGCTAAAAATTATATGCCTGTAGCCAAATTTCTAATATTTCAGGGAGTTAAATAGGATAAATTCTAAATTTTTTTATGTAATTTTTTAAAAAGTTGATAATGTTACAAGTCACAAAATTAAGAGGCACTTTAAGATTCTCAGAAATTATCTAAAATAAGTGTCAGCAAACTTTTTCTGTAAAGGGCCCAATAGTAAATATTTTTGGCTCTGTCACGATAGCATGTAAGTAATCATAGCCAATACACAAATGAATGGGCAGGGCTGTGTTCCAATAAAACATTGTGAGAATAGGCAGTGGGCCCTATCTGGTTTTCCTGTCAAAGTTTGCCAATCCCCCCAAAGTCAGCACCTTTCATTTATCACTTCCTCAGTGATTACTTACTGTATGTCATGCCCTGTGCCAGGTACTGGGGATGTAGACATGTAAGAAAGAATCTGGCAAGTTTGAAAATGGAATAATGTTTTGGTATGGTTGAAGCATAATACAAATAGTCCATAGTAAGAAGCCAGGGTAGAAAGATTAGACTGCTGGCTACTTAAGAAAGTCCCACTAAGGACTCTGGATTTTTTGCTATGACAGTAGAGACAACCAAAGAGTTTTAACCTAGAAAGTAGGGTATTCTTATTTGCATTTTGCAAGACTATCCCTGGCAGTAATGTGAATGATGCAGCAGACAAAAATCAAGAATCGAGGCAAGGAGACTAAGTCATGAAGTCTACATATTGGTCTGAGCTCTAATTGTAAGGTTTTTTTCCCCCCATTGTTTGGAATTCATTGAGGGTACAAAAAATTAGGTTACAGTAATTGCATTGACTCCCTCCCGTCTCCCTGCTCCCTTATTCCCCTACTCCCCACTGCCTTCATATTAGAATTGAGTACATTGGATTCTTGCTTCTCCATTCTTCTGATGCTTTACTAAGAAGAATGTGTTCTACCTCCATTGAGGTTAATACAAAAGATATAAAGTCTCCATCTTTTTTAATGGTTAAATGTAAGTAACCATAAGCCAATATACATGGCACACATATACTACAATCCATTCCTGGGTTCGTGGGCATTTAGGTCATTTCCACATTTTGGTGATTGTAAATTGAGGTGCAATAAACAATCTAGTGCAAATGTCCTTATGATAAAATGATTTTTTTCTTCTGGGTAGACCAATTTCACTAATAAATATAGATGCAAAAATTCTCAATAAAATCCTAGCCAATAGATTATAGTTTTAAAGAAACATTCATTAAAGAAACATTCATTATGATCAAGAAGGTTTCATCCCAGGGATGCAAGGCTGGTTTAATATATACAAGTCCAAAAATGTAATTCACCATATCAACAAAAGCAAAACAAAGACCAGATGATCTTCTCAATACACGCAGAAAAAGCATTCAACAAAATTCAGCATCCTATTCTAATTAGAACAGTTAAGAATATAGGCATACATGGCACATTCATTAAACTGACTGAAGCCATCTATGACAAAGCCATACCTAATATACTCAATGGAGTAAAACTGAAAGCTTTTCCACTTAGAACTGGAACCAGACAAGGTTGTCTTCTATCAACACTACTATTCAACATAGTGCTGGAAGTTCTAGACAACACAAGCAGGCAAGATAAGGAAATAAAAGGCATCCAAATGGGTGCAGAGGAGGTCAAACTCTTACTCTTTGCCAATGATATGACCGCATACTTAGAGAACCCCAAAGACTCAACCAGAAGATTTCTGGAAGTGACAAAAAAGTACAGCAATGTCTCAGGATATAAAATCAATGTCCAGTTCTTCTGAGCAAAGTATCACAAGAATGGAGGGAAAAGTATCCAATGTACACAGCCCCTATTATGAACCTAATTTATACCTTTTATATGAAAGCTATAACCTAATAACAGCCTAAGAATATGCGGAGGGAGGAGGGAGAGGCAAGGGGGAAATGGGTGGAGGGAGGAGGATTGGAGGGATCACTTCTGAGGTTTATCTTACAAGGGTACAAGTGAATCTTTCTAAGAGTAGAATGTAAACATTTTAAAACAATAACTAAGAAAATGACATGAAGGCTATGTTAACCAGTTTGATGGAAGTATTTCGGATTGTGTGTGAAAACCCCACACTGTACCCTAGAAGTGCATTAATTTACATAGTTACCATTCAATAAAAAAAAAAATGATGTCCACAAATTAGTAGCCTTTGTTTAGGCCAATAACAGCCAAGATGAGAAGCTAATCAAGGATATAATCCTTAGGAATATACTTAACAAAAGATGTGAAGGATCTGTACAAAAAAATTATGAAACCCTAAAAAAGGAAATAGCAGAAGATATTAACAAATGAAAGAACAAACATATCATGCTCATGACTGGGAAGAATCAACATTGTCAAAAGCTCTATACTTCCCAAAGCCATCTACAGATTCAATGCATTCTCCATTACAATATCATTATCATACTTTAAAGATTTGAAAAAAATAATTCTTTGATTTGTATGGAACCAGGAAAAAACCCTGTATAGCCATGGCAATTCTTAATTAAAAAAATAAAAAAGCCAGGGTGGTGCCTGTGGCTCAAAGGAGTAGGGTGCCAGCCCCATATACCGGTGGCGTTGGGTTCAAACCCGACCCTGCCAAAAAAAAAAAAGCCAGGGTATCACCCTACCAGAATTTCAGCTATACTACAAGGCCATATTGATCAAAACAGCATGATCTTGGCACAAAGATAGAGACACTGACAGTTGGAATTGAATAGAAAACCATGAGATGAAATTAACACCTTACAACCACCTGATATTTGATAAATGAAACAAAAACATACGCTGGGGAAAAGGGATATATTGAATATCCCTACTCAATAAATGGTGTTCGGAGAACTGGATAACCGCATGTAGAAGACTGAAATTGGACCTCCACCTCTCACCACTTACAAAAATTAATTCAAGATGGATAAAATATTTAAACCTAAGGCATGAAACAATAAAAATCTTTGAAGAAAGTGTGGAGGAAAACACTTGAAGATATCAGTCTATGGAAAGATTTTATGAAGAAAACTTCTGTGGCAATTGCAACAATAAAAATACACAAATGGGACTTAATTAAACTGACAAGCTTCTGCACAGCTAAGGAAACAACAACCAAAGCAAATAGACAACCTTCAGAATGGGAAAAGATATTTGCATATTATCAATCAGACAAAAGCTTGATAACAGAAATCTATAAAAAACTCAATCAAAAACAAAAAAGACTCAACAATCCCATATATCACTGGGCAAGAGAAATGAATAGAACCTTCTCTAAAGATGACAGATGAATGGCTAACAAACATGAATAAATGCTCATTGTCCCTAATCATTAGAGAAATGCAAATCAAAACTACCCTGGATATCACCTAACCCTAGTAATAATGGCCCACATCACAAAGTCTCAAAGCTGGCATGGTTGTGGAGAGAAGGGAACACTTTTACACTGCTGGTGGGACTATAAACCATTTTGGAAGGAAGCATGGAGAATCCTCAAAGAACTCAAATTAGACCTCCCATTTGATCCTAAAATCTCATTACTAGGCATGAGAACACTTATGTGCATGGCATCATATGTAATTATTTCCCTGCCAAGTCCTACAAGTGTCAGAGAATGAAGTGTTAACTTAATATCATTGAAACATTTCAAGGATAATTTAAAGAAAATAGCTTATCGGATACTACAAAGTGTTAGTGAAAATGTTTTCAGATGGGAAACCTGCTTTTTATATTATGGTATTTCTAGTACTTAATTAAACACCATGAAGTGTGTTTTCTCATCTCAGCTTTGCCATATAAATGCATGTTTGCTTAAGCATATTCCTTAATCTTTCTGGGCATCAGTTTCTATTTTGGAGTAAGCAATTCTGCTTTCTTTTGAAGATTATTGGGAAAAATACATTTCCTCCCAGGACCATTGGGGTAAATACATTAATGATTATGGAAGCATTTTCAAACTATGATTTAGATCTGAATGTAGCTTATTATAAAATGAGGAAAACATTGGCAAGCATCTACTATTCTTGGTTATCTCATCTCCAACAGATAGGAGAGATCAGAGACCATTAATATGTTGGCAGAAATCCATACCTTCTACATGTTTAGCCAGCTCAGAAAATCAGACCCATGGAAAAGGAAGCCCTAAGGAACCCACAAGATTAATTGTCCCTGTAAAATGGCCCACCGCATAGTGCCTTCGGGCTCCTAGCATTTTGTACTTGTGAATGTGCACACACATGCCCTCCCACACATCACACAGTGATGCACACTGCATTCAAAACCTCACTGTTCTTCATACTCAGTCTTATTATTAATGCTATTTGCAATCTCCATGGATGTACGCATGAATGTTTGATATGTGGCCAGAGTGTCACTCCACTTCCTCCTTCTTTGTGGTTCTGCAGTCACTATTTGATCTAGCTCCTATGGCACCCTCACAGACATACCCCACAAATAGGACATATACAATACAGCTGTAGGGGCCAAGAAAAAACTTCCTCTCCATCCACCGAGAGTCACTGAAACGACTGACTATAAATTAACAGGACAAAGAGGCACACAAATTTCCTAACATGCATATGGATACACAAATCCTTCAAATGGGAGGCTCAAAGTGGGGCTAGATGGTTGAGGCTTAAATACCCTTTTTGTAGGGCAGAGGGAAATGGGATTGCCTCTAGCCAGTCTTTAAAGGGATAGTAAAGGATTTTCAGAGGAAATGAATGCACCCAAAGAACAATGGCCTGGGACAAAGTTCCTCTGAGCTCTGGGGGAGGTGGTTGGGGGCAGGTGAGGTGTGGAAATTTACTATGGACCAGGTTGTCTTAGTATGAAGATGAAGTCTCTAAGGTAATCTCTCTTAAATTGCCCTCCTATGAAGAAATGAAGTCTGTCAGAGTGTGATGATAGACTTTTAGTCTCTTCTCTTCTCCTGAGATTAATCTTTTCTGGCTCTTTGATGAAATAGGACAATTGCATTTGTTTTGGAAAGCAGTTTCCTTAGTTAGATAAGGAAATGCTAGAGGGAGTCCCTCACTGACCTGGGGTTAGGGAAAGAAACAGGAGATTAGAAAGCCTTTGGTTCTGCAGCAGCTTCTAAGGTCTTCCTATTTTAGGCCAAAGTGTCCTATTTGGGGTTATTACTTTTTGAGCCCCTAACACAGCAAATACACAACATGCAAACAGCCCTCACACAGAACACACAAAATACACACCACAAACACATGTAACACACGAACACATCCAACACAGACATAGTCAACGGTCATCCCACACCTCCAAAATGCATAGAGCCCACACATAACAAAACAAACACACACAAATAATATGATGTATATCACACATAAAATACGTACAACATGTGCAATAACCACAGACATGATGGTGAGTTTTCAGATATCAGTCTTCCATCCACCACTTTCACAATATTTGGTTTATTTGCTTATCACCTAAATATTCATTTACCTAACATTTCATCCTGGTTACACAGACTGTACTTCAGAATATTTTTATATATATTTTTTCCAGTTCTTCCTTTACTTCATGCTTGACAAACTTTTCATTATCTGACTTTTACATATGTAGCTCATCAGAAGTATCTTATCGAAATGTTAGTGTAGATCTTGTGGAGTTTATCTAACAGATATGAAAATGCTGATTCTTCTAACTTCAGTCAACTAATTCACTCATATAACAGTCTCTTTCTAATAAATTCATGAAGAAAAATTCAAGAAGATAAAGATTATGTATTTATTTAATTTCAAATTAATATGCAGGTACAAATGTTTAGGTTACATTGTTTTCATTTCTAAGATAAGGTATAAGTTGTAGTGGAAAAAGATTATGTTTAAAGTTATAAGGCACAGAAGAGGTCAGCCAGATCAGTCCTCTATCTTATACCTATGTTACTTAGCTAATGTTAAGTTTATTTATGATATTGATAACACTGTTTTAGAAATCTTCTGCGAAGCTGTATCAGTGAAGGCAAATTGTTGGGTCAATATAGGTGCTCTGTTTATATGTCTCTTAGTCTGTTCAAGAATAGATTGTATGGGGGCAGTGCCTGGGGCTCAAAGGAGTAGGGCGCTGGCCCCGTATACTGGAGGTGGTGAGTTCAATCCTGGCCCCGGCAAAAAATTGCAAAAAAAACGAATAGATTGTATGAATGATTGTATAACTTAAGGTATAACTTATTAAAATATATTTTTTGCTAACTAGAGAAAAATTGGAGAAGTACACAAACATATAAATGAAAAATTATAAATGACTAAAATTAGTACCTGAAAGCTATTAGGTACTAAAATTAGTACCTAAAGCCATTGCTTTAGAAATAAGTTTGTTGAATCAAAAGGAGATACAACTTTTTAATACTTTGGAAGGAAAGAACAGGATTGTTTTCTGGAATATTTGTGTCAACATATACCCTTCATAGCACTGAGCATAGTCTAGGCCATCCTCTCATTAGGATTAAATATTGCCATTAGAAATAATCTTTAAGGCTCGGCGCCTGTGGCTCAAGCGGCTAAGGGGCCAGCCACATACACCTAAGGTGGTGGGTTCGAATCCCCAGCCTGGGCCCACCAACCAACAATGATGGCTGCAACCAAAAAATGGCCAGGCGTTGTGGTGGGTGCCTGTAGTCCCAGCTACTTGGGAGGCTGAGGCAGGAGACTCCCTTGAGCCCAGGAGTTGGAGGTTGCTGTGAGCGTGATGCCATGGCACTCTACCCAAGGGGATAGCTTGAGGCTACATCTCAAAAAAAAAAAAAAAAAAAATCTTTACCACATATTGCCTTTATTTTCATAGAGGATCCATTTGAGAAGAAATATCTTTTAGTAATTTAGTACAATCCTTAAAATGAATTGGCTCATTAAACAAGGCAGTCTTAGTATTATAATTTCCTTCTGTGGAGAAATTTTTCCTGCAGCATCTAATATCCAAAGTCATATTCGTTAAACAGAAAGAGAGAGGTCTCTCAATAGCTAACTTCGTATCCCAAGCAATCAAACTTTTCCGTTATTGGAATAAAGTTCTGACAGTATATTTGAAAAGATAAATATATTCTTATGTTTCAGTTCTAACACATTTATTTTTAATTTTTTTAGTGCTTGATTTGTAAAAGGTCTTTGAGAAGTTTTTGATGCAAAGTAACTTCTAGTAAAGGTAGGTCTGCTACAGATCCTTTTGAGCAGGGAGGAAAAGATGTCTTTTACAATCCATCTGTTTATACTACTTTCTCTAATGCATGAAAGACTGACTTTGAGTTTATATAATAAATGCAAAACTATACATACACATAGACACAAGTTCTCCAGTGGAAAGCTGTGCTAATTTGGTTAATGTGCCTTAACGATATATCAGTGGAAATTAGTTTGTAGATTATGCTGTTTACATGTACTTCATTCAGAAGTCTGTAACTTTGAAGCACTTAGAGAACGTTGCTTCATAAGTTTCAGATAATCATAACTTTTATATTTCCCCATTAGTTTTCCCATACATTAAATTCATTCAAAAGATGAGTCTTTTTATGAAATCATTTCATGTCAGTTGTAATCAAAATAACATTCTTTTTAGAATATGTGGATAGAGAGTTTCTTGACTTATAATTAATTTTTAAGTATATTGAGAGCCATTAAATGTTTTCTAGTTAAATGACACCAAGGTAAGTAATGCTTACATGAGGTAGTTTTCTAAGAAAAATGTACAAATTGCTAGGCATTTGAGATTTTTTTTTTAATAGAGACAGAGTATCACTTTATCATCCTTGATAAAGTACTATGGCATCACAGCTCACAGCAACTCTAACTCCTGGAGGAGTTCTCTTGCCTAAGCCTCCGACTATAGGAAGCTGCCACAACACCTGGCTATTTTATTGGTTGTTGTTGCAGTTTGGTCGGGGCCGGGTTTGAACCCACCACTCTTGGAATATGGGGCTGGCACCCTACCCACTGAGCCACAGGTGCCATCCACTTTGAGATATTTTTAAAAGTTTAGCATTAAACACAGAATATCTTTCTTTATTTACAGAAGGAATATTCATGAATATGAATGGGAATGCTAGTTCATCTTAGTGAAACTTTGATAAATTTGGGGCCAAACAGGTTACATCAGGATGTTAACAGACTGAAGCATTAGGGGTATCGAATAAATTCAAAGTTCCTTGTCAGTTTTATCAGCCTTTGATTATATATTTATATAACTTATTAATAAACAGCCTCCAGATCCCAAGAAATATATTATGATTAATTTTGAGAAAGCACTTAAAACATAACAGAGAAAGGATTTTTCTGGAAGACTCTAGCAGGATGCCTTGTGCTGCATATTCCTGATAGTCCTTCTGGATCAGTCAGATTCTGGACCAAAACAGATATCATAATGTATTCGTAGGTTTGCAGGTACTAAACAAAAGCTCCAAGGGTGAATAATTTCTAAAATATACAAACAAAGGAAAAATAATGATATGAAAGCCCAGAGGGAACCCAGATTAACACATATGCTGACCTGCTACTCTGATGTTAAACCAGGTCCCTGGGAAAGAAAAGCAAATCCTCCTTGGAAGAAAACTTCTTTTCAAGTTAAGCTCTTAGGAGCATCACTCTCTAAAGTCAACCAAATGCATACTCACAAGAAGGGATCATCAAACATAAAAGATAAAAGCCAACCAAAGGACTTGAAATATTGAAATAATCAGATGCAGAATAAAATATGACTGTGTATGAAACATTTAAATAAATAAAATGAATGACAAAAATGAACAAATAACAAGACTCTATAAGGTTGATCAAGAAAATTAAAACAAATTGGTAGTATTTGGTGGGATCTCACATAATGTGCACAATTCAAAGGGACATTTCAAAACAACTAAGAGTATATTATAAATGTCTTACCACAAAAAATACATAAGTGGGCTCTAGCACACGCTGCTAGAGGTACCTGCCACATACACCAGAGCTGGATGGTTTGAACCCAGCCTGGGCCTGCCAAACAACAATGACAACTACAACAACAACAAAAAACATAGCAGGACGTTGTGGTGGGTGCCTGTAGTCCCAGCTACTTGGGAGGCTCAGGAAAGAGAATTGCTTAAGCCCAAGAGTTGGAGGTGCTGTGAGCTGTGATGCCATAGAACTCTACTGAGGGTGAGTGACATAGTGAGATTCTGTCTCAAAAAAAAAAAAAAATGTAAGTGAAGTGATTATTATGTTAATCAGTTTGATTGAAGCATTCCACATTGTATATCAAATTAGCACATTATACCCCATAAATGTATACAGTTATGATTTAATAAAAATTAAGTTAAAAAACAAATCAAGCTATTATAAATAAAAATTTTTAACAATTGAAGGAACAAGTTAGATATAGGTAAAGAAAAAATTTGTGAATTGGAAGATTGATCTGGAGAAAAATATACCACAACACAGAGAGATAAAGAAATGAAAATATGAAATAGAGGTTAAGTGATTGAAAGATTATATGAGAAGTTCTAATGAATGTGTATTTGAAGTCTGTGAGTGAGAGAGCAGAGACAATTGGATAGAGGTGATGCATAAAATGCCAAGAAGCAGAATCAGGTTTGTAAGACCCAAAACCTTTTTATGAGATGTTAAGATTTGAGAGTAGTTCAAATTTTCTTTGAACTGGTTGCCCTTATTACCAGTTTTCCAGCCACCAGTGTTCTCATTGTGGTGCATATTACAGATGTTGCTTGGATCCCGTGCCTTCATGTTAATGCAGGAATAAAGCAGAAAAAGGAGGTTGAGGGAGCCTGAGTGTGACTGTTGTGACCAACAACAGTCCCTGAATAAGGAAGTCACCAGCAAGTGGCTGACCCTGGACCACCTGGGGATGGATGCCTTACACACTGTTTGTGCTTACCTTTCTGTGGCGAGGGTTTCTGGTTAACTTTCATGGTCTGACCACTAGACAATGTGGGTCATGTGTGGCATTTTTAAACATTTAAAAATGTGACCATTGCTCCATAAAATGTTCCCCCCTCCTACTCAGGAAAGGGCTCCTATTCTGTCTATGGAATAGGATCTGTTGTCTGTCTTTGCCTGAAGAAAACCTTGCTGTAGCTAGGTGGCTGGCTCTTGAATTCATTCCCACATGAAGCCAAGAACCTACTCAGCAAGTAGGGGGGTTTCCTTCCTTCATTGGGACACTCCCTGCATCATCCTCATGCTCACAACTGAGCAGCCATGGCAGGCAATAAGAAGTTTTCTGCAAAATATGACTACATTGATATGGCTAGATGGCTAGTAATAATGTAACTAATTAGAAGTCATTGCCAACTACATAAATATATGCCATTGAGTCCAAATTGATTGTGAACTTATCCTAAGACAGACCCCTGAGATACTTGCAGCTTCTCTAGTTCTATTCAACACTAAGGAAGTGCAAAGGACTGAAATTTGGAAAGTAGATAGATCATAATTTCAACAAGCTGTGTTTAAAATATCTTATTTTGACATTTTACAGCATAAATAAACATTTGAACAGAATAACAGGTCTCCTTTTAGGGCTTTGGAAATCACCAAGTGATCTCCCTAAAATGAAGGGAAGGATCTCAATGAAAATGAAATAAGCTTATGCTTCCTTGGGTTCATTTTAAATATACTTCTATGCAAAAATTACTAGACTTAAGATGAGGTGACTCCAAGGTTAAAGGAAGAGCAATGAGGGGCAGCGACTGTGGCTCAAAGGAATAGGGTGCTGGCCCCATATGCCAGAGGTGGCGGGTTCAAACCCAGCCCCAGCCAAAAACTGCAAAAAAAAAAAAAAAAAAAAAAAAAGGAAGAGGAATGAATATTGGGTTAATTCTATTACTATGCATACAGAAATTTCACTAACATTTACATAGAAAAAGAAGCTCTCAGAGATACTGTAGAAAAATTTTTAAAGTCTTAAAAAACAGTAGTGAAAGAAAGTCAACTAATTACCTACAAGTAACAGTTAGTCACCATAGCCTGTTTAAAAACCACAATAAGATTTTGAAAACAGTGGAATAGTACCAGGTGTTCCAAAAGTTGCCATACATTCATTACAAAAATTTACAAAGAGGTGGCCAACACATAGAGGATATTTGGTAAACTTTTATAATGAATATTTTGTAAATAAAGATACATTTAGCTACAATTTCCCAGTTTCCTTATGTATAACGACTTCAGGGGCAACTTTTGGGACACCCTCTGCTTTCAAAAGAACAAGAAAAAATAATTATCAAGTTAAAATGATGTACACACACAAAAAAAAACCTTGTCTTTTAATACTGAGAAAAGATAAAAGTTTTTCAGCAAAGCTAAAACTGAAAGAATTTACCACCATCACCTCTTTTCTAAAGGAACTTCAAAATAATATAGTTCAGAATAATATAATGACATCAGAAAAAAATTTGACTTCAAAATAATATAGTGCAAAATAATATAATGACATCAGAAGGAAAATCCAAATATAATAAGGAAAGATATTGCAGAGAAATTGATAAACACATAGATTTTTACTCTGTCTTTATATTAGAATGGATGGATTTTCCTCCTTCTAAGAGCCAGATCTGATCTCCTCTCTTTTTCTCAAGGATTTTGCTTCTGCAATTATCCTGTCTTTGGACTATACCATTATTTTTTTTTTTTTCTCCACTAAGCATTTCCATCAGTTTATAAGCAGAACATAGTATCTCATGTCCTAAACTATCATATATCAAGTTCCCTTCCAGTTCCATGACTTTGCTTCTCTTTTTGCAAAACTACTAGAAAGGGATCGCTGTCTCCACTGTCTCCTGCTCTCTCTTAAACCACTCCAATTATGTTTTGGTTCCTATTACTTCATCAATCAAGGATTTTTATTATCTCAATCAGGACCTTCCTTTTTCTGATGCCAGTGATCAATCCTCAGTTTCCATCCTTTTGATCTCTCAGCAGCCTCGGAGGGCACAGCTTGAGACCTCCTCACTCGGGTTAGACCTAACTGCTTCTGTGTATTCTAGACTGCCCTGGCTATTTTCAGCAATCCTCACCTAAATGTTTTGGAAGCATATCAAATTAAACACCTTTCTTTTTCTCTTTAGTGTTCCTTATCTCAGAAAAGAGCTTCATTGTTTAACTATTTGGTCAGGTTAAAATCTCAGATTATTTTTTCACTCCATTATTTCATTTACACTCCACTTCCAGGCTACCAGCTGTACCCTCAGAATGTTTCCAGGTTCTGATCTCTTACCTCTATGCGTACAGAGGCCACCTTGTCTGGGCCACTGTTACATAGTCTTCAGTCTGGCCTGCTTTCCCTCTTGTCTCCCCACAGTCAAGTACTCACGTACATCCAGAGTGATTTTTTGTAATAAAAACACATATCAGGCCCATAGTTATTCCTGCTTTCTGGCCCTGTCTATCTCTCCACCCTATTCTCCAAGACCTTTTCCTTTCTTATTGCCTCGGAAACACATGGTTTTCTTGTCTTTCACAAATATACCAAAGTTATTCCCACCTTCTGCTGCTTCTCACTGGAATATTCTTCCAACAGAATTTCATATGGATCACCTCTGACTTCTTTCAAGTCTACTCAAATGTCATTCAGAGATGACTTCTGTGCTCTGCCATCTATAAAACCACCCTTCAGTGGTAGAGGTGTGGTAAAACCACCTCTAATTCATTTATCCTATCATATCATTCCTAATAGAATTTATTGTTAGGTGACCTACTGACACTTTATCCTAACCATATTACCTTTTTACTTGCTTTTTATCTATACCTCTACCTGGAATGTATATACTATACAGGCATTCTTTTTCACCACTAAATACTCAGAAGCTAGAACCTGGTTGGAACATAGGCTTTTGTATGTTAGTTCATTCATTTCAAAATGCCACATTGCCATCATATTTTAATTAATAAGGCCATTGAGAGCCAGCATACTCCACGAGGTAAGAGAGTAAGCTATGCATGTTCAAGTTTACTCCTTAGTCTTTTTCATCAATCCGTCTTCTTGCAAACACTGGTCATTGTGTGTGCCTAGTAGAACTTACCATTCTGACGAGACAGGTTAAAGTTCTGACCTTTTCTGGAACTCTTTGGCCTCCTCAAAATTTGTACCATTCATTCTTCTATACATACATACATAAATACAGATAGACACTTTCAATAAAACTACGTAGAAGAAACAAGACAGGCATATGTATCTCATCCCCTCCCACAGAGCAAACAGCTAATGAGTGTTGTGCACTTAGTTATATTCCAGCATTACTCTCAGCACTTGACCTATAATTTTCATTTAATCTTCATTAAGAACTCTGAGTTATTCTCATTTTACTGCTGAGGAAACTGAGATCAGAGAAGTGAAGTGACTCGCCCAAAGCTATGATATTTATATTGTGAGCCCTCATGTCTGGAAATGTTGTGACAGGCATCTGCAGACTCCATCCGGGATACAGGGCAACCGACAAGCCAGTACGCAAGAACAAGTCAATCCTCACATCAGCAGTAGCACGTGCACTGGGATCCTTCCAAGCTGCACGTCAGCCCATGACACTCTCTCACCCCCCTTCCTCTTCCAACTCATACTACGGGATTCTCAAGGCTCTGTCTCTCCATAATGGACCTTCTTCAATCCATCTTTTCTACCTTTCCATTACAGAATGGACCTGACTCCTCTTATTTCTTCATCTTGAGCATCAGTGACACCCTCTACCCCACTGGCTTGGTGTTTTCGTACCTTCTTGGAGGGAGGCTTTGCCACTCTCAAGCAATGTGATGTCGGGCAACTTGCTTAATTTCTGAGCGATGTTTCCTCGATTATGAGAGAAAGCAAGGGTGGGTTAGATGAACCTATCAATTAGCATCACTTTAAAGCTTTAATTTTTTTATTTTCATAATATCCAAACATATAGTAAGTTGCAAGAATAACACAAAGAAATAAGATACCCATTATGCCGTGTCTCCAAATGCAACAGTTGATGTATTCTTTGCCCTGATCTGTTTAGTTGCCTCATCTATCTATACTTTTTTCCTTAACTCTTTAAGAGTAAGTTGTAGACATGTTACCTTTTTACTTCTAAACACTTGAGTGTGTATAACCCTAAAAAACAAGGAGTTTTTTCATGTCCTGTGGAAAAATTATAAAACCCATATTCCATAGTCACTTTAAGGATCTTTTTACTTTAAATAAAATGATTAAAAGTGTATCCTTCTTTATACTGTGCTTCCAACAGGGGTGGATTTTTAATCCTCCTGACCACTTAGCAAGACTCTGATATCATCCTGTTTCCTGGGTTTGATTCTCATAATGCAACTCCCTATATCCACTCAGGTTCATGTTGAAAGTTACTTAAATTATCTTTGGCTCTTAAGTAAGAAAAAAAGAAAAAATCAAAATTTGTGAGAAGTTCAGGAAATATATTAGGACTTACAAAAATCAGTAAAAGATGAGGACACTCAAATTTAAAAATACGCAGGAAACAAGGAAGGTTACCCAGCCAGAACCACAGTTAATTGCACATGACAGGTGCATCTGAGGAGATGCAGTCACTGACACCACCATTCCAATTGATGCTGCTACCACCACCACCATCATCAGTACCACTGCCATGGCAGTGATTTGCCCACCACACTTTTCATGTCCTTGCACCACACACCCAAGATGCTACATGTCAGTCTGATTGTTCAGGTTTAGGTTATGTGTTAATCCTCTGGCTGTAAATGTCAGGAGAGTAAGGCCAAAGTGGAGGGTTGGTCTAGCTAATACCTAACCTCCAAGACCATATATAGTAAACCTCTGTAAACCCACCACCCATGGCACTGTAACAAACTGGTCAACATATAGAGGTGGGCGACACAAGGAACTTCCATTAGGTAGATGGGTGCATATCCACTCTATGAAAACTAGGACAATGTAAGGAGGTAGTCATTGTGGGGAGGTGGCCAACTACAGAGGTTCTACTGTATAAAGTGACAGAAAGCCAACTCCTTATAAGGGAATTAGGGTGCTCCTGGGAAGGGGAGGTGGAGGAATTATGTGCTTGTACATTTATTAACAAGAAAACATGTATAACCCTAATTAAAATGGACATATTAATATTTTCTACCCAGGGTTGCAAAAGACTGACAGTAAAATCTAGATATCATCACTACTAAACATCATCTACCTCCAAATCATAAATGCAAATGCTCACAGCAGTTAAATACTTATTTCAAAAGGAGGACCTATCTGCTTAGAAGTGAACTGGCTTCAGAAAGGCTGTCTACTATTAGGGATAGCTGACTATGTGTGCGTGGCCACACTGCTCCTTCATACCTACTCCTCTTCCACCAAGAAAGTAAAATGGACCACATAAGATTTTTATAATGAAGTTTAAAGGTACAAATGAAACATCAGACCCAGTCAGTGCTAATGTCCACTAGTTGTTCTATGTACTATTTTAGAAAAGTAATGTCTTTTCTAAAGACATTAAATAAATAAATTGAAACAATATCATGAAACTGTGAATTCTAAAGAATACGACCAGCCTCCTGTGACCCCTTTAAACCAAAAGATCACATGTAAAAAAAATTAATGGGACAAAGAAAAGAACTTGACAAAGAAATTGAAAAGGAAAGGAAATTACTCCATGTAACCACAACTGGGGACAGATTGTATCACAGGATTATTAGAATTTGGAGGAAAACATTATTATTTTTTAAATTGAATTGGATTATTTATTACAGTTCTAAAAAGTATTGAACATGAGGAAGATTCCTGGCAAATATTAGATTATACCAGGAAATAATGTATATGAGAGGAGCGCCTCAGAGATAAATCTCTATATAAACATTACAAATATTAAATTTTTCTTCATGTAGCACTGATCTGATAAGAATTACTCTTATATTTTATAAATAGCAAGGACTGTAACTCTGCTTTCTTACCTTCGCGGAGAGGTGCAATAATGTTTTCTGGAGATGACAACCACAGCAGCATTTCACGAGTGAGTCTGGTCTAGCTGGTGACCACTGAGAGGGAAGCCCAGGACTCTCCTGTGGGGAAGTGTGACTTGTGTGTTTAGTTGCAGGGATTCAGCTGATTAACCCCTTGGACTCCTGCTTCTACTTTTCGAAATTCTGTTCAGCCAAAATTTTACCTCCTCTTGAAAGCCCCTCTAATAGCCCTGAATGGAATTTTTCTACTCATGCCCAGGTTCCCCTCGTGCTTTTTAATGTAATTGTATCATGATGGTTCATTGTAGTTTTTGTCACATATGATAGACTAGTATGGGTAGATACCCTTCTCCAATGGATTATAATTTCTTTAAAGATAAACACCATACATGTGTGTATGTGTGTGTATAGTATTTGCCTTCAAATGTATATATGCATAGAAGTATTTGTGTGTGTTTATATAAAGAAGGAAATGTGGGTATAACCAGGGCCCAGTGGCTTAGCCCTATAATCCCTACCATATGCGAGGCTGAGGGGGGAGGACTGCTTGAGGCTAGCAGTTCCAGACCAGCCTGGGCAACTAAGCAAGACATTGATTAAAAAGAAAGAAAGAAAAGGAAGAAAGAAAGATGGCATAGATATATACCCATTTATTTCTTATTTCTGGTAGCACCATGTAGAATACCATGGACAGAGGAAATGGTTAGTTATTGTTTAGGCCGGGCACACTGTGGCTCAGGCCTGTGATCCTAGCATTCTGGTAAACTGAAGTGGGAGGATCCTTTGAGCTCAGGAGTTCCAGACCAGCCTGAGCTAGAGTGAGAGACTCCATCTCTACTAAAAATAGAAAAATTGGCTGGGCCTCTCACAGGCACCTGTAGTCTCAGCTACTCAGCTGAGGCAGGCAGATCACTTGAGCCCAGGAGTCTGATGTGAGCTAGGATGATGCCACAGCACTCTAGCCTGGGCAACAGAGTGAGACTCTGCCTTAAAAAAATATATATATATTGTTTAGAAGAATGACTGAATACATGACTTACTGGACAATTCTAGTAATTACAGTAACCAGGAAAGTTCCAGGGCAGAGTTTCAGGAATAGAGAGTTTTATCTGCATATAAAACCTCATGATTTGTTCATTAAATTGTAATAGAAATAACGTTTTTCCCCTACTTGCCCTCCCCACCGCTGGAAAAGCCCAGATTGCCTCACAGGCCACGGTAAGTATGCAATTATGTAATCCTGATCTAAGCTTCTCCTGGTTTAAAAATATACCACGGTCCACAAGGATCCAAGAACTGGAACAGATTTACTTCCTGCCATTCCTTGGATATTAGGGGTATAAATTGCATCTCCACTGCTTGTGTCTTGGGTGTGTAGAAAATGCAATGTAATCTTAAACCTTGGATGCAGTTTTACAATGCTCTGCAGAAGCAAGTCCAGTTTTCTGAGACTACTAGACAAAAGAGGAAGAAGAGACTTTAAGCTGGTGTCAGGGAATCTTGTAAAATGAGAGATCTTCTAATTGAGAAATGGGACCAGTTCGTTAAAACAAAACCACTTCAAGTCACATGGCTCTACCACTGTGAAATGAATATATAGCTGAACAAAAAGTCCAACTGGTCTCCAAAGCTTTTGTCTTAGATTTCTGCTTTGTTGTGCCCTCAAAGAAACATATAGGATTTGGAATACTCAAACCAAACAAAACCTCTCTCTTACTGTAGTGCACTTACAATTCATGGCACAACAATAATGCAGTGAACATATTCTGTTTGTTTGTTAATAAGTACAATGAGCTTTGATCAATTAACTAAAAACTGAAAGAGAACATCATTTCTCTCTTCAATGCTGTTGGAGATTTTTATAAGTGTGAATAATTGGGAAAATTTAGCACAAAATATCCTCTGAATTTTGGGTAGTAATTATGGTGGAAGGTTTGACCTTTTCAGCATTCTTGTGTTATGCTCTGCCTTGAGATCCTTGAAGGTCAATGCTGTACATCCCTGGTCTCAGAAAGCATTGCTAGATGATTTGAAGACAGAATTTGTTCATGATTAGTTCACATTTTTGTGGGCTTAAAAGCCCCAACTGAGTTTTTCTTCTGATGGATACTGTTCTCAACTGACTATATTTACTGGCAAGAGAAATAATAAAAATGTACAGTAGAACCTCTGTAAGTTGACCACCCAGGGGACTGTAACAAACTGATTAACATACACAAGGGGTCAATGTAAGGATGTAGGCCTACTGTCTGATACATACATGGGGTACAAGTCTACTCTATGAGAATTAGGTCAACTTAAGGAGGTGGCTGGTGTAGGGAGGTGGTCAACTGAGGTTGTACTTTATATGTTATTCTCGTGCTTCTCCAGAGACCAGCTCCAGAACAACTGAGAGCAGTGTCCTGTTTAGACCAATTCTTTGCCTCCTTCCAGTGTGCTCATGGAGATATTGGAAGCTCTGTGCAGGGCACCCTTTCAGTATTGTATCATGTCTTCTATGTACATGTATATGTTAAATCTACCACCTCTAATAGGACTTCTCTATAACCACTTTGTGATTATATATTGAAAGGAGATTTTATTAAATTTCCCTGTTGATGTTCTATAGTCTAGAAAGAATCCAACTCTTCTTTTCATTATGTGTTTTGTTTTCTTATGTCAGCAGTTCTCAGGTGGCGTGCATGAGAACACCGGTGGTCTGAGAACACTGGGAGAAAATTTTTGTATCTGCTCAGCCAAACTGTTCAATGCCACTCTGATATTAAAGCAAGTCTGAGTTTGTGTGTTGTGTTTGTAAATGTAATAATTTTGTAAATCCAAAGCTGTAAATGCTCCTAGGATTTAAATAGAGAACAAAGCTGGGCATATGCATCTAATTAAGTTAAAATTCTACTCACAATTTATGTATGGAATCTTTTTATTTTAGAATGAGTAGAGGGAAATTTTGATCAACGTTTTGATCCTCACTAAGGCGAATCTTGCATCGAGTGTGTAGAAATAAATAACCTTCCACGTAATTTTGTATATAAAAATTGTTACAGCCAATAGTATTTATGAGGGGGCAATGGGAAAGTTCAAGATGTGCATTTTTGCCCACATTAGAGTTGAAAACTGCATAAATAAGGTTTATGGTAGGGAAATCTAAAGGTTAGATCCCTCTTTTATTAATTTAACTTCAAATTGGGTGGAGAGAGGTGCAGCTAAATTTCAAGAGGCATTTCACAATAATTCGGTGCTCAGCCTTGTACTTTATTGAAGAGTCAATCAATCTCAGGAATCATGGAGGCAGATTAGTTAAATGAGTCTGTGCTGACCTAATAGTCAAGCCTTTTAGGTTCACCTGCAACTAGTTTCTGCACTCCTTGTTGTGGTCATATTATACTCAGCTGGTAGGGAGCCTCGCCTGAGTGCAGTAAGGATTTTATCTCTCCTTTAATGTGCCTTCCAAGATAGAGTGCTTCAACCACCGAGTACGTGCCCACTGAATTGCTTTGAGGTTTGTTCTTTATATACCGTATGGGATTGTGGGGAAAGAAGATTCTATTGACTTGAGCTAGCAAAACCAATATTTTAATTCAAATAGAGCACTCACCTGGGAAACTGGCACGTGTGGACTACAGCCCTTACCCCAACCTGATTTTCTTTCTTCGCTTAGCTTCCCTATAAATTAACAAATAATTGACATCCGTTTAAAGCTTGCTGCCTTTTGAACTGAAGGCAGTGTGAGACCCTACTTCACTGATATATTGAAAAGGAAGGAGTAGGTTAGTTTTTTGAAAAAAAATGGAGAGGATGTAAAAGAGGCCTTTACATCTTTAACACCAAGCTCGTTAAGCTTCTGAAACTATCATGTTGAACATTTGTCCAATTGCCTTTATAAGACAGCAGGTTTGTTTTTAACAAATGTTTAATGGTAAATAACAACAACAACATCAACAAAACAACCATTACAGTGTTTGTGTGGTTTTGTATGTTATGGTACTTAGGGAAAAGAAGACATAAAAATAACTTTGCAGAAAACATGATGGATCTATACCAGGAGGGTAAGATTACAGAACTCAAAACATATGGGCTTGTTAAACTCCTTCTCCCTAACTCACTCATCACTCAGGAAGCTGCCTAAATTGCAATCTAAAATTGACCATTTCAGGAAAAGCAAACCTCAGCCTTCTCCAGAGGGTCCAATCTGGGTTGTGGTCATTATTTTACTACCAGTAATTTTAAATCTTCTTGGAAACATTACCTTTCTAATTTACTGTAAAGTTTGACGGATCTGTGAAACCACACTTGAGATGTTGGTAAACAAAATAAATATGTATGGATCAGGAGGAAAACAAGCAGTACTAAATAAAACTGAAGAAACAATACACACAAAGACCCCTGCATTATGCGCCTGGAAGTCATTCGGGCTTCAAGATGCTTCATGAATTGCAGTCCAGCAAAAGGTCAATCCAATTCCTTCCTCAGCCTTTCCTTCTCTACTTTCTTCCTCCCTCCCTCCCTCCCTCCCTTCCTTCCTTCCTTCCTTTCTTTCTTTCTTCCTTCCTCCCTCCCTCCCTTCCTTCCTTCCTTCCTTTCTTTCTTCCTTCCTTCCTCCCTCCCTCCCTTCCTTCCTTCCTTCCTTCCTTCCTTTCTTCCTTCCTTCCTCCCT
>NW_003852401.1:40239652-40324605 GCF_000181295.1 Otolemur garnettii
CTTCCTTTCTTCCTTCCTTCCTTCCTCCCCCCCTTCCTTCCTCCCTCCCTCCCTTCCTCCCTCCCTCCCTTTCTTCCCTTCTTTCTTCTCCCTTCCTTCCTTTCCTATGTTTACCTGAAGACCTTTCAGCAAGCTATCATAGGACCTCATGCCACTGGAAAGTTATAAACAGCACTACTTTCAGAGAAAGTAGGATTTCCTCATATTCTCTCCTTAGAAATTTAGGGTCCCAAGGAAACCATTCAGACAGACTATCTAGAAGCATTTGTCAAAGTATTTTTCTTAAATAAGTGTCTGTCTCATGATCTTCTCTAAGAAGTTAGAATATTACTTATTACAATGAAAATAAATATAAAATTCTCTTCTAACTTTATCAAGCATAGGATGTTCTTGTAGTTATAGACCAAGTTTCATCACTATAATAAGGAGGACCAGTTGAGCCTTCCTGTGATTAGTTTTATAATAGAAAGTCTTGGTTTAAGAGGGCTCAGAATCTCAGGAGGTTAACCATTTATTGAGAGGGAATCACAAATTTAGGAAATACAGAAACCTCATTGGTCAATGTGGCAGCCATTAGCATAGATTTTTTTTTCCATGTAAGACTGCAGTGTTAGAAAGTGTTCAATTACAACATAAAACAGGGGTTCTCAACTTTCCTAATGCCGCAGCCTTTTAATACAGTTCCTTATGTTGTGGTGACCCCCCCAACCATAAATTATTTTCATTGCTACTTCATAACTGTAAGTTTGCCACTGTTATGAATCAGAATGTAAATATCTGATATGCAGGATGTATTTTCATTGATACAAAGAGGTCGTGACCCACAGGTTGAGAACTGCTGACATAAGAAAACAAAACACATAATGAAAAGAAGAGATGGATTCTTTCTAGACTATAGAACATAAACAGGGAAATTTAATAAAATCTCCTTTCAATATATAATCACAAAGTGGTTATAGAGAAGTCCCATTAGAGGTGGTAGATTTAACATATACATGTACTTTCACTCTTTCCTAACCCTCCACTAAAACATTAGTAAAGATTTAGTTCTTTAAAAACATACATCCATAATGAAGGAGCAAAAAAAGAAGAAACAACAGCAACACATTTCTGAAGATAAAATGTGGGTAAGGTGATCTAATAGGGCAGACCTGAAAAGGTGAAATCCTAAACTATCAGTGAGGAAAAGAGGGGGAAAAGCTGATTTACTCCAGTGAATTTCTAGTATTCCCAGGCATTAGACATGCCAAGTAACTCTGGATGTGGGAACTGGAGACTAATTTAAAAAAAAAAAAAAAAACAGTTGAAAAATTTCTTAAGATGCAATAAACCCAAGATTTTATGCCCCCATGTGAGCTGTAAACTAGAGCTTGATACCCTGGTGCAATAACACGGGCTCTCTGGGCTGGGAAACACCAGGCAGGATGGGGGGTAGGGTTTAATGTTAAACAGGAAGATTAAGCAAATGTTATGGATGTTGGGATTTGTGGAACAAAATGACATAACCATAGCACTCTACACTGAAATCCAACAGGCCAGGAGCCTTACCTGTGAATGCAGGACTTCCTATCACCTTCTTGGTACCCTCTTTAATAGGAGAAGTTTTTAAATATCACCAAAGACTTAAGGAAAGTGTCTGCTGTAAATGGCAGAAATCAAAATAAGCTGATGAAAGCAATATGAAGGGAACAGAGACTGTGCATGAAGAATGAAATTAAAACCAACAAAGAAACCTATTATTAATATTGGTATAGCCATAAGAGAAGCTTTGGCAACCATAGATTTAGAATAAAAGCCCACAGTTTAAGAAAAATTCAGACGACAGGAAACATGAAGTTTAAAATAGCAGAAATAAAGTACTCAAAAGAAGATTAGGAAAACAAAATGAAGACTGTCTTAGAAAACAGAAAAAGAACTGAAAAAGTGAGTGAGGGAAAGAGAAAGAGGATTAGTCTGTACATTTCAGGAGGGAAATAACAGGAATTCTAAAAGAAAAAATAGAGACAATGAAATGTAGAAAATTGTTCAGTAAATGATTTAAGATAATTTCCCAGAATTGAATAAGTTTCCAGATAGAAGAGGCCAATGTAAGATCTTGAAAATAGATGAAAATAGTATCATACCAAGGAATATTATTATAAAATTTCAAAACGTGGGAGATAAAGTGAAAACCAAATGAATTCCAGAGAGAGAAAATATTTTCCACATCACACAAGAAATAAGAAGAGATCAGCTTTAGACTTCTCAACCCAACATTGGCTAATAAAGGATAACGAAGCAATATTTCTCAAAAGTTTGAGAAAATAGAATTTCTGATTTTGGGGTCTATATCCAGTGAACCCTCACTTAACTGCAAAGGTAGAATAAATTTCATTTTCTGATAAATAAGGTGTTAAGAATTTACCTTCCAAAAAGTTACTGAAGTTAAGGGCCGGATGTGCTCTATAAAATGAATGAGTAAACCCTGAATAACAAACACCTAAGATCCAGAAAACAAGTGGATCTCTAACATTTCCCTAGTCATAACAAAGTAAGTCCAGGCACAGGGGGCTGAGGAAGGAACATGTGTGTAAAGTGTATGAGGAGAAATAAAGCTACCTTAAAATTAAGAAACCAATAAATAATGTAAAAAATAGAAACATCTATAGTTGAATTGACCCTTGAACAGCTCAGTGGTGGGAAGCACCAACCACCACCTTACTGTGCACAGATGAAAATTCATATATAACTTTTGAGTCCTCCCCAACTGAACTACTATTAGCCTACTGTTGACCAGAGCCTTAGTGATTAACACAGTTAATAACAGTGATAAACAGTTGGTTAACACATGTTTCAGATGTTACATGTATTATGTATAATATATTGTATTCTTACAAAAAAGTAAGCTGGAGAAAAGAAAATATTGTTAATAAGATCATAAGAAAGAGAAAATATATTTCCCATTCACTAAGTGGAAGTGCGTCACCCTATATACAGGTCCTCCTCCTTGCTGTCTTCATGTTGAGGAGGCTGAGGAGGAAGAAGAGGGCAGGTCAGTCTTGCAGCCTCTTGGGTAGCAGAGGTGGAGAAAATCCTGCCCAGTTCAAACCCATGTTGTTCAAGGGTCAACGTTAGTGTGAATTATTGAAGGACACAAAGATAAATAGCAAAAGAATTAAGCTAAAGGATTTAATGTGTTTCTGAAGAGTAGGAATTTGAGGAAAGGGGGTTAGTGGAGGTTTTCTGTCTTTCCTAACGTGGAGCTACCTACTCGCCTTTAAACCATGTGCATGTCCAGCTTAAAAACATTAATTAAAAGAACTGATCAACAGTTTTGCTAATGCCCAAATCCATGACTAAGACTTTCCAAAGTTGCTTTAAAATTTTAGATCTGTTCCCATCAACACTTTTTGATTTTTACATTGTCATACTTTGCCTTACATTTCATTTTGGCAATTTTAATAATATGCTTTTCATCAAATATTAATGATACTTGATTGATAATGAAGTTATGATTTTTATAGTGGAAATATTGCCTATCAGTTGTAACTGGAAGTGCTGAGAGATAATGATATAATCATTTTGGCTTATTTAAACTTAGAAATAATAACATTATTATGTGAAAATAAATGGCATAAATCATCACACAATCTGAAACAACCAATACTATCTTTTTTTTTTTTTGGCTATAAACATAGTCGGATGTATCATATCATTTCAGATGTAGAGTTCTAATTTCTTTTTTTTAAAAAAGGCAACATAAACATTGAGTTCCCTTAAAAAGTAATTAAAATTATCAGACACTGTTACAAAAACTTTAATAAACACTATTATTTAATAGATGTATCATTTTGAAATAACATAATTTTCATTATGATAGATGAGAAAAGAGTTTTAGGTAGCTGAAGACATGCATATTTCCCTTACTAATCAGTGGCTATGCCAAAATAGAGCCTTTCTTCCTGAGATGGAAGCCTTCATGGCCCCGAGAGGTCAAGTTTGCTTATCATCACCTTCTTCAGTTTTGACCTCAAAGTGTCAGTTAACCATGACATTTAATAAACATCGTTTTGCACATAGTCCCTTTAGGTAAATGGTCAAAGTATTGCCTATCTAAAGAAAGGCTTTCACCAGCTTAATATAATCCTTATGTAATATAATTCATTTACGTATGTTTCCTCTATAAAACTCTGAGCTCTTCTTGTGTATGGTCTTTTATACCAATAAGATGCTAATGACTTAGAAGATATTAGTCTCATCTAAATCTGGTATCTGCTTTTGTTACAGTGCTTAACCTTGGGAATAAAACCTGCAAAAGCTAAGTATGAGGAATTGATGTAAGTTTATTTGTAGAGGAATGGATACCATGCTTGCAAAGGACAGTTACTGATTCTTATCACATTGAAAGGAAACACTGAGAACAGGACAGTCTCCTGGCAAGCCTAGAGATGTTTTGTGACTTAGGGGCAATCCCCCAAGTAACTCAGTGTCCTGGAATGAGATAAGATCAGTCACTCACTAGTAAGCATGTGTTAAACGTTGATGCTTAGTACTTATTCATGGGGGTTGTGGGGAAAGAACATGTGAGGCGAGAGCATGTGGCAATCCTTGCATGCAGCCCTCATATGTAATTACCTTAACTTTCCACACCTGTTGTGTATAAGCTTACTAAATAGCCATTGTGGAGGGGGCTCTGGGCTACCCTGCACTTAAGGTTAGCCCGCCTCCTGCAAGCTTGTACTTCTAATCTGTGTCACGCCTGGTTCCTTTGTGTGGCGACTGAGACCAGGGCATTGGTTGTGATGTTTATTAATATAAGAAAAGTGGGTTTTAACTAACTCCAGTGATTTTCTTTACCTAGACTGATTTTGCCTGGATTTTGATTCGTTCATTCAACACATTTACTGTTTGCCATGTGAAAAATGTAATCCTAGTGATGGTCTGACTGGTAAATTTGGAAAAAAGTAAACTAATTGTTTTGAAGGGCCAAGGTGTACTGGGCATGTTGTGCACATACAAAAACTTGGACAATTAAGTTCATTAACTTATCCTAGAAAAAGTGCTCCATACCTCATTGCTGAATATCACTTCAGTCACCTTCAAAGTGCTCCCCTTGGGAAGCTGTGCACTGATACCAGCATCTAGTCCACCCTTTGAAGCTCTTTTTCTAGGATGAGTCTGTGAACTTAATCGTCAGACCTGATACAATGACAGTCCTCATGGCAATTTCAGAAAAAGAGTTCCAAAATTGCTTTAAAGGGCGTACGAGGCACTGCTGTTGATGCACAGCTCCCCAAGGGGAGTACTTCAAAGGTGACCACAGTGATACTCAGCACTGAAGTAAGTAGCACTTTTTTAAGAATGGGTTTGCAGACTTAATTGTCCAATTTCACATTATCTCATTTAATCTGAATGAATCCCGGCAAGGTAGGTATTATCATCTCTGCTTTAAAAATAAGGAAACCTTCACTCAATAATGGTAAGTTATCTGGCCTAAAGTCTAGAACTGGTAAGAGGTAGAATAGGTATTTATACTCACTTGTGCTTGATATACAGTTATTTCCACAATGAATGCACAAAGTACTAAGTTTTATGTGTGCGACAAAGCTAAATGTAAGAAACTATTTCAAAGTCTGTCTATTTTAGCTTAGTCCACATATCTTATATGTAGATAGTTTAGAAACTACTAACAAAACAATTAGATTATTTCAGGGGCAAAACAACAAAATGCATAAACATCAGAGGTGCAATTTATTGTGGTCTCTTCCTTTGTGAGTGAATAATTTAGCAACACTGAGATTTTCAAGGTTGCTCACCATAATGTCTTAAGATGATGGTGATGATCTGTAAAGATGATATAGAAATTCTTAAAAAGAAGTAGGCCATTAGGGATTGAAAAAATGAAAACAAAGAAGAGGATGGATGTTTTTCAACTGAGGATGAAATAAATTACTCTCGAAGGGGAATGACATCCCTCAGATGGGATTGCCACAGTGATTAAAGGGCTGGAAAATGTCCCATTGAGAAACCATCTGAGATAGTTTAGTGTAAAGAATGGAAACTGAGAGATTACATATTAAGGAATAATTTTTGAATTCATAAAGGGGTTTCCTTTAGAGGAATTTCCTGTTTTACGTCCACATGACATAAATAATCAGCTGATAATCTAACAAAGGGAATTTTTGCTAAATATGGTGGAGGTTGTTAAAAACTGAATGAACAACCACATAATGTTGCAGGATATGGTCAAAGGAGACTGTTACGAACACATGCTTTCCCAGCCATCTGGAATAGTTTCTCTGTGACGCTGTAGAACATCATCATGTGATGGGGAATAAATCAGGATTCCCCTTAAGTGCCCTGCCAGCTTTCTACTTTAAGGCTCAACGTGAACTTTTACTTTGCTTCCTTTTTCAAAACTCTGCAACTGATGACTTGAGCACTGTTGTGTAAGAATGCCAGATTCCGATGAAACTGCAAGAAGGCTTCCAGGCCTTCACTGCTCAGTGTGGTCCGCCATCCACAACAGCAGCACACCTGAGTTCACCAGCCCCACTGCAGACCTCCTAAGTCAGAATCTGTCCCTTAAAAAGATTGCAGGTGGTACATGGGACATTGGGGTTTGAGAAGCACTGGTCTAAGTCCATTCTTTCTCCCTGGAATAAACGGTCCCTGCCTTTTTCCTAAGCAGATGTCTTTTCAGACTATAGAGGGAAAGAAATTCTCCTTTAACTCTAACAATTATATTAATGACGATACATTGATTTTCATTGCCAAGTTTCTGTTTTATTGGAAAATTCTCTGGAGAATCAAAAAAGGAGGCTTTAAAGTTGTCTCACTTAAAGGCATTTAAAAAATCACCTGGATACCAGGCTTTGCACAACAAAAAAGGGAAAAAAAAATCTAACCTTGTGAAGAAATAGAGGTCTGGTATAAAGGTTTCTACTGTGTCGAAAACTAAAGGTAGTGTTTGTCTCTTACTTTCTCTATTTCTGTCCCAATATTTATCCTGCGCTCTACCCCTCTGCCCTTCTTATCTTTCTCTCTCTTTCTCTCTCTCTCATTGTGTGTGTGCATGTGCAGAGCACAGATGTGTGTTTGAACAGGCAAAAACCTAGGAAATCTTTGCGATTTTCAGCATCCTGACTTTATTTGAATCAACATGTAAATCAACCTCTTTGGTTTTGAAAACCAATAGAAATTAAATCCAAGAAGGAAAGCTTTGTGAAATATGGTGCAAATCAACCACAAACATTTCAAAGGGCACCACTATGGAGACAACACGCAAGTGGAGGAAACAACCGAACAACATTAAGGGTGAAATGAACGTGGGCTCTGTTAAGGGGGTGGGGCGTTTCCCAGTGACTGTCCGCATTTTGAGCTTTGGTGAAGATAAACAAAAAGTGCCTCCTGATTTTAATTTATCCACTCAGCCTTCTGAACTTCCAAATATGAAAATTACTTTAAGCATCTGTGTTTCCCATCTCTTCTCCATATGATCTCTGCAAAATAAAATCCCTTTAGGTGACATTGTTCCCGCCCCCTCTTCTTCCCCTTTTTTTGTCCCAGAGCCTTTGTAAGGAAAGAAGGACTGGGCCGAAGGAAAATGAAATATTTGGTGGTAAACATCATCCTAAAGACAGTATGGAACATTCCTCCTAAACTAATTTAGAAATGGTTACCGTTAGAGTGGCCAAGTTAACTCAACCTCATTTGGGCCCATTTGTTTTCTCTGAATGAAACATGAACTCTCGAGAGGGGGAAGCCTTTACCATTTTAAAGTGTTTAAATTATTCATTTAAGTAATCAAGGCTTTACCTTTAAGTACTTCTTTTCCTACAAGTGACCTTTCATTTTCTTTAGTTTACAAACTGACAGAGAAGAAATACCTCCCACGTGACGCTGCGCGTTCATCTCACGCTTCCACCGTAATTAGTGAGATTTCTGGATGAATTAAGCCATTTAACATCTGTTATTAACTATAACCACATTTATTGCCTCATAACAATATCATTACAAAGGAAAGCTGTGCAGATGAGAAGCATTTCTTTGTAAACCCTAATAAGTGTACAATGTGTGTGTGTAAATATTTACTTTTCCATAATTCTCTCCTGTTTAATTGTGACTCTGTGCTCAGCCATCTTAATTAGGTTGAATTTCCAACCCTTGAACATGTAGATATTGGAGTTTAATGCTCTGGTGATGAGACTTGCTTGCTTTTAATCTACGTTACATCTTTCAGAAGCTCAGTCTATGGGAGGGGAAGGGTAGCAGGGCAATCACAACCCCTCCCCGGGACCGTGGGCCCTGCAGAGTCTAGTGGCCTGCTCTAGTATTTTTTTTTTTTAAGTTAATACACTACTTGTCAAAAAATGGGAAATGTGCAAAGCTTAACAAAAGTATTTTTTAGGGGAAGCTTGAGCTACGTCCATTATTTTTCTTATGTCCTTAGGTAGAAAAGAAATAGCTAAATAGGCAGGTCTGGAACATCAGTCACCCAGCTAAGAGAAAAACAGAAGCAGACTCAGCGATGAAAAACACCACATCTTTCAGCACTGGGGATTTCTCCTGGAGAAAGAAATGCTCAGTTAACTCTGGGTGACTTTCCACTTCAGTGCCTGAGGAGAGGAGGGCCTGCGTTTGGCCTTGTGGTGGGTCCCGGGGTGGGTAGAGACGATCTGCTTTAGTCCTTGGGTGTTAGACTTGTTAGGAATGGAATTGTAAATGGTTTCAAGTGTTATGAATTATTCCCGGGAGTGGGTTGCAGGGGTTGCGGGTAGAGGGTGAGGAAGACAGAGAAAGTAGGTGTGGATTTGACGATGGGCCAAGAGAAGAAGAGGAGGGGGCCAGGCAGGAGGGATGAAACCACCCACTGTGAAGTGAGAGAGAAGAGCAGTCCAGCTGACCCCTCTTCAGGCCTCTGAAGCAATAGTGACTAGCTAGAGTTACAGACAGAACCACTTTAGTGGGTGTTGTGCAAGCAAACAGTTCATTTTGGACAAGGAAGACTTCAGCATGGAGGGCAGATAGGACATGCTCTTGACTGAGCTATGGCAGCTGGTGAGCTGAGTTACTTGGGAGGTCCTGGAGCCCTGGGGAGCTGGGCTGTGTGAAAAGTCCACAACTCATAATCCATAATCTGTAATCTGCAATCCACACAAGGGGAAGGTCCTGTATACCTTCATACCCAGGGGAAAAAAAGTAGCAACATGCCAAGCAGCTACAACAGAAGCATCATTGTACATAGTTGTGGCTATCTAAAAGCACAAGGAGCCTTCTATCCCATCCCATCTGTCCGGAGATAGATACAGATGGGAGAGCCCAGACATCCTTATCTCATCCCATGCCCAAGGCTGTGGGTGAGAAAGCCCAAACATCTTCGTCTGTCCCTACAGTGGGCAAAACTGCCACAGCCCTTAGAGGAAACTAAGCAGGTAGGAATGAATGGCCTTTGCTGTGGGTAAAGAGTCTGAGCTCCTTAAGTCAAGAGGCAAATAAGGAGCTGGCCTGCACAGGAGACCACATTCTTATCAGCAGCACCAGAGGACGGAGGTGTTAATAAAGGTCATTGCCAGGCAGAGACTGCCAGGATGACAAGAAGGGGCCTTCAATAAAACCCAGAATTTGGGAGTAGTGTATTCAACTCCACAGAGTGTAGCAGAAGCTACATTGGCAGATGCCATTTGTGCCTGGAGCTCAAGCCTGGGTCACTGTTGTGAATCATTAGGGGACTGCGGGTTATCCCTCATGTGGGAGAAGAATGCCAAAGAATCTATAGCAAAAATATGAAACTTTTGGCAACTGCGGAGTTGATGAAGCACAGGAAGGAGATGTAAAGTTTGGAACTAATTGCACACTTATGTGCCTAGAAAAAAAAGCAAGGCGAGCAAGCTTGTATTTGACAAGGAGCTAAGACGTTCTGCTTTGTCTCGGATTGATTTTTAATGGATTTTAAATTGTGCAGTTTCTCTCCCCAGACAACCTACACAGGCCTTCTCCCACAGTCTAATGTCATCGCCCTGAAGTTCCGGCCCTACGCATTCAGGAACTGTTGGGACTGCTGTGGCCGGGGCCGACCAAAGGCTGATCACCAGCAAGAAGGAAGCAGTGCTCAGTTTGATGTCGGGCTTCAGACTGTAACCTCTTAACTGAAATATCTTTAATCTTCTTTTGTGCATCATTAAAATTCAAGGCCAATCTATAAAATTAGCTTTTATTATCACATCAAAGTTGCACTTTTATTAAGTTGGAAAGCCTGACAATCGTCTCCTGCTAAAATCTCAGTTCTTAAGAGAAAAATTCAGACCTTCCCATTTCTCATCACTTCCCCCCTTCACCCAGGCCCTCAAATATCATAATATTGCTTCATGACCTCATTTCCTCTCTTAAACAGATATCATCTTCGCAGGCTTCTCTATGGCTATCACTAGTACCGATGCTCATATTTATATGGCTCTATTAAAATGTCAGGTTGGTACCTGCACATTGTCCTGGATTCACACACCATTAGCCCACAGGAAAAAAATCTAACAGGATGATAAGTAATGTCTCAATTTTAAAAATCAAAACTCCGAGGTTCAATTGAGACCAACCCAGTGGCCCCACAAGGCCACTTATGGGTGGCACAACCAGGACTGAAATTGGTTTTCTGATCCCTAGACTGATGATTTTTTCACTTTGCCACTTTTGGATCTAACTTCAAAGCTCAAGAACCATTAAGACTGTAAAGGCAAAGGTAATCTTCTCTCTCTCTGGAAGAAGATGCACAATTCCCAAATTAACTCAGATGTAATACAGGAAGATTCTCACTCATTCTAGAGGTAAGAAAGTTTTTACATTTAACCCAGAGATATTGAGAAACACTAGACTTCAGTAACAGCTCTTCATAACTTCTACACAAATCATGTGAGTCTACTGCTAAGAATACTTATATCTGGCTGTCACACTTGATTTCCTCCTCTTAGGAGTAGAGTGGCTTTCTTTTGTAATCCTCAAATCACTTTGCTTCCCACTCTTAAAAGTCATGGGCAGGGCAGCTACAGTTCTGCAGCATAACTCGTGGTTGAAAAATGCAGAGCAGAGCTACGGTGCTTCTCACAGTGGCACAGATACTGGCGCTGATCCGAGGAGTCCCCTTGACCTGAAAATCTCATTCAAGAATAGCTGACCTTCTTGATGTAACCTCATTCTTCTTGCCCAGTTATGGCGACTTTATGCCACGACTACAAATTCCAGGGATTTTCCAGTACAATGCTTCTTTATAAAGATGTGTCATTCTTGAATAGATGATGCTGTAGTTTTCTTCCCCCCTCCTCCCTGAACAAGTTCTAGGCTAGATCTGCTGTAGTCGATGCACGGACACCCTGAGCACTTCCAACAGAAAAATAAAAGATCCCAGGAGTAGTCCCTCCTTACCCGCAGATAAGAATATAAAAATAAATCTGTTTGTTCCCAGTGGTTAGTTTTCTGTCTAATTACATCTATTTACCTAAGGAGAGTAGGGCTAGACATTTCCTAGAGGCCAAGATTAGAGGTTAGGAAATTATCCAGTTGCATGCAGGAAATTCTAAGCAAAGCTCGAAACATTGAATATATCAAAGGTGAGCTCAAAGGCTCAAATAAGAGAAATCTTATTCTGACTAATCAATAGGATGAGAAAACTATTGGCTTTGACAAAGTCATTACTAAAAATATTCCGAAGCAGAAAACTTGGACGAGTCATTCTCCTTCTAAAAACTTTTTGTATCTTCCTGTCGGCCACAGGGTAAAAACCTAAATTCGATTATGTCATTTTCATAATCTAGGGTCTGTTCATCTGTTCACCTGCATCTCTTGCCATTGCATACTCCCAACCTCCTCTATTTAAGAATTTATAATTCTCTAAATATTCTGTACCTCATAGACCTCCATGGATTTGCTTATTCTAGGCCTTTTGCCTGGAATGAACCTCTTATATCACCTTGCTCAATGGGGAAACGCCTACTCTTCTTTCTAAATGCAACTCAGGTGACAACTGCTTTGCAATGTCTTTCCTGCCTTCCCCAGGTGACAAGGGAAATTCCTCCTCTATGCTCCAAAATATCTTACGTGTGGCCCCACTGTCATCACTGTCATCACCACCATCCCTACATGCTATTAGAATTGTCTCATTCTTGGCTATCTTCATACCAGAATGCAACCTCCTTGACAGCAGATGTCAGACTGTTCAAAAAGGACACAGGTTTCTATTTTCATCCAATTCAACATGAAGCCTGAGATGCGTATCTGAAAGTGGGATTTTGTTTTGTTTTGTTTTTGGTCTTCTGATATTTAACATTTTCTTGATGCCATCTAGAAACAGGTTTCTCTCTAACAGTGTCGGACTATCTCCACATTTGTCTAGTTCTGGTTTCCTTTCTGTCCTAGGTTGTGGTTGGAGAGGCATTTTTCCTTTCACACTTCCACTTGGTGAGCTGTTTCTCAGGCCCCTTGGGTTGGAGTGGGAGAGGGGTGCGCGGGGTGGGTTAGGATGGAGGAGGGTGGGAGAGGGACAGGTGGGGGAGGCTGGGAGATGGAGAGGGTAGAGGAGGGTGGAAGTGGATGTCTTTCATTTTCTCTCTGCCCTGACTCCTCCAGCTTACATCTCCTACGTTTGTTTCCTTTCCAAGTACCTCCTCTCAGGCTCTTCTCCTACATGGAGCCTGGGCCCATATGTGCTTCATCTTGACCTGAGCCTCTGATACTTCTTGGGGAACAGGCAGCTCCTGGTTCTCTTAATTATGCTACATTGTACATAACACCACATTAACAAATGCTTGAATGAAGGAAACCAATTATGGTTTTCTTTCCTTGCAGTGTTTCCCTCTAACTTGTTACTGTTTCTCGAAAGGAAATACTATGTCTAAATTTACAACTCCTTTCTTGTTCAGTTTTATTTATTTATTTATTTATTTATTCTGGTAAAGGAGTGCTGATTGGTAGTCAGGACAAATCCTTTATTATAAGAAAGGTATGAAAGAGGTTCTGATGTAGAAACAAGCACACACATCCCCAAGTGCAGAGCCTACATGAGGAATGATTCCACACTGAAGACTCTAGGTCAGTGAAACTCCGCATTTGAAGGCTTCTGGAAGCCACAACACCTCTAACTAGCATAACTTTGAAGTCTTTGTTCCATGAAGCTGCCTGGGGAAGTGATTCTCAGCCTTTGCATGTCATCTTTTAGCCAAGACTTTGTTAAAGCAAGCTGACTTAAGCTTGCTCATGATTACAAAACTTTTGGTGAGTAAAGCAAGACACTGTGGTGTTTCTACTTCACCATCTGAAGGAACTTAAGGAAGATGAGCTCACTGGGAGGGAATGAATATCAATGACACTGTAAGCTTCTACAGCTAGTATTCTCTGAATGTCCCACAGCACTTGGCACGGAAAGTGATGAAATTGATTTTAAGAAAGTCCACCATTCGAAAGAATTCTGTAACTTGCCTGTTTCTATATTCAGGGCACAGATATTTCTACACGTAAACCTTCAATCAGCAGCCTTGGGGCCTTGAGCCAAGCTTGGCCTGTGACTACTTCTCTACTTTTGTATACATGGTCTTCATCTAAAGCACCAGAGCATCCTCTGTAGGGGCAGCAGCTCACTGGAGGTGGAGAAGAAAGAAAACTTAAAGTAGTTGCTGAGAATAAAGTCAAGGGTAGTTCTCTTGCTTAGCTCCTGTTGCTGCTTAGAAGAGCTAACCTCAATGGGATCAATGGGAAGCCCTGGACGCCATCTTGGTACTCATTGCTAGAGCATGGAAAACATTTCTTCCTAGAAATGAAGTAAATGAGGTGTGTGCAATAGAAGTAATGCTGTTATTGCCTCCCATCATTTGAAATTAGGTGCTTTATGAGCAAGACCAAGATTCTACCCTCCAGTAATTATATGCCTGCAAGACTACACCAACAGAAAAACAGAAGTTGGGAATATAACTTATTCATACACATCTAATTCAGGGGTTGGTAAAAACAGAAATGTAAGCTCCCAGCTAGCTATCATTGTTGGTGGCACTGGAGTTACCCAATGATGCAATTCTCCCTCACTGACCTAAAACTTAATGTTTAGAACTGAGAACAATTGCCTGAATGTTACTCACCAAGGTTAGACTAAGTATTACAGTTATTTCAATGTTCGGTAATACAAGGGAAAATTACCGAAACTTTAGAAGAAAGCAGTTAAAATAGGGCTGTAAGAAGGAGAGAAATGTTACCTCAGTGTGGGGGAGTTGGATTTGAAATTCTTCTGATATAATTTCAGCCTCAATCAGCCTCCTCGGCAATTTCTGCAGACAGCCATACATTTCTCTCAAACTTAGCGTAACTTTTATTGTCAAGTTATTAACAGCTTTATAAAAGCTTTTATAGGCCAGCTTTATAAAAGTTAGTCCCAAGACTCTATGGAACTAGATGATAGTCTATTCACGATTTGTTGTTGTTTATTTCTCTTATTTATCTTAAGAAGTAAATTGAATAGGAAAAGAAATGGAATCTACCTAGGATTTTGCAGACCCAATCTTATACCAGACAGGTGAACAAGATAACCTGAGCAAATGTCCATCTATGGAAAGAGTAGATCAGTCATTAATTTTATATCTGAGAGCCTGTGGTGGGCTAAGGATACATTTCTACATCCCTGGTCACATACAGGAATGGAAAGTCAGATGTAGAGTTAAAGAAATTATCTACAGCACTTTTTAAAAACTTTATTTAGGACCACCAAGTTAGGTGTAGGGACCTCTGTAATGGGGTTTTGCAGTGAGGGAACAAGATTGGGAACGAGTCCAAATACAGCAAGAAAACTGGGAATTTATAGTCGTGGGGCAGTGTACAGAAAATTGCTAAGAGGAACCATCAGGAGTAAGGCAGCTTCTGTCTACACTGACCTAACAGGATCCTTGCTGAGGGCAGACCAAGGTGAGCAGACCTCACCTGCAGGAGGCAGCGGACGAGGAACCTGGTCAGACTTTGAGGGTAATCAGATATCAAGGTTGGGGATTCTGGTTAAACTGACTTAGCAGGATTTTTGCTAAATTGAATGATGCAGAGATGAATATGAAGACATAAAAGTTGAGACCTAGTTGGAAAGAGGTTGGGAAGAACCTGACCACCATTTGGTCAGGAAGAGAATCTTTGCCAGTAGCCCCTGCCCACTCGAGTAGGGACACCTAATTACTGACTGTAGTGAGTGCTGTCAAAGGAATGTCTGCTGTCTCATGAGTGGATATGTCAGGGGACCTGACCTGTCCTGGAGATCAGGAAGGCTCTTCAAGGCAGGGGAAAAATGAACAGGGACAAGAGGCCGAGTGGGGAGGAAGTTCCACAGTGGGATCATGAGTGTAGTGTGAGGAGCGGCAGAGAGAATGGATCAGTGTGCGTGCTCAGCTCCAGGAGGAGAAGGGTAGGAAGCAGTGGTGGGAAGGGGACCTTACAAACCCCTCCCCTAAAGCACATGGGAGGCATTGCAAGGTAATAGCTAGTGATCTGATGATGTTTGCATTCCCAGGGCTGTCTCTACCTGTGAAATGGAAAACAGAGACAAGTACCAGCAAGAGAGTAAGGTGGTTCTAGGAAGAGAAGGTGGAAAGATTTAAGAGAGATTTAGCCAATAAACTCAGCATCACTTGGTAATGAGTTTAACAAAAGAGGTAGCTTGAATAGGGTTTAGATTTAGGTCTGGGTAGTTGGTGCTGCTGCTGGCATAGAAAACAATAGAAAAGGCCCAGGTCAATGGATGAAAAATTTTCATCACTTCTGTTTGGGGCATGTTGAATTTCAGTGCCTTTAAGATGTGGCAGGAGACATAGCAGGTTTTAAAATGTAAACTGTGTAATTAAGATGTATAGAGAAGGTTTGGCTTCTTTATTTTCTGTAAGTGATTCTATGTTCCTCACAGCCTCTTCCCCTCCCCTGGAGAAGGTGTGTGGGGGCCCTGCAGTGGATTAGCTCATGACTAACATACTTCAGTTTCTCCTCTGGTTTAAGTAGTATCTTTACTCAGTCTCTCTGGGGTAAATAGAGCCTTTGAGATTTCTGCTCTCTCTTCGTGTGTCCATGGAGATGAGGTCTGGACGCAGGGTTCAGGGCGGTTTCTGTGGGCTGCCAACAACGGGCAAAGGAGCCTCGGACTCGCACACCCATCTCTGGCTGCCCCTGAGCTTTTGTGTAAGGGTGGCCAGTCTCGTTCAGGCCCTGCCCTGACACTCCACGAAGTGTAATCCATCCCTTTAGCCACCGGGCTCTGACACAGGCCTCCACTTCATTCTCTGAGTCTCTCAGGATGAATGACTTTGCCTCTTCTTTTATCATAGCACCTTTTGCATTTTTCTGCTTTCCAGTATTAGGAAATCTGACTTCTTCCATGTCTTTCCATCACCCTTAGAGAATTTACAAAGGGAAGGAATTTGCTCAATTTCTTTTTCTGTTGCTTTTTTTTTTCTTTTTGCACCCGAGCCCTGAGCATGCTGCCTAGCAGAACGAATATCTAAAGAATAATTATTGGATTGAGTTGAAATGGGATCTTTTACTTCCCAAAGCTTGTTGGCACACGTTTGAGGTACCAAAATTATTTCCATGTGCTGTTTCATTTTTTTTTAATGTAAAATCAAGTTTATTTTGTTACGCTGGCTGGTGTGAAGGAGAAATAGGGCCATCTGCATGAAAGAAGATTGCTTGTGACACTAGAAACTTATTTTCTTCAATCGCCTTTATCTCATCTTGAAACAGTTACCACCTTCTCTAAGAGTGCTAAATGGCAAGCCCTCCTTTGTCCATTGCACAGTTTAGAAGAGGCAAGTCTTCAAGATAACAATGTCCCAAGGCCCCTGCCAGTCCTGTGTTAACTTGTTAGACGTAGACAAGGCTTTCTGGTGGGAAATGGGTCATCAGAGATAGAAAAAAGACAAGGCTTTTACCGCCTTGGGTTTCTCGTTCCATACCTTGGTGTAGAAATTCCTGTGCTGTGTCAATTGCAAGAGCAAGAAAAAGACTACAAAAACAAAACTACTGAACACCCCAGAACTCTTGCCACCTTAATCACTGGCCCTAGTTCTTACCTCCTGACAGGTTCTGAGGATGATGAAACATTGAGTCTCAACTCTGGGAAAATGTTATAGATTCTGGAACAGAGACTCTCTAGACCAACAGGAAGGAGGTTCTTTGCTTTTTCTGTTCAGGAAATTATCTCCAGGACATGAGTATTTTTGGTACAATGGGAATTAGAGACAAATTTGTTGAAAGAGTGAATGAATGAATGAATGAATGAAATTTCTTTCTTTGCAGGTGAGAAAGGTAAAATTGAAAAAGGCCAAAGGACTTGTCTATAGGGTCTCACCATTTGTCTGTAGCAGAGACAGAGAGGAACCCCCATCTCTTGACGTCTCATTTGCTGTACTTCATGTTGCACAATAATATTTCCTGCAGCTTAAACCACAGAAGCACTCACCCTTGAGTGCTGTAATAGGTTCCTAGAATTTATTTAAACCGTAAAAAAAAGCAGGATGAATGGTTGTGTTGGCTCACTTAATGGATCAGATATCCAGGAATGCCAAAAGCATATTTATTTACTCACAGGTAGCAAAAACACCATATAATTCTTTCTGTGGTTGTCCAGTCAATGTAAATATTTTTTTCTGTTCCCGTAAAGTGTACATTGATTAGAAATTATTGTTGTAAAAAGACCACCACTCAAACAAAGAGTCTGATCTAGGGAAGATGGATGAACCCCAAAGCACCTGTTAGGGTGTTGTGAAAATGGACATCCTCCTTTTATTTATTTCTTTTAAAGATTTCTTCCACACAGAAAAGGAAGCTCTCTTGTGGTCATATTGGTAAAACTCAACTGGTAAATGAGCTAAGAAGAGAGAAAGCAAATACTCTTTTTTTTTTTTTAATTGAATGGTAACTATGTACATTAATGCACTTCTGGGGTACAGTGTGGGGTTTTCACATGCAATTCGAACTACTTCTATCAAACTGGTCAACACAGCCTTCATGTCATTTTCTCAGTTATTGTTTTAAAAGGTTCACATTCTACTCTTAGAAAGATTCACTTGTACCCCTATAAGATAAACCTCAGGAGTGATCCCTCCAAACCCCCTCCCTCCACCCGTTCCCTCCTCCCTTCTCCCTCCCCCCTCCCCATATTCTTAGGCTATTTGGTTATAGCTGAGAAAGCAAATACTCTTAACCACTTAGGAATGAGTATAAGAATCAGATATCACATTGTATTCTAAAAAAAGGGGAATACATTTTAGTTTATTTTGTTTTTGTTTTTTGATTCAGATTAATATAAGGGTAAAATGGTTAGGCTACATTGTTTTTAACTTCTAAGGTCAAGTGTAAGTTGTAGTTGAAGCAGTTGAGCTCTTCATTCTGGGGGTGTGCTGTACACCCCACAATGCGTCCGTCAGGGGAGAGCTTACCAATCCTCTCTGTCTTTTCCTTTCCTCTCCTCCCCACAGATTACATTTTGCACCTAAGTGAATACATCTAACTTTCTTCTATATTTCTGCTATATCTTACTCTATTTGGGCTATAGAATGGATTGGGATAAAAAGCCCTGAGTTAAATGCTGGAATAATTCAAGCAATATCATTTCTTCTATATAAGTTCATTTACATAGAATACTTGAAATGGCTCCTTTTTAAACTTAGTGTTGAATCATTGCATATTTGAAAACTGCTTCAGATGCACTTTTTGAGAAGGTGCTCTTCCCTGGGGCTCCCTCCAGGCAAAATCTCCACAGATTCTATACACCATACGGGGCTAAGAATTGTTGCTCCTGATGGAGGGACAATGTCCTCCAGCTACTGGAAGAAAAACACTTCAGACTTTCATTAAAATAATCCTAGGGAAATATCGTCAGTGGCATTACCTTATTAGATAACGTCACCTGCATTATTTATGTGTGTTGTTTGCATGCAATAAACATTAGAAGAAAACTTTAAAAAAAAAGCATCTTTTCCTAAATAAGTGTTTGTTTGTTTCTTATGAGAATAGGAGAAGGAGAGGTGAGAGAGAGGGACTCTGTTTCTTTCTGAAACAAGTGATCTCATAATTTTCAAATCCTAGGTACTCTGAAAAGAAGCACAGGCTCCTGTAGCTGTCGGTGCTGCTTTAAACAGCGCTCTACTTTTACCCAAGTTTCCGTTTTTTGTCTCAGTCCTGCCATAGGCAGGCCACATGGAGGGAGTGGAGCTGGAATGAGACGTAACAAACTACGTCTTCTCTTATTCATGGACTCAATCAAAGCACTTCCTCGGGGAGATATTATTTTTCCATCTACGAATCTGGGAGTCTGGGCACCCAAAAGTGATTGTCAGCAACCCAGCCAGAGCAAATTTAACCTCGCCCCGAACTCTGGTGGGGCTCCAGCGGGACTATCATGAAAATGTTGACTTTTGGCCCTAAGTCTCCGGCTCCAAAGTAGGGTTTGGAGAGCCAAAGAAAACAGTTAGAGCCTGAGCTCAGAAGTGAGGAGAGAAGGAAGCCAAAACCCTCCTGTGCAGGGGTCTGTGGCTCGGCACACCAGTCAGACAGTCCCAGCCACAGTCCCAGCCCGGCGCTGCCTGGTGAATGCACTGGAGCGTCTGTTTTCTTCTTGTGCAAAATGGGTATTGTCTAAATCCTTGCTCCCCAAATTGAGGTGCTCAGACTGCAGCACTGGCATCCCCGGGGACCTTGTGGGAAAGGCTGACTCTCAGGCTCCACCCAAGTTACTGTGGAGATATACGTTTCATAGGAACCCCAAGTGATTCCCGCACACTGAAGAGCATCTCTGAGTGCCCAGTGGCAAATCCTTAAAGGCAGACTCCCTTTTAAACACAAAGTGTGAGTTTTGTTTTACCATCACACTGTCCCTCCCACAGGGAGCACTCCTCAGCCCTGGCCTACACCAGCCAGACCCAGCATTCACTGAGCTCCTCTCAGGGCAAGGCTACCCCGGCCACAGTGGCCCCCCAACTCCCAGGGGTTTGAAATATGACTGTAAAGATGAGATAAACAAAGAAAAAATACATACAGGCACTCAGGAATATACCCCCGGGGCACTACTAAGCCTGAGGTGGCAAATCCGCCTTGGAAAAGGCCAGGATCGCAGATGACAGTCTGTTCTCTTATTATTGCACGGATATTCCCGGGTCCTTTCGGTTTTATGCAGAGAGGGATTTGAGACTTTTGCCACGTCCTCATTGTCAGAAATCCAAAGTTCAGACACCATCAGAAGGACACAAGCGACAGTCCTACTCTGGGAGAAGAACTTTACAGAGACTGGAAATTCCCCTCTGTCAAGAGACTCAGGAGACCCAGGTCCTGCCCCACCCCGAGTGCTCAGAGACAGACCCTTGCTTCTCTCTTACTGCCACTCTGGGCCTTCCCATCAGTTCCTCGAAGAGGGATGCCACCTTGTCACTGCTCTTCCAGTACTCAGGAGGAACCAAAAGGCTGCTGGGGAAATAATTTGCCATCTGCTGAGAGTTCTCCAGGGAAACAAGAGGCACTGGGGTACTCGAGAAGCTACAGGCAGGAAAAGTGCTAGGCATGGCTGTGCCCTGCACATGGTGCGGTGGCTAAAGCCTTGGGGAGTCATCTTCGATAGGACCAGACTCTAACATGTGACATTTGTTGCCAGAAATGATGCTTAAAGCCTTCAGGCAAAGCCCTGCCAACAGGCTGCTGCCACCCCATGCATCAGAGATAATCATACTGACTCTCGTGGGCACTTTAACATATAAACTCTAGAGGAAGGATTATTATCTGTACTGGGCATATGAAGAAGCTGAAGTTCAAGAACTTGAATAATGTTACCCAGTTAAACTATAGAAACATTTGAACTCAGGCCTGTCTGGCTCCAAAGCCCAAGTGCCTTTGGACACAGTGCAGAATCTTCCCCAGGGAATTCAAGACTTGCCAACAAGAATCCAGGCAGGGATTTTCAGGGAGTATTAGCTGTCCAGAGCCTTACACTGGGAGAAGCAGGCAAGAGTGCCAGGCTGGTGGAATGTCCCCTCTCTAGCACATCTCAGTTTTGAGCTGCAGACATTAAGCTTCTGAGATTGTCTTTTTTCTCCTACCTTGGCAGATATAATGCACGTCTCAAGAAGAAAGGAGTGTTACCCTCACTAGGGCTGCAGCTAGGCCAGGTTCACGGGCATATACCAGTACAATCACACAGAGCCCATCACTTATGATGCCCCTGCGCTTGAGTTCTAATCCTCTGCTATTGCCGTCTTGAAATTCTTAACAATTTTAGAATTGAATGTATGTTGTGTGAGGGAAGTCTGGTGGAACAGTCGCACATGCAGCCTTGCCTTACATACAGTCTCACCTCCTGCGCCCTCCCTGCGTCCCTGGGATGGGCTATCTGCTGCCTGTCCCCTTCTCCTGCCACAGTACACTTGAGGATCCAGGTACCTTTGGGGATTGCCTGTCTGCCACATGTTGGAGCAATAGGCCTTGGGAGGGAGATACTGATTTTCTCACTTCTGGCTGGGGTCCTACATTTTCATTTTGCACTGAGCCCACAAATTATGTCACTGGCCTTGGGTTGCAATTTTCTAGGGCTGGAACTGTGAGAGTGATTAAAAGTTCAGCCTGGGCAAGAGCATCTCTCTTTCCCTTCTCAGAAGCGAAGGGAGACGCGGTCTCAGACATCCTCTCTTCTTCCTTGGGCACCGCCTCCCCTCCCCTGGCCAGTTTACAGTCTTGGCCACTTCACCCCAGACATTAGGAGCAAACCTTGTCTCCTTCTTGTTTTCTCCTTCTACTTGTAATGCCTCAGGCTCTGGCAGGTGAATTTTGGATTTGAAGCAATCCTCTAGGTTTACTTTGTTTCACAGCTACTTGGGCCTATTTCACTTGGGTAAAAGGAACCTTCCACATGGTCCAACTCACTGGTGTCTGGGGCCGACGCATCCCAAGTAATGATTTGTTGCTTTCTGTAGCTTCAAAGAGCACACATTTCCCTTGGAGAACTTGTTGACAGAGGAAAACCCTGAACCAAGGCAATATTCATATCCTGTTGATCTTTGGTCAAACATCATCTCAGTGCCACCTAATGTTGCCCCAAGCCCAGTGATGAGAGGTGGGGTCCAGATAGAAATGTGTGATCTTTCAATAGGGTCTCTTTAGTGACAAAGCAATATATTTTCCTATCAAGAATTCTCTAGGAGCCAAGGATATTGCCAAGGGATTTAAGGCATCTTTAGCAACTTTAAGGTATAATCTAATCACAAGATTTCCAGCATGGTAGAGAAGTCAGGAAAGAACTATGAGGCCATGCAAACAACACTCAAGAGAGGTTGTAGCCTCACTCATGACTAACAGTCGGATTTTTCATACAGGTTACAATTATAAAACCACTGCTCCTTAGGCTTTCGAGCAGTGACATTATGCATGTCAAAGCCCTTGATTTTCAGATTAAGAAACTGAGGATCTAAGAGGTGGAAAGATTTATATGCTCTCAGCAACAACATTGTTGTAATAATTGCTATCAGAAACCCATGTGTCCAGCAGCTAAGAACTCACTTCTTCCCTTATATCCAGAGTGGTTTATTACCCATAGCAGATAATGTTATCTAATAAAAGTAAGATTGAGTCTAATGGGAGATGAATATTTCTTAGACAACGTTATGAATTAAAACTAATTTCTGAACAAAGTACGAAGGGAGACATTAGTATTAATGTGCACCCATCGGTGAGCGCTGCACACACACAAATACACACACACACCCCTCCTTTATTACCTGGGCATTTTTTAATAACACGAGGAATAAGGTAATAGCCTTCATGGCAATGTTTAGGGTTTCTGGAAAGACTCCATCTTGCCTCCTCAAAACTTATCACCACAGATTGGAAGATGTTGAAAATCTTACGGCTAGAGATTCAATTCTCTGAAAGAAGCAAGAGAAAGCTCTGGGCCTGGTAAATTGCAATCAGTTCGCGTGTGAAGACCACAGAGTTGGGAGTGTGGTTTGGCCCAGTGCTTGGCTGGTGCTGTCAGGCTTTGTCAGGAAAAGGAAAACCCACCAGATATTCTGAGCAGAGCAAAGGGTCTTACCTGTCTCCTGCTGTCACCTTTGCCTGATCTTTGACCCCAGTGCATCAAAGCCTGGAAAGTACCACGCCATTCTGTGAGGAAATATCCGTCACCCAGTCCTTTCACTCTCAATGATTCGTTCATTAATTTAGCTGATAATTTTTGCAGCCTGCTTCTCTGCCAGTGTGCCTGATATGATCTCTTGTCTCTCAGTTACACACCCAACCTCTTTATTCTGTTTAGATTCTCCCATGGAGAGCAGGCCCATGAGCTGTAAGGCAGGGAGAAGAAGGCCTCGTTCTGGGGCAGCAGCTGCAGGACAGTGTGTGGGCGCCGCAGCTGCAGAGGGGCCCCAGCTTTCACCAGTGTGCTCCTCAGGGTTTTCCACTGTTGTGCTGTGAGTAGCTGGGATTTGGTGTTGGGTTCTCTGAGTTTCTGGAACTTCTAGACTTCCCGAAAGCCAGCAGAGGGCTCCCGACCTTGGCTCACTAGTCCATCCAATGGCTTCTGAGCTCCTAATTCCCTCTTTCAAATTCATCGCTGCTCAGTACCCCTAGTGTGGTTTTTCTTTTACTGACAAAATAGCCACACACTGGACAATGAACAAAAGATACAAAGCTGAGTCAACCTGCCCCCCTCTCAGAAATTGTTCCTCATATCAGACAGCATCCTGCCTCCCTCTTACACACATTGGTCTTTTTCCTGTCCTGGTAGCCATGCATCTTAATTCTTATTCATCCATTTACATCCCAGCTCAGGTTAGCCTTCCTGAGAGCAGGTGTCCACAGGGAGGAAGGAGAAAAGTGAGGACATGGGTGCCTCACTCACGGAAAGAGAGCACTCCTGAGCATACAGAGTCGGAGTTTACTCCTTTATAGTTTTCCTGACTAATAGAACATGGAGATTGGTTTCTATCCTTGGACAAGCTTGGATAAATCCCACTCATGAGGGATCATGAGTATCTATTTTCAGGAGAGAGGGTGGAAGGTCTCAGGAAGCGTGCCATATCAACATAAGAGCTCTAGGGAAGTCTACTTTTAATGAAATATGCATGCAAAGCCCCTGGCCTTTGCCTTCGATAATTATTAGGAAATGATTTCATGTGTACTTTCACACTCTCAAATCTTCTCTGTTCTTTGCTATTGACTAATGAGAAAAAAATGCATGAACTCTAGAGGGGCCTTTGCACTCCAAAAGAGCTATCACTCACCTATTATGAACCACACTTGACTCCTCTGTTCTCCTGAAACTGCTGGAAAAGTTTGTGGCCATGAACTGCCTTGGTCATCTTTCATAATGGACAACTCTTAGATGCTTAGTGAGAGGAGAAATGGAACTGGTGAATAATATTTTATGTGAATTAGAAAACTCTTTAAGCAGAAAGATATACTCAAGTAAGCTCTGAATTCTCTATAAATATTTATTCTCCCAGAGAAAAATATTATCACCTCAAGTCTTCTCCAATTTCCTTAGGCTTTGTGGCCTTTTTAGTATTTTCTGCATATGTATGTGGAGTTTCTAAAGAAGCTGTTACCCAAGCAGTTGCCCCAGTGTATGTACACATATGTGGTAGTTATGTTAAACACCCTAGGTGTATCTAACACCTAGTGGAAAATTAAAGAAAGATGGAACCAATTGCATAGTTAGCAGTCTTGTAACATAAAAGACCTTCATCTAATGAGGCAATAAATGTTACAAAGAGTGTGTAGTTGGGCAGCACCTGTGGCTCAAAGAAGTAGGGCGCCGGCCCCATATGCCGGAGGTGGCGGGTTCAAACCCAGCCCTGGCAAAAAAAAAAGAATATGTAGTTTGGTATCTTCCCCTGAATCTCAAGCTCTAGTGTAAATGAAGAGAAATTAGAGACCACAGCCAGCAGAAATGACTTGTAGAAAAATTCTGAAGACTGTAAGCAACAAGAGAGTTTCATGTCTGAGAGTGTCTGGAAAGCTTGAATCTGTTTCACTAGCTGACCTTGGCTTTCCTTCATGTTTGTAAAGAGGCTGCCTAATTTTACCCAGAAAAAAAAAAAAAAAAAAAGATTCTACTTTTTGTTTATCTGGGCTAATCTTTTCTTTCCCCAAATATTTATTTAGTGCTAACTCTGAGCACAGCATCGGCTTATACAGTGTGAGGAAAACCTCAGTGGATTATAATTGAGTTAGATCTCCAAGATATCACACCCAAAATGTAATGATATGAAAACTTTTTGTCATTAAATATACTGATTTTTTTTTTTTTTATGAAAATATTTCTCGGGCTTCTACTCCATGCAAGGCAGGGTTCTGAGTATTTCTCTTGGGTAGCTTCTGTTTCTCTCCAGATCCATTATCCACCCGTCTCCCACTTGGTTGTATCCACGCAGGAGCCCTCGCCTTCTGGCTTCCATTAGGTTTAGCCAATGGCAGACGCTGGCAGGAGATCGGGGCAGGAAGAGAAAGAAATTGCAGCACTTACTCTCCTGGCGGCCTCCTTGCTGGGTCATCCTCCATGGGCTGCTACACTCTCACAGCCACCCCCTTTAGTTTCCAGTAACTGCTTCCTGCAGGCCCTCCTGGCCTACTGATGGCTCCCCACAATTGCTGAGAGTGCTGTGCTGTCTTCTGCTGGTTAAAAAAAACATAAGCCCTGCCATGCTTTCGCAAATGGTATTTTTATAAAATTCTATATAAATTACCCAGTTTTTATGTGCCCTCCTTTTTTCTGGCCAGATGTGAACTCATACAGAAGTAAATCCAACTGACTTCTGGTCTTCAAAGAGAAGAGAAGGCATGCTTCCCTATAAGTATGACAGAATTGAAGTACGAGGCAGTGTGATAAACTAATAAAGGAAACTTGAAATTAGGTCATATAGATTCTCATTCCTGTTGTGCTTCAAACTAACTTGACTCCCTGAGCAAGAGATGTTGCTTCCTTGAATATCAGTTTCCTTAGGTGTATGATGAGAGTGATAAACTCGATGTGCCCAAGGAGTCTGTCAAGTATCCAGATTCTATGACATCTCTTACTCTCTTAGAGTGCTGTACGGAGTAGAGGTTAAAGGGTAGGAGGGAGTGGTCACTAACATACCATGGAAACCTGGAGAAAACCTTGATTAGTTAGTGACAAAACCACTAATAACTATGAAATTTCTGAGAAAGAAGAGATTGCTATGACAAGGGAAGGATTCGTGGAATGGATGATGGTACATGGGAAATCTTTATTTCATATATTGAATTAGAAAATAATTGAGTGAAGAAGTGTTGGTAAATTTTCCTGAGTTATAGCAAAGTCTGTGGAATTCCTCCCATTCCTTATAGAGCCATCAGTATAGAATCTGACATTCCTATGGTGGTTCACAGGTGCGTAATACCAAATGTCTCCTGAGCTGTCTCTGTTGAGATTCTCGTATCCACTCTGGTATACCCAGGGCCACTGCTGCCCCTGCTGGGCTTGTACTTCTGCTGCCTCTTAATTTCCCCTAAGATCCCCTCTTTGCCTCCCACCTCACATGACACCAGATTTCCCAAAGCTCGTTGGAGAGATCAAAGACATTTTTGCTTCTAATAACTTGGACCTTTCCAAAAGTGAAGAAGCTCTAAGGCAGTGGTTCTCAACCTTCCTAATGCTGTGACCCTTTAATACACTTCCTGTGGGTCACAGCCCACAGGTTGAGATCAATGCTCTAAGAGAATTTCACTGTTTGTGTTAGGAACTAGTGAGCTGCATGGGAGGGTTCCTAGAGAAAGGACTTGGGTGATTGCCAATTAAGTTGCCATTAAGAAAATGTATTGAGGTGGTGCCTGTGGCTCAATGGGTGGGTCACCGGCCCCACATACCCAAAGGTGGCGGGTTCAAACTCGGCCCTGGCCAAACTGCAACAGAAAACTAACAGGACACTGTGGTGGGCGCCTGTAGTACCAGCTACTCAGGAGGCTGAGGCAAGAGAATTGCCTAAGCCCAGGAGTTGGAGGTTGCTATGCGCTGTGTGACGCCACAGCACTCTACCGAAGTTGACAAAGTGAGACTCTTTCTCTACAAAAAAAAAAAAAAAAAAGAAAGAAAGAAAGAAAGAAAGAAAGAAAATGTATTGAACAGCTACTACTATTTATTGGACACAAGGACGACTAAGCCTTCAAGAAACTTAAGTCCAGAGCAGCACTTGTGGCTCAGTGGGTAGGACACTAGCCCCATATACCAAGGGTGGCAGGTTCGAACCTGGCCTTGGCCAGCTAAAACAGCAATGAGAATTGTAACAAAAAACAGCTGGGCTACTCAGGAGGCTGAGGCAAGAAAATCGCTTAAGCCCAAGAGTTGGAGGTTGCTGTGAGCTGTGATGCCATGGTACTCTACCAAGGGCAACATAGTGAGAGACTCTGTCTCAAAAAAGAAAAGAAACTAAAGTCCAGTACGTGGGTTATTAAAAAAGTTTTAAGATACACATAAATTAAGAAACATAAAATCTGTGCAGACTGAAACAAATGAAGCCCTTTCAGCAATACCTATATTCCGAGCAAGTTGAAACCATGTGGGTGAATCAGAAAGGGCACTGTTGACAGTGTTTCTTAGAAGCAAAATAATCAATCATAATGCTGTCTGTCTCAAAACTTCCATAATGACCCACATAGAAGAAAAAGAAGGTTAACGGGAGTCCAGTGATGGACACAGCACAGCACAGCACTGTGGAGACACAGCACAGTGTAGGCCTAAGTTATGATGGAAATCCAGAGAGCACACCTAACCCAGCTGGAAGGCGGCTGTACTAAGAAGGAATCATAGAAAGCTTCCTACGCAAGATGAGGCATTAGCTCCAACAGAAGGATGTACAAGGGTTACTCACAGGAATAGAAAACGCAAGGATATTGACATCTATGAGACTAGGATGACTCAACCCAAAACCTTGGGAGTATAAAATACTACAGCAAGCAATGTGTTTGAATTGTGTGTGCACAGACATACACATACGCAAATTGATTAGGTGTATCATGGGGACATAGGGCAGCTTGGTGTATTAGAAGTATGAAATAAATGTGGAGGAATCTCCTATTAAGGATCAGGTGGGCCTTTATGCGCCAGTCATGGAAACTAACCACTCCAGATAGCATTATTGGTCTGGGAAGTGCATTTTAATATTCATCAAATCATCTCATGAAGGAGACTGTGAGTGTAGCAGGTGGGTAAGTTGAGGCTTCCTGTACAGCATTAATTCCCACTCATCTTTTGGCAAAAGGCCTTGACAAATAGCAACAATAAAAGCTTCACATTTTTTAATCAATATATAATGGAATAATGTAATGCTATCTTGGGTGCCTTGGAAATCACACTGTCTTGGCAAAGAGGGGGAGACGTTCCCCCCCAACTGCAGTCACACTAAGGTCTATACGGCAGGGGAGGCTTGGTAACATGCGCTTGCATTTTCTCTGGGTTGTGGAATTAATGCTGGTTTTCTTCTCTCTTGGTTTTAATGGGAGCCTGAAAAATAGTCTGATTCTCAGGGCTTTGTAAGAAGGGGGAAAAAATAAAAACAGATTTAATGCTATTCTAAATCTTTAGACACATTTACACATCCTCCATCTGCTAGGGAGGGAAAAAATTCAGATTTCAATAACAAAAATTGTACAGGTCTTCCTTGAGGCAACAGAAAATGCATGTGATAAGGGAATGGCCGTGAAGTGCAAAGGCGCATTTAGGTCTTAGCGCTTATTGACTGGAGCTGCAAAGAAGATGTGAAGGATGTGTGAAAAATCCCAAATAAAAGAGCTCGAGTAACATACAATATGGATAAGAAAATGTGCTTTAACGAAAATGCAACTATCACAAAAGAACATGGGGGGTGGAACAGGAGGGGCTGAGGAGGAGAAGTATATGACAAGAATGAAGATAAGCAATATTCTCTTCGTGGAAGTTTGGCTCAGAGAAACAATATTCTGTTCTGCAATTATTGATGTGCATTGCATTCATTCCAAATACAATTTAAAATGCAAGAATTCCGAGTTAGACCTTCTTCCCCCTTCCCCCTTGCCACCTGGGAAACAGATTTCAGTCTTACAGCCACTGAAATCCATAATCGATGGGAAGGGGGGGCTGGGCTAGCTGCAGTGCTCAGGCCTCAGAGGAGGCTGGAAAACAAGCCCCACAGCTCCCTGTCAGGCTGCACAGGGCTTGTTGAGCCAACAATCACGTTCAGGGTTGACAGTTGATGAGATGTGTGTGCAGTGTGTGTTCCTGCTCGTGAAGACCTTCTGGGATGAAGTCCTGGATATGTCTGGGGTTGGTTTACAGCCAATCTGGTGGACTTGTGTGCAGCACATGGTGAAATGTCACTTTTCTATTTAAACTCGGGAAGGGCTATGGATTCACATGTTTACCAGTTGTCATTTCCATGCTTTTCTACAGCGTAAGCCCGTCTGATTCGTAGAATATACCTCGTGTACAAGCTTTATATAACAGTCCTTATATTTCCACCTGCCCAGGTGTTTAGGACCTTAAAGAAATTTTTTGGAGTCCTTTTCTTGCCCTTCCCCCCAAGGTATTTACACCATCAGCCTGGAGGAGATGAAGAATGACTGCTAATACATTCCATCGTTTGGGGGAGATGTTTCATGGGATTTTAGCCACCTAGATTCTCAGGTTAAACCAGAGAAATTTCCATTAGTCTACACCGTTGGCTTGGTGACAGTAGCAGTGCCTGTACAAAAGGCACATCTTGACCAACAATTGGGTGTCTCCAAAAGCAGACAGACCATGTGCCTCCTTGTGTGACAGGCAGCTCTCGAGCTTGCCCTTGCTCAGCCTCCATCTGCTTTCTGCCACCCTCACTGTGACTCAGCCATTTTGTAACCTACAGCCCCAGCATTTGGGGGTTGTTTTTGTCTCTTACACAGCCTGGTGATGCCACTGGCAACTTTGGAGGCACAGTTTATTGGAGGCCTACTATCTAGGAGCTCCTGCAAAGATGCTAAACTATAAGGTGATAAACTATGTGGCTGCTATTCCTGAGGCGCTAACAGTGTATTAGGGAAGAAGATGGATATAGCCAGCCACAATTCAGGCAAGGTTGCCTTCCATTCAGTCCTCTAAGAGGCAAACCCCATGTGGACACAGCATAGAAAAAAGAGCCATCACTTCTAGCTGGGGATATCACAGAGGGCTCTAGAAGAGGCAGCTTTTGAGACAGACCTTGGAAGAGGAATGGAATTTTAGGAGAAGAAGTTGATAAGGTAGAAGAAATAGGGTGGGTAAGGCCTGTAGGCAGGACACATCTAGGCAACAATTGGGGCAGTTGTACTAGAGCACAGGATGCACACAGAGGAGATGCTACTGGAAACAAATTTGGAATATTTCTCTTGAAAATATTGGTTGAGCCAAGGAGTTATCAAATCTGTGCATGTGAATACTTAACTGTTGGTGCAATTAGGATGTATGAATGGTTCTCAACTGGAAGTGATTCTGTTCCCTCATTCCAGGGACATTGACAAGGTCTGAAGGCACTTTTGTTTGTCATAACTGGGGAAGGAGAGAGAGAATATAGTGGGTAGAGTCCAGGACACTGCTACATGTCCTACTAAGCCTGCTACAGCAAAGAATTATGTGACCCCACATGTCTGTCAAGTTGAGGTGGCAGGAGGGAGGGATAGACTATGAAAAGGGAAATGGAGTTAAGATATTCTTGAAAGGGCCCAGCTGAGAGGAAGGAAGATCTCAATGGGCAGTGGCAAAATAAACAGGAGAAATAGAAAAGGAGATGGCTTTACCGAACATTCACAGCTATTGGGTATAGTGCACGCTATCTGGGCAAAGGACACACTCATGTGTATAACTTTGACTCAGTCTGTACAAAAACGAAGTCTGTAAACTAAACATGTGTGCCCTTAAATTTGAAAAATTAAATGGAAAAAAAAATAAAGATAAGTTTGGGGCTGGCCACACTGGCTCACACCTATAATCTCAGCACTCTGGGAGGTCAAGGCAGGTGGATTGCCCTGAGCTCACAGGTTCGAGACCAGACTGAGCAAGAGCAAGAACCCATCTCTAAAAATTATTCAGGGGTTGTGGCGGGTGCCTATAGTCCCAGCTACTTGAGAGACTGAGGCAAGAGAATTGCTTGAGCCCAAGAGTTTGAGGTTGCTGTGCGCTATGACTCCAGGGTGCTCTACCAAGGGCAACAAAGTAAGACTCTGTCTCCATAAAAAATAAATAAGTAATAAATAAATAAATAAACATAAGATTGGCAAAAAATTAGCAACAAATTTTCTATGGTAAAGAGGAAGGAAAAAAATAAAAAGAATACAGACCTTGAGCTGCTTTTTTTCTGGAGAATGATTAGTATGTTCACAGGAATGAAGGAGCCAGGAAAAACTGTCTGGTGGAAAAAATGATGTATCTTTTGGTCTAATAACATAGAATTGGAATCATATAAACTTGGTTCAAATCCCAACTTTTTCATTTACTGGTTGTGTGGTTTGTATAAATTTTTTCAATTCCATGGGACTACTTCCTCATTAGCAAATTAGTGATAATACCATCTCCTTCACAGGTCACCAAATCAAGGCATGTCCATGCAGGGCCTCTGGGAGGCCTTAAGGTGGCCCAGTGGTCCCTCACTTTCTCATTTGCAGTTGTTAAGAGTAAGTGTAGAATGTGTTGGGAATGCAACATCCAGTAGGGAAGATCTGGCCAGAGCAGCCAGTTCCTTTCTAGGCTCCCTAGAGATAGGGTGCCCCTCAATGTCTTAATCCGGCAAGTCACATAGAGTATCAAACCCAAGGTGGGCTACCTCCCTAAAATCCTTCAGCTGTGCAAGTGGGGGTATGCACTGATGAGACTCCATTAACCCCCAGGTAACTTTCCTGAGCCTTGAGGAGGGCTTGTTGTGAATTTTAGGCTTTTGTGTCTCTTGTTGCCTAGCGTAAGTCATAAATATACTTGTGGTATATGTGGGGCTTCTGTCTTATAGGTCTCAGGCAAATTGGTGACCAGTGCGTGGTGGACCTGCATCCCAGCCCATAGAATACATTGCTAGGCCCATAGATTTAATCCATAAATGTAGGTATTAGTCTGCCACTGTTGTTAATTCTTGTCCATCTTAGAGATCATCAAATGCCTCTTGAGAAAAATCTTAACCACATAGCTCCTTTGACTAACACTGATGCTCAGTAAAAGTCAAAGTCACTGCTTGTAGTGATTTGGGAGACATTTTGGCAGATATTGGTTTGTATGGAAATTCTACTCTATACTTGAACCTGGGAACAACATGGAAGTGGTCCTAAGTGTTGTATTTGTGGCCTCAAATATTAAGTCTTGGAAATGACAATTCCACCTGAAGAACTGAAGATCAGACAATGCTGAAAAGACTTGAGACCCCACTTATATGGCTTAACAATAGGAAAAGATTTATTAAATTAAAATATATTGAGTGCCTGTTCTCTATAAATACTTTGGGAGAAACAAAACACCCCCTGCATTTTTTGTGCCATGAATGAGAAGTATGACAATGCTATCATAATATCTTGTCATGGTCAAGGAGAAGCAAAGATCACTTCAAAGCACTTGAACAGTAATTGGATTTGCCTTCACCTTTTGAAAATCGAATAGACTTGGAAGTGTTTTTTTGAATTAAAAGTCACCTTCATTTGTTATTTGAAATGTGTAATAGATAATAGTTTTTTGTCTTGCCAGTTGCTTATTGTTATTTATACACATGTGTTTCCTTATGTTTAAGAGGAAGAGTGCATCTCACGAAAGGTAACTTCCAGAATCCACCTTTGAAAGTTTTTTTTTTTTTTTTTTTTTTTTTTTTTTTTTGAGACGGAGCCTCAAGCTGTCCCCCTGGGTAGAGTGCCATGGCATCACGCTCACAGCAACCTCCAACTCCTGGGCTCAAGCGAGTCTCCTGCCTCAGCCTCCCAAGTAGCTGGGACCACAGGCGCCCGCCACAACGCCCGGCCATTTTTTGGTTGCAGCCATCATTGTTGTTTGGCGGGCCCGGGCTGGGGATTCGAACCCGCCACCCTAGGTGTACGTGGCTGGCGCCTTAGCCGCTTGAGCCACAGGTGCCGAGCCTGAAAGTTTTATAGGTATCCGATCACAGTAGCAGAAGTATTTTCAGTAGATATGACGATTAGAGTGATATGGATTTCTGAGCATTTGGATTAGGTAACTATCTTTTTTTAAATTCTGAATGTACTGCCGTCACATTAACATCTTCCTTTGTCATCGTCCCCTGAGATTTTATACATTTATTGGTTGTGTTGTACCTTTATCTGAAGATTTTTTTTTTTTTTGGTGCGGCATTGAAAATGGATATTTAGCATAATAAAACAGAGGCATTACCAGATAAGAAAAAGACCAGAAGAAAAGAGAGAGGGGAAAAGAGCAGCAATGGGAGAAGGAAGCGCTGGACAGATGGGAAAAAAGTAAGTGAGTGGAAAACAAATGGGTGAGTGTTAGGACCAGTCCCAGTCATCTCCTGGACAGACCCATTGAGTCCTGAAGGTATTTGGGGCCATTTTGCAGATCCTGTCTGTTTTGAGAGCAATGTTCTCTTTTCAATTTCATTGTCTCTTAATATTTATTGTGGGATTTCTCTCTCTCTCTTTCTCTCTCCTTTTTTCATTTTCTCAAAGAGAGAAAGAAGGAGAGAGTGAGAGAGAAACTGTTTAATTCTTTAATTGAGCACAATGAATACTTGGTATGGCTAGAGGTGGTAACTAAATTACATCCCTGTATCGCTTAGCAATGGAGATACAATGTCAGAAATGCATTGTTAGATGATTTTGTATTGTGTGAACATCATAGAATGTACTTTCAAAAACCTGGATGGTGTAGCCTGCCTCACACCTAGCCTACCTGGCATGTAGCTTATTGATCCTAGACTACAAACCTACATAGCATGTTACTGTACTGAATATTATAGGCAATTGTAACACAGTGGTATTTGTGTATCCAGATATATCTCAACATAGAATAGACACAGCAAAAATACAGTGTTACAATCTTACACGGCCACCATAATATATGCAGTCTGTTTTCGACTGAAGCATCCTTATGCAGCACATGAATATAGTAGTTAGAGTTACATAAGGATTTGTAAATAAAAGGAGATGCTTTCTTTTTTCATTAACAATCCTTAACCATACAACTAACATTTGCCAAAGCAGACTCTTACTGAGAATTTGGAAAATACTGTTCAACCATTTTTCCTAAAAATATGTCACAGAAGGTGACACGCATCTCTGTTCCAAAACATCATTTCCTTTGAAATGCCTGTGATGCCATTCAATATCGTGTTCAATGTGGCTCATCATAGATATTCAATAAATATTTTTGAATAAATAAATGAATTAATTCAAAATTAGATTTGTAGAGTTGGCAAGGCACGCATCTCCTAATATTTTAAGACTCTGTGAAAACAATTCTTGGTTGTATACTAACATTTCTGGGTATCTATATATACAATATATGCACATTTATGCATATGTATTCCTATAATTATATGCATGCACACACATATCCTGGACTTCTTTTGAAAGGTTTATGTGTGATGATACACTGTATATAAAGTATATCTTATGTTGCTATCCATTCAAGGCATGTATACCAACTGTACATATGTTGCACCATATGGCAGAACTTCAATTCCCATCTCTCAGCCCCATTGGTGAAGTCACTAAAGCGATTCCTTCTGAGATAAGACAGCCATACAATAGGTCAGAGACCATGGGAGTCAAGTTTTTTTTTCCAGTAGTGAATCACATCATGAGGAAATAGCTAAAACTTGGAAATATCCTTGTTACTTTTTTTTTTTTTTCAGTTTTTGGCCGGGGCTTGGTTTGAACCCGCCACATCCAGCATGTGGGACCGGCGCCCTACTCCTTTGAGCCACAGGTGCCACCCAATATCCTTCTTACATAAGCTAGCTTTTATATGCAGAATTCAAGCTAGTAAGGTTTCTTTTTCTTGGTATACTGCTTTTGTAAATACCTCTCTTATAGATTATTACTTTGGTTGCTGTGACCCAGAGATTTATAAATTGAAATCTTCTATAATCATAGAAGACATGAACTTCAAAGATCCACAGAGTGCTTGTTTTGCTAGCTATAAAATGGTGGGAAAATAGATTGAATAGATGGTATATTTTGTGTTTAGTACAAGCATATTTAGACTAAAGTGTATTTATGAATATTTTAGTATCATTATTCTAGTTCATACTGCAAGAAAACCAAGCTTTAAAAAACCCATGCTAAGTAGCCACTCACTAATTCATTTCTTATCATCTAGCATGATAATATACTTAGCACTGATAATTTTCTGCATGTTTCATGTTTTATTCCATCTTTACAACCACCTTACTATGAAGGTACTATTTCAATTTTATAGATGAATAAACTAAAGCTCAGACACATTAGTAATTTACCTAAGCTCACTCACCTACTAAGAGGCAGAGATGGTGTTCAATAATTATATTTTAATGAATAAATGAATGAAATTAAAAAGTTGCTTGAAAATGTCTTCCAGTTTATCTGATTGTCATTCTGATACATTGTGCTGAGTCCTAATAAATAACTTCCTTTTCATATGCTAATAAGGAGGAGAAGAAGAAATTGCCAATTTTGAGTGTCTATTACAAATTTTAAGGGCCTGGCTTTTGAAAGGCCCTTAGCATATGTGATCTCATTAGATATTCAAAACTACCACACAAAAGAGACTTAGAATCCCCAATTTACAGAGGAGAAAAGAATAACTCACTGAAGCTTACTTTTTGTTAAGGATTGCACAGCTAGGAAATAAGTTGTACATAATAATCAAACTAATTATGTGAAAGTTGTCATCCAAGTTTGTATTCCCCTGCAGAGAGATCCTGGGAAGCACCTCTTTTACACCAATACTGTGTTATTGCCTGCTTTGTGCAAACTGGCCCTGTAAGTTTTCAGACACTTTATCATCAGAAAACATTTGCATCTTTTAATTGTGATTCTTTGTACATTTGTATCTATTACTTCATTCTCTGTTTTAACTACCATGCTGGGTTGGAAGTTAAAAAATAAAGTCAAAAAACTCTTCAAAAATAGAACCAACATGATCAGAAAAGCAGAGAGAAAAAATGAATTGTGGAGGTCATGACTAATAGGAATTGCAGAAAGGAAAATCATATTAGAGATAATTATGAAAAGAAAATTCAAAAAAATTCTCTACGAATGATAGACATACATTTCCATTGAAAGAATGCATAGAGTCTTCCATACATTAATGGAAACAAGAACAATGACAACAATAAAATGTATCACCATAAAATTTCCAGACATTTGAGGACAAGGGAAAGATCCTAAAGACTGCTTATAAGAATAAACAAGTCACATAAGAAAGATCAAAACTCAGAATACAGTGGTATTTCTTAATTAGAATTAGAAACTCAAAGAAAATGAAGATAGGGTTCAAAATTCTTCAGAAAAGTTATTTCCCACTGAGAATTCTATACCCAGTAAAAATATCAAAGATATGTGGGGTCTGAATAGTTATTGGAGGCATCTAATCTGTCTCTAATTTTTTTACCTTAAATGTACTTTTTCTTGGCAAGCTACTGAATGGATGATGTAAAGCAAGAACAGTACGAGAAGGAGGAAGGGAAGGACCCAACCTAGGAGGGAAATACGGGGAAATGCCAGGACAATGGCTATGTAGCAGTTGTAGACGGTATGAAATCCAGTTTGAAGCAAGAGGATCAGAATGTAAAGGAGGAATATTTTGAAGCAATCAGATGGACCTTATATATCACCTGATGAAAGGTCAGAGATTAGGAACCTATAGCCCAGGCCAATCCAGCCCTTGCTTATTTTTGTAAATAAATATCCACTGGACCATAGCTTCGCATAGTCATTTATATTGCTACAATGGCAAAATTGGGTTATTGGACCAAGTGGTCCACAAAATTTAAACTATTTACTTTCTGACCCTCTATAGACAAAATTTCCCTAACCCTATATTGGCTATTAAAAGAAGTTTTACTCTTAGACATGATAGATACATGGAAAGCAAAACAAAACCAAAAAGCAAGACAATTATTAACTCTAGAGAAAACAAAAAGTCAAATAAGAAATCTACAATGGATATTAATTTAACTAAAAATTGTGATATATTATATTTATAAGAAAACAGTGGTATACAAGTGTGTCTTGCAGGGTAGATATGTAAGGAAGCTGAGCTCCTTATCTTGCACAGTAGGAAATTGAAAAGATGTGGCTAAAATAGAAAAAAAAATCAAGAAAAAGATAATAAGGAGGTTATTTAAAATATGGAGGTAAATTTCAGAAGAAAATAATGAAAATGTTTGCCTTTGGGAAACTGGACTCAGGGCTAAGAATGGGTAGGTCAGGGAAAGCTGTTTTTAATGCCTTGTAGTATTCTGTGATTATGTAAATCATATACATTTATTACTTTCCTAAAAATTAAAAGTACTGCAAAGAGAATTAGGAAATCATTAAATTGCATTGAATCTCACGTGTGGTAAGTTACTTGAATCTTGGTTTGTAATTTGTTTTAGAAAACATCTGCATTCAAAGGTCTCCTTTTATGAAAAGAAAACAAACAAAGCATTGCTGAGAGTGTAAGTTGTGGACCAAATGACACATTTAAGCTGAAGAATCCCCATGTTGGTAGCATTAATCCAAGACAAACTCCATGCTACACATGTTCTAACATATGGTAAATTTTCAGTCTCTTATCTCTCCCTATTTCTTGTCATCCTCAGAGTCACCAAGGGGCCATTTTGCAGAAGGGGGATCTATTAAAATGGGTCAGGGACTATGTGGCCAGGAATCAATCCATTTTTTTTTTTTAACATGGAAAGAGATTCATTACTCTGTAAAAAAAAATAATAATGATAATGCAGTTCTCATACTCTGAATAAATGAGACAATTATTTAAATAACTTGTCACTTTTTATATTTTGAGAATATTACATCTATATTTTTATCTGCATCTTTCTGTATTTTTGGTTTATGCAACCAATATTCTTGATCAGAGAGCAGGATCATTCATTTTAGTTTATTTGGTTTTAAAATATAAAAATGGCTATATTAAAGTATAAACACATCTGTCTCATCACAAGTGAAAATTAGTCACCATCATCTGCCAAGTTTATGGTTTTTACAATGAGCCAGGTCAAAGGAGAAGAGATATACACAGCTGTGAATCTTTCTGTGTAAGAAAAATGTACCTTTGAAAAACATATGTGTACATGACCCTGCAAGCATGTATACACATACGAACGTATGTACACACACATGCACACATGTGTATACACATATGTGTACAGATGTATAGTTTTAAGAAAAAGTTTTAATAAATGGCATGTTTTGCAGTGATATGATGCTTTCCCTAATAAATATATAAGAGAAAAAGAAGTTTAAGCAATGGAAAGAAAAAAATAACAAATGACTTAAATGGGGTTTTCTTTTTCTGAACCCCAGAGGAAGCTGGTCTAGTGCTGTGAGCTTACTAAGTAGAAAATGAATCTAGATTAGAGTCCCTTGAGGACTCTCAAAAGGTTAGAATAATACCTGGTTTTTCACATCCACGCGCATGGATTTTGCTCCCCTGGTAAAATGTCTTTTTAGCGCAAAACAACCTGCCGGCAGTTCAGCATGAAATCTGCAGAGTGGATCACAATGCTGTCCACTGGAGTGCATCTTGCCTTTGCTTCTTATCTTGTTCCGTACTTCCACAGGGCTCATCCAAGCATTGATTTCCAGGGATGGTTTGAGATTTGCTCCAGATTAGCTTTTTCTTTTTTGATAGAATGATCCAAAAGAGAGAGTCTCCATGTGTAATATCCTATGCCCCCTTCCCCAGCTTGGAAAGAGAGGGTGAGCTGTTCATACACTGGAGCCAACTCATGCGCTGTGTGGACCCCTTGGAGAGATTACATCTATCTCTTGTGCATGGATGTGTACAGCAAGCTGAAAGGCACTGTCTATTTTTTTACTCACCATCAGTTGCAGAGAACAAGAAGTACAGAGGTACAACAGCTTTCTTTTTCTTCTTCTTTTTTTCTGATATCCCTTAAATCCTCTTTGTACTCTGCTAAAGTGCTAAAATAAAGTAAATGTGTCATCTAGTAACACATGAAGGCGTCGTGAACTCAGAGACAGGCGATGAACAGTCAGGCAACAGCACAATTTTGCCTTGTCACGGGAAGACTAGTTTCAAAAGTGGGAAGAATGTATTTGCCAATACAGTTAGTCTACGCTTTCAAATGCCCGTTGTTTACTTAAACTTCATAGACATGTGCCCAATGGAGGGCATAAAAAAGACATTTATGGAGCTCTTTGAAAGCTGGTTTCAGGCAGCCTCTGCTCCAGTAAAAGGAGCATATTAATCGTATTGTTTATCACTGTGTTTTCTATACAGGGAGAGTGGAAGGGAGGGATGGACTGACTTCAGAGTAAATAACACAAAATATTAAGCTTGGTGGAGACTTAAACGTAAGTCCTGCTCACTGCTCCAGTTTGGAAGGAGTCCTAGAATCTTATCTGAAGCTTCAGATGCCAGGGCAATAATCTGTCTATGCAATCAAGCAACAGACTTGGCATTCTAGTCAAACAATTCTTTACTGGACAACCATAGCATAAGAGGATGGGAGATTGTGAAGTAGCTCAAAAGAGACCTCGTTTATAATTCTTTAAGTCCTTTGTCCTTAGTAGCATTCAGGGCATTAAAAGTTAACAAAATAGTAGTTGTGTCCCCCAAATGCAGGCATTTCACTTTAACAACGCATGCATTTTTTAAACTTGGAAATTTAGAAGAGCTGCAAAAGGCCACATGGAGATGAAAGCCCACAAAGGCCAAATATTTGTCATTCATGTGAACTAAGCATCCTTCATGAAGGAGCTGGTGAAGTTCTGACACCAGGTAGTTGATGAGAGAATGGACTCCTGGTGCCCATCCCAAACCTGGTCTAAACCTACTTCTTGAGCTGCTTTAACTGCTTCTGCTCCTGTGTCACACTCTGGACAATGTTGGAAAGTGCCATCCATGAAGTTAATCATGCACATACTCTCTCGGTGAGCAACTGCTCAGAGCCACTTTCTGCCTCATGTACACCAAACTTTGCAACTGAATTTCTGTTGCAATCACTACGTTTGTTCTTGAGAATCCACGTAAAATAGAAAGAGTAAAGAGGCAGGGGCTTGAGAATACCTTCAAATGCCAGGAATTCTTACAGCCCTTGAAATGAGAGTGTTATTTGGTATCAGGTGACACTGGCTTGTTATACATGCTCTTAAGCCTTTGGTGGATAAGTGAATGAATGCTGCTTAGAAGGTGACTCACTTCCTTTTCAGCTGTTTTCTTTTTCACTAAGGGATCTCCTGTGCTCTCTATGGAGAGCAAAGACCTCACTTTGAAGCTGTCTGCTCTCTTGAGACTTCACCGTTTATATCTTCTGCTCAGTCCTTAAATTACGGAGAAGCATTATACTGGATAACGTGAAGGGTTTGAGGGAAAATTCTAAATCATGATCTCAGCCAGTCTCTAAGATATTTAGAATGTGTCAGGAAAGCAAACCTCACATAACATAGCAATTAGAAACGAGATGTCGAAAAATGCCAAGGAGTGAATGCCCAGCAATTCCGAGTCTAATCAGTGAAGCAGGACAATCCAGAGGAGGCTACGTGGCTGATGCATAGTAGGACTTGCATAAGCAGACAGGAGAAGGAAAAGTTATTCAGGGTGGGCAATGTCATGAAATTGCCTGACAAACAAAAGTATCACTCAGTCACCCTTGTGAAGATTTCCTCAACACTTTCTCTATCCAAGCTCCCCACCCTCCAAGTTGGATGAGACTCCTAAGTGTTCCCATAGCCTTCTGGACATGCTTCTAGGATTGCATTTACATACGATATTTTCTCTGTTGATTTGAGCTCTCCACATGTGTATGTCCAGCACCTGGGTCAGTATCTAGCATAAGGTAGATAAGTCAATATATGTTATGCCTTAATAAACAAGTGAATAGTGAATGGGAGGTGAAAACAAAAGGCTGGTGACGAGATAAAAATATAGACTTTAGACTTTATGTATGTGAAGACTACTTCCTACTTTGTACAGAGTAAAACAGGCTGTAAAACAGCTGATTGCGAGGATGCATGGGACAATCAGCCAGCTCCCTCAACTCACCTCCTCCCACTCTAGCTCATGCTCATTTTGTGCCAGGCGCAGTGGCTTTCTGGATGTTTCCAGAACTCAGCAGGTATCCTCCCCTATCGGGGATTTTGCATTTCTGATTTTTCTGCCGAGAATTCTCTTCTCTCAGATTTCTGCATGGCTTGTGCCCTGACTTCATTTAATACTGCACAAGTGTCCCCTGATTAGAGAGCTTTCTCTGACCACACCGTGTGAAATAACATCCCCCTAGTGCTCTGTTCTCTCACCACGCTTTGACTTTTCCTCATTTGTTTGTTTATTATCTGTCTCCTTCCTATCACCTGTAACTCTCACAATGGCAGAGACTTGCTGATTTATTTACTGAGTGTCTGGCACATAGTAGGATCTTGTAGGCAAATTCTTAAGTACGACAGCATCTTAACAAGTCTTGGAGTGTATAAAGGTTCATACTGCAGTGGCACGCAGAGCGGATGGCATCGAGAGCTCCAGAAGGTAGGCAACTAGTTAGGAGGCCTAGTCTGGGATGGGGTGTGTCTTGGTATGAAAAGAGAACACTTGGTCCAGTCAAGCAGATGACCACTAATAGGTATAATTCATTTGGCATTTTGGACAGACTCTCTATCAACCTTTTCCATGTTAACGGGGTTGGCAAGCTCTCAATGGTTGCTGGTTTTAAGACAGTAGTCCTCTCTTACCCAGTGTTTTTATGCATATACAGCTACAGAATTATTCCATTAAATGCCTATCTCTAATGAAATTTGCATGCAGAAAGCACTTAGCTCATCTGGAAGGAACTCCGAGAGCTAGAGTGAGCACTTAGCAGGTTAGGCAATCACCAGCTTAAAGAATTATGTTCAGTTGTAGTAGGCAGCTTGGAGTGCACTTCTGGAAAATAATTTAAATCTCCACCCTCAGACTAAGATATACTCTCCTTAAACCTTGTGCCTAGCAAGCATTCTCCCATGTTAGGATGATCATAAGCTAAAGCACCTAAGGGGTACCAAGAGGATAGGGAAGGAGGTGCTGAAAATGCTCTTTCTTGAGCATTTCAGGTGCCGTGAGCCAGCTCAACATTCAGACCTTCTGGAATTTTCCCTCTTAAGTTGAACACTGGGCTTAAAGAGGGATTTTGAGTCTGTTATGCTGTAATTCCAGTTTGGCCTTATAAACCGCTTTATTTTAAGCCTTCTTGAAAGCAGTACAGTGCAAGCAGATTATTCATTTGCTAGCTATACCTTGCTGAATTTCTTTTTTTAAAAAAAGTCCTGGTTTGGCCTTCTGTGGGGTGTTTCTTTTTTCATCAATAAAAGGCACAAGGAAAGAAATGTGACTACCTGACAATGTGAAAAGCACCCCAAGTGGATTCTGCAGATGAGCTAGAAATGACAGGTGAACATTGTGTCTTAAAGTCACCCCAGGGGATTCTTTCTGTGATGTGCAGGAAACAGCAGGGTCCATCCTTTCTGATTTAGTCTTTGACAGGCTGCTTTCCTGACAGTGGCTGCAATGTGCTAAGTGCTGGATTGGGAAAAAGATAACATCTGAAGGGTGCCATTTGCCAATGGCAGGGGGAAGAAGGGGTCCTGAGGAGCTGCTGGGATGAAATATGCAAGAGGTGGAAGAAACTAGTCTTGTATTTAACTTTGCAAATGTCAGAAGCTTTACACTGATGATAATGTTTTTGGAATGAATGAACAGAATGAATTATAATGTGTCTCTTTTTAGATGTCATTTCTGTTAAGAACTAACACATTCTCATGGATATGAACTTTGGGGATTTAACAAAAGGGATAACACACCTTTAGAAGGTTGGCAAACTGTGAGCAATTATTTATCACCTGTTTTTTAAAAAACAAATTATCTAATTCTGCCTTTGGAGAAGTAGGAAAATAAGATCTAGATTTTTCTGCAACTGCTTGGGGGAAAATTACAGGTCAGATGAAGAAACCGTGAGAGTTTCTCACAGTTGTATACTTGGACAATTTACCTCAACAGCAAAAATTCTCAGAAGGACAGAAATATAGATATCAGGGATGATGGAAAGATAGCTAGAACTCTAATTTGTTTCTAATTTCTCCTCAAGCGACTCTAGAGACATCAAACAAATAGATTTGCCCCCTTGATTTTCTTAGGTCAAGTTTTTGAGACACAATTCCTGCTCCATTTCTTTTTTCTTACAGATATAAAAGTATTTTTCCTCCAAATTCAGAGTACATTGGTACCGTGAATGAATTTATTGCCCCCAGAGTGCACAGTTTACTCTTAGAAGATACTGTGCTTAGATTCTTTCAATATAGCTATTAGCTAACTATTTTATAGGAGATGTCATTTTTTTTTTTAATCCAATAGTTTTTTCCAAATGGGAATTTGTGAACTGGATGATATATTTAAGTGCACAGCCAGCAGATGGTCAGGCTGAGATGAGAACATATGGTGAAATATATTGTTTGGTTCCATGTTCCATTGGCACCGTAGGTATATTCATCTTAATATTCCCCTTTAGCACCTGGATGGAGAGGGTACGAGATTTCCCTTGATTCTAGGGAATCTCTATGGCTAAAATTGAAAGTACTTTACTATACCCTATCTAAATAAAGATTTGAGTTGGACATTTTAAAAAGACAACCACAATGAAAGTCTAGTGCAGACAGTTCTTTTTCCCCCTTCTTTAAAAAACTAACTTTATTAAGGTAATTTACTTACAGTAAATTCCCTAATGTGAGATATTTCAATTTCAGTGAATTTTGACAAATGTATACAGTCATGTAACCACTCCTAAAGTCAAGATTTGGAGCAGTGTCGTTATCTCTTATTACCATTTTCAGTTAACCTCTTCCCATCACGTTGGCCTCTAATTATTTATGAATTTTTTTCTGTTATGAGAAAGTATGGCATTTTCTAGAATTTCATATGAGTGGAAAAATACCATAGGTAGTCTTTTGAATCTGATTCTTTCCCCAGCAAAATGTTTTTGTGAGCTATCCATGTTGTTCACATCAGTACGTTGTCTCTTTTTATTGCTGAGTAATTTTCCATTGTAGGGATCTAGAAGAGTTTGCTCATATATCTACCAGTCGATGGGCATCTGGGTTATTTTGAGTTTTTTACTATAACGAATGAAGTCTGCTAAGAACCTTCTTGTGTAAGGATCAGTGACCATCTATGTCTATGTGCGCTCATGTGTGTTTTCAGTTCCTTTGGGTGAACACCTGGGAGTGCACTGCTGAGTAGCATCAAATGTCTTTTTTTCCTCTTTAGTTTTGAAGATTTTGTAAAATTGAAGTGAAACTCACATAACACAAAATTACCCATTCTAAAGGGAACAGTTCAGTGGCACTTAGTACATTTATAATGCCATGCAACCATGAGCCCCATCCAGTGCCAAAATGGTTCCATCACCCCAAAAGAAAAACCTATGCTATTTTTTTTATTTCTCCTTTTTTTATTAAATCATAGCTGTGTACATTAATGCAATCATGGGGTACAATGTTCTGGTTTTATATACAATCTGAAACATTTTCATCAAACTGGTTAACATAGCCTTCATGGCATTTTCTGAATTATTGTGTTAAGACATTTATATTCTACATTTAGTGAGTTTCACATGTACCCTTGTAAGATGCACCGTAGGTGTGGTCCCACCAATCACCCTCCCTCCACCCATCCTCCCCTCTCCCCTCTCCCCTCCACTCCCTCTCCCCCTTTCCCATATTCCTGTGCTATAATTGGGTTATAGCTTTCATATGAAAGCTATAAATTTGTTTCATAATAGCGCTGAGTAGATTGGGTACTTTTTCTTTCATTCTTGAGATACTTTGCTAAGAAGAATATGTTCGAGCTCCATCCATGTAAACATGAAGGAGGTAAAGTCTTCATCTTTCTTTAAGGCTGCATAATATTCCATGGTATATATATACCACAATTTAGAAAATCCTATACTATTAGTCAGCTATTTCTCATAATTCCTATCCCCATCCCCTAGCAACCACCAATCTACTTCTTGTCTCTGGGGATTTACCTAATCTGTCTATTTCATGTAAATGGAATCACTCAGTATATAACCTTTGTGTCTAGTTTCCTTCACTTAGCATAATGTTTTCAAGATTCATCCATTTTATAGATAAATATATTTTTTTAAGAAATAAGGTCTTTCCCAGGCTATAGTGCAGTGTCTATTCACAGGTACAATCATAACACCTTAAAGCTTTGAACTCCTGACTTCATGGGATTCTCCTGGCTTCTTGGGATTCTCGTGGCTTCATAGGATTCTCCTGCCTCAGTCTCCCAAGTAGCTGGGACCATAGGCACATGCCCCTGCAGCAGCAGTATTCTATCTTTTTTTGTGGCTGAATAATATCCTGTTGCATGTGTATGCCATAATTTGTTTACACATTCATTCATTGGAGGACCTTTGAGTTATTTCCACTATTTGAATATTGTAAATTATGCTGTTATGAACATTCACATACAAATATTTGAATGTCTGTTTTCACTTCTTTTGGGTTTACATCTAAAAGTAGAAGTGCTGAGTCATGCAGCAAATCTATATTTAGTATTTTGAGGAACCCCCAAACAGTATTCCACAGCAGCAGTATTCCCAGTTTCCACAGAACTATTTTATATTCCAATCAGCAATGTAATAGAGCTTTGATCTCCCCACATCCTTGCCAGTGCTTATTTTTTAATATAATTCTTCTAGTAGATGTGAAATAGCATCTCATACTGCTTTTTTTTTTTTTTTTGAACCTGCCATTTCCAGCATATGGGGCTGGCACCCTACTCCTGTGAGCCACAGGCGCTGCCCACATCTCATATTGCTTTGACTCGCCTTTTGCCATTTTTTGCTTCATATATTTTGGGGCTTTATTTTTGACATGTTTATAATTTTTATATGTTCTTCATCCATTTCTACTTTTATCAATAAATAATGACTTTCTAACTCTCCTGTAATAATTTTTAACATAAAATTTGTCTTATCTGGTACAGTGTAGATACCTCAGTTCTCTTTTTTTACTTCTGTATGGAATACATTTTTTCATTCTTTCACATTTAACTTTGTTGTTGTTGTTGTTGTTTTTCATTGTTGTAGAGACAATGTCTCACTCTTTTGCCCAGGCTAGAGTGCAGCAGCATTATTGTAGCTCACTGCAGCCTCAAACCCTGGGCTCAAGCAATCATCTTGCCTTAGCCTCCTAAGTAGCTGGGACTATGGGCACCTTGTAACTTGACAGCTAATTTTTTTATTTTTTACAAAGTCAGGGTCTCACCATGTTGCTTATGTTGATCTTAAACTCCTGGCCTTGAAGCAATCCTCCTACTTCCACCTCTCAAGGTGCTGGGATTATGATTACAGGCATTAGTAACTATGTATGGCCTATTTTTGTCCTTGGACCTTAATTGAGTCTCATGTAAATAACATATAGTTGAATCATTTTTAAAATCTACTTTCCAGTGTTTGCCTTTAAACTGATAAGTTTAACCTGCTTACATTTATTACTGATAAAGACTTTTGCCATTTTGCTATTTGTTTTTATATGTTTTCTGCATTTTTTTATTATTCAGTCTTCTGAAAACTGTCTTCAATACTTTCTTCAATACCGTCTTCTTTTGTTTGATAAATTTTTGCTAGTGAAAAATTTTCTAGAATCATTTTGATTGATTCTTCATTTCCTTTTCTGTATATTTATTAGTTGTTTTCTTACTGGGTGCCAGGAGATTAAAATTAGCATCCTAACTCATTGCAACTTTGTTTTGATAACTTATAAAAGCTCTGTTCCTTTACACTTCCATTTCCCTAGCCTCGGCATTATCATCACAAATTATATCCTAATACCTGTGTGCCTATTAACATAGGTATATTATTATTGTTTTAAGAATATGTCTTTTGGGCAGTGCCTGTCGCTCACAGGATTAGGGTGCCAGTCCCATATACCAGAGGTAGTGGGTTCAAACCTGGCCCTGGCAAAAAAAAAAAAAAAAAGCTGAAAAAAGGAAGAATATGTCTTTTGTACTGGACCCTCACCTTTCACCACTAACAAAAATTGATTCTCACTGGATAAAAGATTTAAATGTAAGACATGAAACTACAAAAATACTAGATGAGAGTACAGGAAAAACGATTGAAGATATTGGCCTGGGAAAAATATTTAATGAGGAGAATCCTCCTGGCAATTAAAGCAACACAAACAATATATTACTGGGATCTGAACAAGCTAAAAATCTTCTGCACAGCTCAGGTCACTATAAGTAAAGAAGTCAGTCTTCAGAATGGGAGAAGATTTTTGCAGGTTATGTTTCCAACAAAGGTCTGATAACTAGAATCACAGAGAACTCAATAATCAAGAAGAAAAGAACAAACAACACCATTTATTTGTGAGCAAGAGTCTTGAAAAGAAATTTCTCTGAAGATGATAGGCGCCTGGCCTACAAACACATGAAAAGATGCTCATCATCTTTAATCATCAGAGAAATGCAAATCAAAACCACTTTGAAATATCATCTAATACAAGTAAGATTAGCCCATATCACAAAATCCTGAGACTACAGATGTTGGCATGGTAATGGAGAGAAAGGAACACTTCTATACTGCTGATGGGACTGCAAACTAATACAGCCTTTTTGGAAAAAATTGTGGCGAATTCTCAAGGAACTAAAAGTTGACCTACCATTTGATCCTGCAATATCATTAGTAGGTATCTACCCAGATGAACAAAAAATTTTTTACAGCAAAGACATTTGTAGCAGAATGTTTATTGCAGCCCATTTCATAATAGCCAATTCTTGGAAGCAGCCTAAATGTCCATCGACCCATGAATGGATAAACAAATTGTGGTATATGTATGCCATGGAATACTATGCCGCCACAAAATGGGTAGACTTTACATCTTTTATGTTTACCTAGATGGAGCTGGAACATATTATTCTTAGTAAAGTATCTCAAGAATGGAAAAAAGTGTGTCCAATATACCCAATACTATTATGAAACCAATATATAATCATGTACATATTCATATAAATGATAAAATACAAAGAGAGTCAGGAAAGAAAGAGGGGAGAGGAGGGAGAAGGAAGGAAATGGGGAAGGGGAGTGGAGGGAAGGTATTTGGTGGGATCTCAGCTAATGCACACAATGCAAGGGTACATTTCAAGAGAACTAAGAGTATATTATAAATATCATGCCACAAAAATGAATAAGGTGATAGTTTTGTTCATTTTCTTGATTTAAGCATTCCACATTGTATATCAAATCATCACATTGTGCCTTATAAATGTATAGTTATGATTTAATAAAAATTAAGTTAAAGAATATGTCTTTTAAATTATATAGGAAAGAATAAGAAGGGTTACAAACCAGAAATACAAAACTACTGGTTTTGTATTTACCCATGAACTTTCCTTTCCTGAAGTTTTCATTTCTTCTTATAGCTTCAAGTTACTTACTGTCCAATGCCCTTACATTTCAACCTGAAGGAGTAACTGTAGTATTTCCTGTAGGGAAAATATGCTAGTCACGAACTCCTTCAGGTTCATATATTTAGCAAGACAAAAAGGAATAAGTATTGTGGTTTTTTTGTAAACCACTAAATTTTAGGAATGTTTATTAAACAGCATTATTAAAATAAAACCTAATACCAAAAAACTGTTAGTAAGAATGGGCTGCAGCCATGACAGCAAGCTAAAACATGTGGCATTGACTTTGAAATGTGCTAGTGAAGAAACTGTTATAAGTACTCTGTAAGTGGAAACCCATGGGTTATTTGGGAGTAAAACATTTGGTAAAATTGAAATGCAATGAACTCTAGCACTTGGCACAGAAGTTCTGATGTATCCTGTTGATAGGGTCAGCTGATTGTTACTAGTTTCTTTTGGTATGCTGCCTCAAGAAAGAGAGGAACACAGAAAAGAAAATCAAAATTGAGGAATAGGCAACATTGAGAAATTCCAGAATTTTCAAGGTTAAAAAATAAATTTTTTTTTTACCTCCACCAGTTAAAGATAAAATTAAGAAATATTTTGAGTTTAAAAGGTTTCTAAGACTCAGCTTCATGATTAAAAACTACATCAGGGGTTCAGTGTTAAACCTCAGCAAAGATCAAAATACGTGGATAATCACATCTTTGATTAGGAAGTCTAAATGGATTAACATTGGGCTCAGTAGATCATTGTACCTGGACAAGCCATCTCCTATAATGGAAACTAGAGGTAGAATCTCACAGAGGAAAGATATAGCCAGATGACTTATAATTAAGTTGAGAGAGACAGAGAAATAGAAATGTGTCTAAAGGAATTGTGGTTGTGACTTTTAACGTGTAGGACTGACTGGATCAAACTCATCACTGAAGAAAAATGGCAAAAGTATATCATCCAGAATTCAAGAATGAGAAATTAGAGGGAACCTTAGGATTTCAACTTTATATAGGCAAGAAATAGGCTGAGAAAGGTGTTCAGGTGATAATAAAGGCATATTCTCTCATGGTCTTTTCAAATAAAAGAGAAGATACAATAAAAGGTAGATCCTAGAACCATGTTGAACAATAGACTGGAAAGTTGCTCCTAGGAGTTGGATCTGGGGTCTAATCAGGGCATATTTACTACCCACACTGGAACTGATTTGTGCCTCTAATTCTTTTCCAAGTGAGGATGTTAACTCCCTTTAATCTACCTCTTTTCATCATTGCATGTATATGTAGAGCAGATTTGCCATTTTCATTCACAAGTCTCTGGATCATGAGTTGCCATATTTTGGTCTGATATAGATACTCTCATGAGATCCTGATTGAACCTGATTCTTAAGGTATCATTAATTTGCATCTGGCAGAGAAAGTTGTGACAAAAGGGCAGACTGTTAAATTGCAGGAGTCCATGATCAGGCTGGAACACAATGATGCTTTTTGTTGATACTTTTTATTACTTTAAGAAAAAAGTTTGAAGAACTCTAGTGTATTTATTCGTCAATTTGTTTTTTCTGTTCCTCTTCCTCACCCAACTAATGCCATGTGGGCAGAGTTTACTTCTTTGATCATTTGTCTTAGAATTTGACCATGTAACTTGTTTTGGACCATTGAATTTGGGGTGAAAGAGACAGTATACTTTCTGTTCACCCCTTTATACTTAGATCACTTACCATGACAGAAACATATACTAGGCCCCAAATGAGAAAATACATCTAATATACATCAACCTAAATTACAATTTGGATAAAGATCAGATGATCCAAGCTAAGCTCAACAGAAACCCAACTCTCAGCAAAAAAATCCAGGGCAGACAAAATAATGTTTGTTGTTATAAGCCACTGTGTTATACATATAATAAAAAAAAAAATGTTTGGTCTTTGTTCTCAGTTCCTGGCACAAAACTCCAAAGATCTGTCCTTTGTATGCTAATGACTAATTCTTACGTAACTTCCGTGTGGGGGCTGGCCACCAGAGGAAAAGCAACCACATGATTAGATAGTTAGAACTTACAGCCTCACATCCCAACCTGTGGGAGGGAGAGAAGTTTAAAGCTGAGTTCAGTCATCAATGCTCAATAATTAAACCAATCATGTCTTCATAATGAAACCTTTGAAAACTGTCACAGTGACATCCAGACAGCTTCTGGCTTGGTTAACACATTGATGTTCTGCAAAAGTGGTGAGCTCAGAGAGGGCATGGAAGGCCTACATGCACCCTTCCCCCAATATCTTGCCCTCTAAATCTCTTCCATTTAGCTGTTCATGAATTTTATACTTTATAATAAACTAGTAATTGGAAATAAAGCACTTTCCTGATTTCTGTTAGTGGTTCTGGCAAATTATCAAACCTGAGAGGGGAATCATAGGAGCTTCTATATCTTTCTGTAGTCTATTGCAAAAAAGTAGGGATAGCCTGAGCTATCCATTTGTGGCTGCTTTTTGAAGTGGAGACAGTCTTGTGGGACTAAACCTTTAATATGCGGGATGTGCATTGATTCTGGGAGTTAGTGTCAAAATTAAATTATTGAACTCAGTTTGTATCAGAGAAATGGTGGAAAAACAACACATATTTAGTGTTAAATAGAAAAAGAACACACACGGAGTTTGGAGGATGTTTGTTATACAACATTATTGCAACATAAACCTGACAAATACAAAACCAAACTATTTTACACATAGAATTTCAAAACTACATATTAAATGAAACATTTGATTATTTAACTGAAAATAGGCATAAATTCCCCATGTTTTTAATGTGATCTGATGTATATAGATTCATAGAAGTCTAGCTGGATGCTTTGTCCCAAAGGCAAACTTACAGGAGCTTCTAAGATTTTTACCTCATGAATACAACTAATATTCAGGGCTGGACATATAATATAGTGATAAAGAAGTAATACTTCAAACTGTTTTATACATTAGAATGACTAAATTTATGACAGCCTTGTTAAAGACATTTGTTTTTGAAAAGAGAATAGAGCATGAGAGCACTATGTATCAAACCAGGTGAAACTTGCTGAGTGGGGGAAATAACTTGGTAGAGAGAAGAGAAACTTCTAATTTATGCCTAGGGCATAAGCCACAATATTTTATATGGACCCTCCTCTACTATAATATTTATTAGAAAACTGCCCTTACTTTCTTTACCTTTTATATTTTTTAGGTGTTGTTATCTATTTCTCTGATATATGGTAAGGTTTCATTGAATCTTATGGACATTTTCATGGGTAACTATCAGTCCCCATAGCTTGATATAATAGAGGTCTGGCCTAAGAGGGAGAGATCCTAACTGCCAAAGACTCTGAGTTGTGATTGCCTTTCCTGTGATATGGCTTAGAGAATCCCTATGATAAAAAAAACTCCAGACTATTTTCCATATACAAGAAACTCCTTTAAAGTCAACATTCTCCACAGAAATCAGAAATTCTATTCACTGCCCAGAAATTTATTAGAAAAACAGGAATGATACAAATTGAGTCTTTCCAAAAAGGGCCTCAAAATAGCAGTTTGTTCAACACAGAATGGAATTTGCTGTAAATTTGGTGCGGTGTGAACTTTATTTAAGACACTGGAATTAATCAAGAATCAAAAGAGCCTATTAAAAAAGAGGCTTTTACCAAATCACTGTGGCATGTCTTAACAGTTACAGAGTTGAAGGAGAATGAAGCAAACATTTGTTGACTATCTGAGCCAGATACTGTATACTTTTGGAGTGAGGCTTCTGAAATGTGAAAATTTACTAAAATATATGGGTTCATGAGGAGTAACAAGAGACTCTTGATTTTGGAAACATCCTACCTTACTTAATCCATGAATAGATATACTAAAAGTTCTAAATAAAGATAGTTCACATCTAGCCACACTTTTATAGCTCCAAATTTTGAATGAATTATATATACAAAAGATACTTAAGGATGACTTCATGAATAGTATTTTCTGCTCTTCCAATTCTATGGATACCTCTTTGTTCTATTCATGAGGTCTCAGGCTTTGAACACCTACCAGTGGTTTTCTTAATCCCTATTCTGTTCTTTGAAATGGTTCTCTTAATCTTATATAGTTTTCTTTGGTTTGGGCCAGCCACCGCGGTTCCTTTGGGGAATAAATTCCAGCCCCCAGTGGCGGGGCTCCTTCCTCCCTGTCCGAGTCAGGCTGGGGGGGCGGGGGCTGTGTTCTTCCTCCCAGGTATGGCTAAGTGGCATCTGCCATGCAGCTGCTCTGTATCAGCTGCCCTTCTGAGACTTGAGAATGCATTACTCAGTTCTCAAGAAGTCTATGAGAACCAAAACACAAACTGAAATCTGGCAGGCTTCATTTTCTTCTTCAGAAATCCAGAGACCTTTGCTGACCAAACAGAACGCACCGTTGCTCTTGTTTTCTGGCCACTGTTAGCCTGCGTCCCCTGCTTGGTTCCACCTCAGTCTTCCTTTCTCTCCGCCGCAGTCTGTAGCGCCCCCTCTAGGTTCCACCATCAGCCTCCTATTTCTTGAGCAGAGACGGCTTATTTGCTCTTGTTTCCAGAAACAAGTCTGTATCTCAGAGACCCTAAAGGGAAAAGCCAGAGAGCCTCTTCTTCCTTCCTGAATCTCAAGGGCTCTGCTACTCTACTGCTCCTGTGAGCAAAAGTGAGCCCTGGGAGCTTTATTTTGTATGGATCCCACAGTGTCTGCTGTGAGATAGAGCCAGGTTGTCTGACATGAGGCCAAACTCAGCTAGTTTTGCTGAGTTGAAGCAGGTAGGAAGTGACTTTTTACCTTTAAAAAGTTTTAATTTTATGGTTTAAAACTGGCACACAGTCTCCATAGCTGGAGGCTACTTTATTCCTCTGACATAGATGACTGAGAAGCCTTGGAACATAAATATATGCAATAAGCCAATAATTCTGCCTGCCTTTCTGCAGCTCCTACAGGGTATCTCAGTGCTGGCAAACAGAAGGGTAATGGGAATTAGAAGGAGGGGAAAAACAGCAATAAAAATATAAATCAAAGAAAGAAGGAAATCCATTTGCTCCTTGGCAGCGGAGACAGTGCTCGGCTAATCCATGCTGAGTGCAATCCAATACTCCTTTATATAATCCTGTGCCGGTGGAAGAAAATTAAAGTTTAATGCAATAACGGCTGACACAAATCACTTTTGTTGCCCAGAAGCAGATTAAAGAATAGTTAAAATCATACAAATCTAATTTCTTTTTGTTATTGTTGTTGTTGTTGCTTTGTTCTGTAACATCTTGATGCTTTAATCCCTAGCATCGGTTTTTGATTATTAAACATATATTACCAACATAAGAGAGATGGCGGGGAAAACAGTGACAGCCAGGAAATGATTTGTGCTCAAATGGTACATGTTAAAGCTCTTTCAAAATCCATAAATTTTTCATAGGTTCATAGAGGTCCGTATCTTTAATCAATCTGTGTCAAGGGGATTTTAAAATAAGCATAAAGGTAATGGAATGCTATCAATCATAATTGGGGCTAGAAAGACCGGTCCATCCGCTATCACTCATGCATTGTGTATGTCTCTGTGTGAGAGTGTGTGTGCCTCTGTGTGTGGTGCGCACACACGTGTGTCAGCAGGAAGTATTTCCATTCTTTATTTTTGATTACTGATGTTGATGTGATAATTTGAGGATTTTGTGTAAAGGTAGACATGAATTTAAAAACAAAACATAATTGTGGCTACAATTTCTCCCTTTCTCTGCTCCCTCTAGACTTCTTATTATTTCTGGAGACAGTGATTTGTCTCATCGGTGCAATAGACTAGCTTTATCAGGATAAAAGTGCTTTCAAACATAAAGCTTTTCTATCATTCAATCTATATGAAATGTCCCTCCTCTTCCTGGAGATGGATGCTACAAAGAGTTTAGAATTTCTCTTCCCTACCCCCAAACAGAGGACCAACACGGTGAAAGGAATATTCTTGCAAGTTTCTTCATAACAACATTTTGAGAGATAGAGAAACTTTTGTAGAAACTCCTGCTGTAATTGAGTCAACGTTGTGTTTTTATGCCAAGAGTTCCCAGTAAGACTTTCTAAGTGTTTCCCATAGAAGGTTTTAAAATAACCTCAGTCATGGGAATTTTGTGGCTAATAGGAATTGCCCATATTCACTTTATAATATCATCAAGAGTTTTCCAAGAAAAAAGAGTTCTGGATGTATGTTTTGCTTGTCCAATTTTTTGCTAGCAGAATATTTTTCTCCCCTTAAGCAAAATCTTAGTGGGTGTATGTGTGTTAGCTTTTGTGATGGAAACTTTCAAACACAAAAGCAGACTGGATAGTATCTTCCAACTTGAATAATTGTCCATTAACATCCAATTTTGTTTTATCTACATTTTACCCATTCTTCCCCATCCTTGATTAATCTCTGATATCACATTTAATCCATAAATGTTTCAGCATGCATATCTAAAAATAAGGATTCTTTTTCAAAATATAACCATTATTCTAACTTATACATAAACAATAATTTCTAAAAATTATTAACTACCCAGTCACTATTTAAGTTTCCACAATTGTCTTATGAATTCTTACTTTTTTAAAGTTTATCTTCTCAAATCAAGATTCAAATAATGCTTCCAATTGTAATTGTTGAATATGTTTCTTAAATACTTTTAATCTATAAGCTTTTCCTTTCTCATATTTCATTCTCTCTCTCTTTTTTTTAATTGTTGTAGAACCTTCTCTATATTTTTCTATGAACTGAGTTTTCCTGACTGAATCCCATTGGTGTCATTTGACGTGTAACTTTCCTTGGCACTTTTTATAACATGGTAGTTAGGTATACAGGCTTGATGTGCTCCAGTAAAGGTTTTATTGGCTCAATCCTTCTCTTGGTTCAAATGTTGAAAAGGTCTGATGGAAGCTACTTTCTAGCCAATTCAAGGGTGGATTCACATACAGTTTCTTAGTGGTCATGCAAAAAAAAAAAAAAAAAAAGTCAGAGGCATTTTATAGAAGAGACTGCTTCAGAGGGGCTGATGCCTTCTTGGGTTTCAGCATTCGCTGGTTGACCTGTATTAGTTCCTTTCTTGCTTTACTTACTATAAGCATATTTTTCCTGTGAATTTATAGACCATTAGTGTTTTGGATGTGGTTATGATCATAAAAATTCTAGTCCATACTACTAAATATCTATTTCAAAAAGGAGAATCAGGCCAAAAGAGAACATGTAACTTGTTCAAGGTTGTATGACTTTTTAACACAAGCTGACTCTAGAATTCCATATTTACTAGATCAAGAGTTGGGCTTCAGTTCTACAGACTCAGCTGCTTTCCTAAGGTGTTGTGTTCACTTCCACAGGCAGAGCTTCTATTCAGGTTGCTCTGCAATTCCACAATCATTATTTTTATAGGAGTCCTGTTTGTGCAACAAGAGTTAGTATTAGTTTCTAATGTGTTTGTACAAATCAGATTTCTTATCAAAGCTAAAAAATAAAACTCTGAAATAGACATAGGTGGTCAAAAGATTAATTTGTTAAAGATTGCTTCAGTATCATTATAGGTTTAAAAATCAGTGATATCATTGGGTGCATTTGATAATTCAGCCTTATGATTTATTATATTTAGAAATAAAACACCACTTTATGTTTTTACCATGCATCTCCAGAGGACTCGAGCTTAAAGTCTTAAGAGTGAGCCTTTTCTGGTGGTGATGCTGGTAGTCAGTGCTCTGCCAGTTCATAAACACAAATGAAATGTGACTTCAACAAGGGTAACTTTAACTGATTAAATGCCTATTATATGCCTTGTACTGTACCAGATCTTTATACACTTGGTATAAATTAACACACATAATGACATCTAGAGTGTGGTATTATTATTATTACTCTATCTGTGAGGAATTGAGCCTCACAGAGTTTAAGCAAAGTTGCACAAGTGCACACAGCTAACAAATGGAAATTCTGGGATTGAACCAGAATTATCTGAGTTCAAAGTGCATGGTCTTTCTAACAATGTATTTCCTCTATGATGGTGGGATTTAGAGTTAGAGGATCACAGCTGAATCTCTAATTATCTGTGTTCAAGCTAAGCAAATCCCTTGACCTTTGAAATTCAGGTTTTTAATTTCTAAAAATAGATGAAAAGAAGTTAAATTTGTTGTTAAAGTCAAAGAGCTAATATATGTGAATAAGTATTAATGGTGATAAATTATGCAGATGCCTGTCGTTTTTATTTGCCTTATTACCCCACTCAGACTTGTGAAAATCATTTGGCCTTTGTGGACCAGTAGAGAATTGGAGTCAAATGAAATCCCAGTCTCAAAATCTAAGTTACTTTCCTATGTCAGTAACCTGTAAGAGTACTGTGAATCTGGTGCAGAAGAGTTAGGATTTTGCTTAGGCCATTATGGTGGGCATGGAGAAGCACTGCCTTAATTTCTATTTTTAAAAAGGACTTGTTGCACAGCTTCTGAGAGTGTTCTCAGCAGTTAACCCTCAGCTCTAAGGTCCCTCTGAATTGCCTCAGCTACAGAAAATTATGTCACCAAAGAGTCAACCCTTCCTGGGATAGCCCAAATCTAATGACTGATTGCAGCAAGGATATAAAGTCCCAGCCATACAGTCCACTCTAAGAGAATGTTGTGCCATGTATATTCCAGAGCTTCCCTGGGGTTTGGCCCAGGCTTTGTAGGCTTGCATCATAGTTTGACTTCTCTCTTGGACCAATTCTACTTTCTCCTCACCACTTCCACAGATATGGGTTCGTAATTAACATCTTCTTACTCCATTTCATCTTCTTTTTCCAGAGAACCTAACTTGTGACAGATATATTTCCAGAGATACTTTCTTTTCATGTTTCATTCTAGAGAAACAAACTATAATGCACTTGCCTATTACAAACTTATAGTCAGTTTCAAATGCAGTTCCCTCAGACTTGTAATAAAGTGCAATACATTTGAAAAATGATAGAAACTTTCTGACTCAGGTAGGACATTTGGGGGCTACTTTCTTTGGATAACTTGAATAGGGAAAATAAAAACCTTTCTATTGTGTGCCGCAATGCCTGTATAGATCAACTTGATATCTTCAATAACAATGCCCATGACAAAGAGAACATGTCATCATTCAACTCTTCCCTTCTTAAGAAGAGAGAAAAGAGTCTTTGTTGGCAGATTTGATATTTTATTTTCAGTGGATTGATTTTGACTTTAAGAGTATAGTATTGTGACTGAAGATTGCACAGTAGAAGTATGATAATTTCAAAATACAGTGGAGGAAATGGAACATAGGTGAACAATAGAATTAGAACCAGAGTAGAACGTTATTGGCATTCCAAAATATATCTAAAATTAATAGAATGATATTAAAGAGAAATAATTCATTGTACAAAATAAGAAATAAGACATTTGCTAAGAAAATATGGCTGTAAAGTGTGTGTTGTCTTTTTCTTCAGTGCTGTGGGCTACTTTGAATCTTAAATTTATTTTTTTTTTACATATAGAAAAATGTAAGGAAGAAATCACCTTTAATTCCACCACACAGGTAGTCATTATAGCAATAAAAGAAAAATATGTGTAAAAAGCAATTATCCAAGTGACAAAGAAGAACATTGCACATTGATGAAAGATTCAGTACAATGAGAAGGTATTATAATTACAAACATTTAAGCACCTAATGACAGGACATCAAAATATATGAAGCAAATTTATGGGAGAAATATACAATTCTATAATAATAGTTAGAGACTTTGATATTCCATTCTCAAAAATGGATAGAACAACTAGACAGATTAAGGAAATAGAAGATTTAAATAATATTCATACATGATTTAAACCAACTAGATCTAACAGACATATACAGAACACTCTATCGAACAAGAGCAGATACAAAGTCTTCTCAAATGCACATGGGACATTTTCCAGAATAGACCATATGTTAATGGTCTATTCTTAATTAATGTACCAAAGAAGAAATCAAAAGGTATATTAGAAAATACTTAACAAATGAAAACAAAAATAAAACATATCAAAACTTATGTGACACAGAAAAACCAGTGCCAATGAGGAAACTTATAGCTATAAACATATTAAAAAACAAGAACAATCTCAAATGAACATCCTAACTTTACAGCTTAAGGAATCAGAAAGAAGAACAAACTAACCCAAAGCTAACAGATGAATGGAAATAAATATTAGAGCAGAGATCAGTGAAACAATGGATGAGAAAATGGACTAAATTGGAAGTTAGTTCTTCAAAAAGATCAACAAAAGTGAAAAAACTTTAGCTAGAGGAACCAAGAAAAAAGAGAGAAGACTCAAATCACTAAAACCAGAAATGAAAATGGAGACATAACTAATGATTCTACAGAAATAAAAGAATTATTAGAAAGTACTATGACTAATTGTACACCAAGAAATTGGTAACTGGATGAAATGGACAGATTTTCTGCCAAAACTAAATCACAAAGAAATAGAAAATTTGAATAGACCTATAACATGTAAGGAGATTGAATCAATAATCAAAAATCTCCCAACAAAGAAAATCCCTGGCCCTAATGGGTCCACTGGAAAATTCCTCTGAAAATTTAAAGAAGAACTAATGCTAATCCTTCTCAAACTTGTCCAAAAAAACTGAAGAGGAAGGAGAACTTCCTGATTCATTGTATAAGGCCAGTATTACTCTGATATCAAAGCCAAACAAAGACGTCACAAGAAAAGAAACTACAGACCAATATCCTTTATGAACATTAATGAAAAATTCCTTAAAAAAATACTAGCAAAATGAATACAGTAGCCTATAAACACAATTATAAACCATGACTAAGTGACATTTATTTCTGGAATGCAATGATATTTCAACATACAAACATTCATCAATGTGCTGTGTCATATTAACAGAATGAAGGAAAGAAGCCTGTTGATGATCTCAATTACTCAAATGCAGAACATCATTTGACAAAATTCAGTATCTTTTCATGATAAAACACTCAGCAAACTAGAAAGAGAAGGAAACTTCCTCAACATAAAACCATATATGACAAACCCACAACAGACATCATAAATAATGTGAAAAATTAAAGCATTTTTTTAAAGATCAAGACAAGAATGCCCACTTTCTCCATTTCTTTTCAACATAGTATTGTAAGGCCTTGCAAGAGCAATTAAGTGAGGATAAAAAAGGGCATCCAAGTTGAAAAGGAAGAAGTAAAATTATCTTTGTTTGTAGATGATGTGATTTTTTAAATATAGAAAACCCCAAGGATTCCATAAATAACTGTTAGAAATAAGTGAATTCAGCAAAGTGATAGGATACAAAGTCAATACACAACAATCTGTTTTATTTTTATGTATTTACCATCAACAGTATGAAAAGAAAATAAAGAGAACAATTCCATTTACAATAGTATCAAAAAAATACTTAGGAATTATGTATTTAATTTAGGAAGTGAAAGACTTGTACAATGAAAGCTATGAAACATTGCTGGAAGAAATTACAGAAAACATAAATAGATAGAAACATATTCCATGTTCATGGATTGGAAGACTTGATATTGTTAAGATAGCAATACTACCCAAAACAATCTATAGATTTAATGAAATTCTTATCAAAATCCCAATGATCTTTTTTGCAGAAATAGAAATGTGCATCCTAAAATTCTCATGGAATCTCAAGGGACCCTGGATACCCAAAACAATTTTGAAGAGGAAAAACAATGCCGGTGGACTCCCACTTCTTCATGTCAAAATTTACTTTAAAGCTACAGTAAGCATAATAGTATGGTACTGGCATAAAGTCAGGCATATCAACCAAAGGAACAGAATAAAGAATGAAAAAAATAAACTCTTTCTTATATGATCAAATAATTTTCACAGGGTGCTAAGACCATTCAATGAGAAAAAAACAGGCTTTGCAACATGTAGTGCTGGAAAAACTGAATATCCATATGGAAAATAATGAAGTTGAGCAGTATGTAATACCACATACAAAATTAACTCGAAGTGGATAAAAGATATAAATGTAAAACCTAAAACTATAAACCTCTTAGGAAAAAACCAGGGAAAATCTTCATGACATAGAATTTGGCAGTGATTTTTTTAGATATGACACCAAAAGCATAGCCAACAAAAGAAAACATAGACTACTGGGACTTCATGAAAAATTAAATATTTTATATATCAAAACCCACTATCAACAGAGTAAAACATGAATCCACAGCCAGGCGTCACTGTGAGCACCTGTAATCCCAGCGGCTTCTGGAGGCTGAGGCAGCAGGATGCCCACAAGCCAGGAGTTTGAGGTTGCAGTGAACTACTAAGCCACTGCACTCTGCTCAGGGGCACAGGGTGGGACTCTGTCTCGACAGAAAAATAAATAAATAAATAAAAGGCTAATGTAAATTCCCTACTCCCCTCCTGGGCAAGATGATTCCAGGTGGAATCAGTATCAGGAGGAGACTGGCTCCCTCCCTCACTTCTAGGCAAGGACAATTAGCTCAGGAGGAGCCAAACTGTCTGGAACAAACAAGTAGCCCCCTCCCCCTAGGGTCCCTAACCATAAACAGCTCAGCCAATACCAGCCTGGCCTGACAAAACACCCAATGAAATTCCTCCAGGTGCTTTAAAAACCTCAGCTCCCTTCACTAGGGGGTCGTCCTTCCTCCAGCCATGCTGAAAGGAAGAGTAGCCCAGGCATATGCTTGCAAAATAAAGCACTTTTTGTCTTTACATGTGTGTGGTGGTCTCTCAGAGGCATTTCTGGTCCCAACACTGCCATGTGGCTATTTCCGCAGGATGTGAGTTTTATATTATTTTTGTTAATTTTATAATGTTAAACTTTAACAATAACAAATAATTGTTGAGAACTGATTATCGAGAACTGCTTATCAAAGTTCACATTGTTGATCAGTTGTTAGAATTCGACCACCATTGTTTGGACTTAATGAACAATGGCATTTTTTGACATTGGCAACCACAAAAACATTTTGTAACTGTCTCTCAGATGATACACATCATACTGTGTGCTAGCACTAGTTAAACAAGTGATGTCAACAAATCAGCTAGTCAGATAATTTAGGTAAGTAATTTATTTATTTCATGAATTTAGCAGACAGTACTAGTATTATTTATATTTTATAGTGGTGGCAAAAAGTCTAATGCCAGCCTTGAAAGTGACACTTATGACTTACAAGGTATCATTATTAAAATATATATATATATTGATAGGAAAAGGTTAACTCTTGGGCATCAGCAAAAATCACAAGAGAGAACAAATGTTTAGAAATATTTCATCATTTTGAAACAAACCATGTTCCATACAATAATGCACTAAAAATTGTGGGATACACGCCGTCCTTACCAAGAACTAATGCTGTGACTGAACACATTTTTCCTACGGTAAATAAAGTGTGGACATCAGGAAAATCACAATTAAGTGTTGAGACTTTGAAAGCCATTTTATGTGTGAAATATAATTTAACAAATTCTTGTGAAAAATTTCATGACCTTTTAAACAACAACAGCAATCTACTAAAAAAAAATTCACTCAAATGAGAAATATGCCAAAGAATAAAATAATACTATACATAAATTTTTTTTTTGGCCAGGGCTGGGTTTGAAGCCACAGGCACCGCCGTATACATAATTTTTTTAATGTATTATATTTGTAAATTGTACTTATTAAGTACAATACAACAATCTACATTTATGCAAATACAATTAAGTTATCTTCTTCTGGAACCTGACAGGGGGAGCCAACCTTATTGGTGGGGCTGGCACTAGTAATGCATGAATTCCTTTCCCCTAGCCGTTTGCATGTGCACAATAGGATGCCTGCTACTGCGGTTACCACATGCACACACGTGCACCCACACAAGTGTGAGTGGCTTGGAGAAAGGAGCTGTGGCAGAGAAAAGGCATTTCAGTCTTCCTTACTGCTCTGTGCCGAAATGCATATGCTGCATAGCCACGCCCATCACTAGGTCTTATTATGGGGGTAGGGCTTATATTTAACAAATGCATAGAAATCCTGCTAGGGCTTATTTTGGGGGTAGGTCTTATTTTCAGGGAAATACAGTATTTTGTATGTGTATGTATTAAATACTATATTCTTACAATAAACTAAGCTAAAGAAAATTTAGTAGGAAAGTTATAAGAAAGACATATTTACTATTTTCTTTTAATTATTTTTACTATTCATTAGGTAGAAGTGGATCTTCATGAAAGTCTTCATCCTTGTCCACTACATAGGCTGAGGAAGAGGAAGAAAAGGGGTTAGTCTTGCTCTTAGAGGTGGCGGAGGCAGGAGAAAAATCCAAGCATTAAGTAAATCCATGAGGTTTAAACCCCTGTTGTTCAAGAGTCAACTGCATTTGTCTTATTATCCTAGATATGTTTATCATTAATACAAAGCAAACAAACCAGCAAAGAACAAAGAAAAGTCTCACAATCAGTTTTAATCACTCTTTTCTTTTTCATTTATCCTTACTTTAGCCTGCATGTTGTTACACAATATTCCTACAGTTTGGCTCTTGGGAAACTGTGATAAATCACAGACAGTAAATCCTGAGTTGGTATTTACTGATTTTGGCAGCAAATGGGCATCTCTTCACTAGCTGCAAGGGAATTATCTGAGGTGAGAACATCAGAGTGTAAACTGTATGAAAGTGAATTGAGTTTTTCCTTCCTCTCTTGTCAGCCTACTCCAAGGTACTGTCCCTCCTCTCCATTTGTAGCCACTCTCAAAGTCAGAGGGCTGTGCAGGGCTGATGGAACCACCTGATGGCAGCTTAAGGAAGTGTCTCTTCTTTACCTTTCTCTCACCTCCCCACCCCCGTGTACACATGCACATCATCTCCTGGGTATCTTTAGAGAAGGTTATCTAGAACCTCCATGTCTCATCATTTCTGTAATGCACAGGCAATACGTGAAATTTTTTCCATTCTCTTCTTTTCCCTTTCTTAGTGTCGTTGGTTCATAATCAGGGGCAAATATAGAAAGCTTCCATTATTTATATTTAAAAAAATGCATACTTTTTTAGGAAAACCATACACATTTAAATTCTCAACACCTACACAGAAACATGCTTAAGAATGTATTCATGACTTAATCAGAGAAAACTTATTGCTAGCATGATTTAATCAGAGAAAAATGTTGTAGCCAATACACCTGCTACAAGATAATGAGGCCACCTTCATTCATTCATTCATTCACTGGTAAATATTTACTGAATATGTACTATCTGTTGGGCACTTGTTTAGAAACTTGGGGATATTTTAGGGAGTAAGACAGATATAATTCTCAAAAACTTATATTCCATTGTTAGTGTTAAAATATCTGGGTAGTGGAGGAGGCATTAATTTTTTTTCCCGATCTATCTGTCCAAAGCATTTAAGTTTCGATCACTATGGTAATATTCAAAAGGCCCCAGATATTACCATCTAGTCTGACTGATCATGGCTTGGCATGCTACCTGAGATACAACCCACATGCTTCTATTATTTTTTGCTTCACATAACTTTTTAGACTTTTTTATTTTCCTAAGCAACTGTTGGGAGACAACTTTTGGGACACTCTATGGGTCTTTGCACATCTTACAAACAAAGCACTAACTTCCCTTTGTTTCAGGTTGTCTTTTCAAGGATATTTATATAGAGAAGAGCCTTTGTAGGTGGGGATAATTTCTCCATCTGGAGCCAAGGGCAGGCATGCTTACTACTCATTATAAAAGATTCGAGTTTCCCGAGCTCTGGGTTCCCTTTTTGTAATTCAACCCTCTGTGTACACAGGTGTCATCTGGCCTTCTTTATATCACCCTGTGGGAATTTGTGTTCATGGAACTACTGCAAAAATATTGATACTCTGGCTACTGCTTTTGCTTTGAGTTATAAACTATCCTTCACTTATGACCTAAGAGCCTTGTGACTTCTGCCATCATCCATGAAACTGTGATGCGATAACTTCTTAGGCTGCAAGTAGGGTAAAAATCTCAGCCTTCCTGGTTCTTGATGGCAGCTACACAAAGAAATCCATGTTAAAATGAATGCTATTCTAAAGGTGTTGCTAGTGGATTAATCTCTTCTCCAGTATTTAATAGAGAATGAGGCAGGGATAGGAGGGGCTGGTGTTCTCGGCACTCTACTGCAGATGCCTTCATTTGAGTCAGGAAGCCGAATTTCACACATAACTCTGGGCCCCATTCTAACATGAAAAATAAGGAAGCTTCTCTTGCATAGTAAATTATACCAGCTTTGTGACAGTTCAGCTGCTAACCAGGACTTTTACCCCTTGGGCTGTGTCTACCAGATAGACATGATAGATGTGATATTTTATCTTCTTCATTTTCTACATGTTTATCTTGCTTTTCCAAGTTTTAAAAATTGTCTTGTGTGCTCTTTATGATCTAATTATGCAGTGAATCACTTTTTGGCGTATTCTCTGATTGTTATTTCCCAGTGGGTATAACAATCTTGTACTAATTACTGATTTGCTTATTTTCTACAGTGATTATGCCCATCATTTCTTCAGACAGGGCTTATTTAAAGTTGTTTTATTTATTATTTGTTTTACTAATGACAATTACATTAATTATAGTAGTAGTCATATACTGATAGAATATATTACATATTTTATAAAACATGTATTTATTATTTATATAACATACAAATAAAATAATTATGCATAATAGATAATAACATATTTATTCCAAATAGTCATGTATAACCAAAGATAATATGTACATATTGATATAAATTCAGATCATAAGTATCTGTAGGGAAAATAGTTACATAGAAATATCTAGTCGACTGACAGATAAGTACACAGATAGATAGATGGGGAAGGTGAATTTTGCTGTGGTGAGAAAGTAGCTTTTAATCTCAATGATTTCAATAGCAAAAGTTACCTCTTGTTTACATTCAATTTCTAATATGGCTAGTGAAGGTTCTTGTTTACATTCAATTTCTAATATGGCTGGTGAAGGTTCACATAGTTTGCAGGACATGATAGGGCCTGTTCACATAGGTACTTGGAGTTCTAGGCTAAGCCATCTTGTGATGCTTCCATCTCAACATTTGGCTTTCATGGTAGCCAGTAAAGAAAAGAGAGAAGAAGAAGAGAGTATGGAGAACTTATAGCCTCTCTGAATTGCCTCTGACCAGACACAGCATGTGGAATTTCCACTTGTAGACCACTGGTCAAATCTGGTCACGCAGACCCCCCTTAACTACAGAAGAGGCTGGGAAGTATAGGGAAGCATATGGAATATTTGGTGAGCATTACTGCATCCCATCATAGCCAACAGAGAAGGGTGAGCAGTAGAGTAGTCAGCACACCTGACCTTTTGGCATGGCAAAGATGCATGTGTTTTCTAGGCACTGCAGTTAAGCAGCTCAACTTGAGCCTTCTTAGAACCACGCTATGAGGATGTCCACCAAAAGCAAGAAACTATGTGTTACTGTTGGGGTGGGGGCTAATGGGCATACAAACAGAAGCCTTCAGTGGGAGGACCTATAAGAAGCTAGATGTGCCTCAGGCTAGAGCCAGCATTTGAACACGTAATAGACAGATGACATTGGGCCAGGCAGGCAGTGTTAGCCAGAGAAGCAGGGTCAAATAAGAGCAAATGGCCCTTAGCTGGTCTTTGTCCTTTGCTTCCTTATTCCTTCTTCCAGCACTTGCCATGAGTAGAATTAGGCTTTGTAAGAGGAGAAAAAAATGCATAAAACCACCACCTCCAGCGAATCCTAATCCCAAAATGGGGCTACAGAGGAGTGAATGAGCACAAGCACAGACACGCACCTGTATATTCACATGTGTTGTATACAAACACACTTTGGAGTTGCAAAGCTAAAACATAACTGGCTTAGGGAAAGGCATTAGATCTGACATTGGGGTTTTAAACTGCACTAGACTAGATGCTTGTCATAGTCACCTGCAGAGGCTGGTGGGGCCTCACCTCAAATTTGATTGTAATGTTGAGTGATGAGAGCCCATACCCACAAGAGGGTATAAAATGGCTTATCACTTACATAACTGAGGTCTCTAGGAGAGCAGGACAGGCCTCTCAAGCAGGTCGAAAATGGCTCGAGAGAGCCAGGAGAAGAGGCTTGCTTAGGTTTGTATTGCACTAAGAGATGGAATGAGGTGAAAGTTTGCTTTATTTGAACCTGCCTCCCTGCAGCCAAAAGGGGAATCCTGTCCCCGTTGACTTACCCAGAAGCAGACACCACAGGAGAGTCAGTGTGAAACTCAAAAGCTGTCAGCAGCCAAACACCAGGAAGTAGAGTGAGGCACCTCCATGCCCCTCTTAATAGCTGAAAGTGATGAGATTTTGTGAATCTCCCTGAGGCACTGGTTGAGGGTCAGAGGCAAGGCAACATTTTGCAGCAGAAGAAAGGGAAGATGAGAAAGCTCTGAGCAAGGCCCCTCTGTGGCTGAAGATCTCTGAGACAGCTTGAGACTCAAAGGTCTGGCTCCCAGTTCTCTTTTTAGACTTGACCCATAGGTCAGTGCATGCCCTTGTTCCTATTACTACTTAAGTGAGTTCACAAAGTTGAAGAAATTCTAAAAAGTGCTTTAGTTTTATTAAACATCTTTTCAGTAGATAACCACCCTGTTAGCCTCTGTCTGACCAAGCAAGAATAGAAAACTCTTGTCCACAAATGCTGAGTATAAGGCCTCTCCTGACCAGCCCCAAGATGAGGGCCACCTGTGAAAGGATCAGCTACGATGGAGAAGGGGGCTCTCCCAGGGCCAGCATGTTAGCCCAGAGGCCAAGAGGTGTAAGGAATCAAGGTGTCTGCAAGTACCGTATGAACCAATGAAACACATCTGGATAGGCATTAGTGCCTTCCTCAAATAAGTTATTTCATTTAGCATTCAATTAGCCACTCAAGACAGTTCAGAAGCTCACAGTGGAATTAATCAAAGAAAGAAACCTGAGTTGGGAGAAAGACTTTGGACGGGAAACAACGTGAGTAGTACAAAATCAAACATGTCTTCTCCTTTCTTCCATAGTGTTTAAAAGTTATTTCCTCACAGCTTAAGGCCTTCAGGTTTAGGGATTAAGCTGAAGTTTTATAAGAGGACTGTGTTAGAGCAGGGTTGATACATTTTCCCCTTCCCACATCTAACCCCTGCTGATTAGGGCTGTATATGTTGCTATAAATTCTGAATTTATTCAAGGCTGTTTCCTCATCTGACTAATAATCTAAATCATCTGGAATCACATTAAAAAATAGATTCCCAAGACTTGCCCAATACCTACTACATCAGAATTTCCATCCAGGAGGGAAGTTTTTATATTTGTGTTTGGGATAAGAACCACCCCCCCACCACGATTTTGACTTCGGTTTCTGATGCCCCTTTGACAAATTGCACAATGTTGACCCGATATTGGACTAATAATGTCTCTGATGTCTGCTGAGTAAAACCTGGGTCAGTAGAGTTGAAAAACACCGGTTCTGAGAAGCTATAACTGTCCATAAGAACTCTCCTGAGTTGTATTCTGCTTAGCTGACTGTATTTTGGACCTGCTGTAGAGGGAATGTATTTTATTGGTGAGTACACAGCTCATTTTGACCGTATGGTAAGACTGTCAGAGTTATTTAGGTAGCCAATCATCTTTGGCCTAATAGGCATACCGCCAGTAGGGCGTGGTTTACATAATCTTAGCTCTTCAGAAACATGTCTCCCTCTCCTCTGCCCCCCCCCCAGGATGTGAGCTTCTGGAAAGAAAAAGCAAGTGTTTTCTAAGATGGACCTTCAGTAATTAGGACACAGATTGTTGAGTAACTGTAAGAATTCAGAATGAATTAATGTATGAACACATAGATGTGACTTTTAATTAAATTAATTAAAGGAGTTAAAGTCATGATGATACTGGCAGAGTACAAGAATCAGTCAGTAGTTTCTTTTCAAAGAGAGTTTATATTGCCCTCAGTTCCAAAGAGTTACTTATACACTCAACACCATAAAAATCTGAGTACTAAAGCACATGTATAATGAAAGGGTGGGAAAGCCTGCTCAAGGTCTTTAGTAAAAATCAGCTGCTAAAATTTCTTAACAGAGAGAGCATCTATAAAGAGAAGTAGTAAAATGTTCCCCTACTTATATACATAAAACCTGAAAACATGTATGTGTCATGCAAGAAAGCTTTACAAGTAGGAATTTGTTAGGCATTTTTACTATACTTTTTATTCATTTATTAGCTTGGGTTCTTGCCTGACATTGCTACATTTTTCTTCGTTGAAGAATTTTATTATACTCGCCTGTCTATTTATATGAACATCTGCGTTCATACCAGGTTAGGTTTTTTTGGGTTTTTTTTGCATAGTATCTAACTCACCACAGTACACACATTGGTACTTAATAAAGATTATTTGAGCATGAAGATTTGATTACTGGCAAATGGTGGTTGAATATTTAATAGAAGAAGACATCTTTGCATTTAAATGTATGCTCATTTTTAAAATGTTAACCAGAAGGAGGTGAGGGGAAAACCTTAAAGAATGAGCTATCATGTTTCTGGGTTATGCCGGTAATAATTCTCCACTATATTAGTTCCTTCAAAGGTGAGTGGTTTCTGATTATGTTCTAACCTTAACTCACCATCTGTTACGAAACGGTGTCTGAGGCTTAAACTTAGGATTTTCAGCTTCACAAATTCTCCAACAATTATGAACTCTCACTGACTTCATAATTAAGTCTAGACAAGGTTAACAATCACCTGCCATTCCGTGACTGTAATTGTTCATTCGTGAACCTCGCAAATTCTTGTATGTAATTATGATATTTGCTTTGAAAAACAAACATTCTTATAACCTTTTTGAAAGTGAAAATTCTGTGACAAGTGAGAAAGACTCATGGGGCTTAGAGTCCCCTGCAAGTTCATCGTATCCAATTCTGTTTACTTCCTGGAACCCCAGGCCTGAGTTGAAGAACATAAAGAGTAACTTTTCAGCATCAACTTGGCTATAGAACTCGTGTTCTTCTAGTACAAAATGCTTTCTACTGTCCTACACAAATTGGTGGGAAGATGTTTACAAATGAAGGTGAAATTTATTGCAGTAAAGCAGCCAGGACTGGTGATTTCATGCTGCTGTATATCTTACATGGTCAGATAATTTACAGAAACTTGGGGCTTGCTAGATAAGATTTGCTGAGTGTTCTCAGTTGAATATATGTTGATTACAGGATAGGCAGCATCTCATGAACTAGAACTTCCTTTCCACGTAGTTCTCAGTAATGACCAGAAATTTTACAATGATCATGGGTGTTTGTGTCTGATATGAAGAGCATTTCCTAAGATGATATTGGACCTACTGACCTTGCAGAGGAAGCCCAGCTCAGCTCAGTTCAGGGTCTCTAATTTCTTGTTCTCACTCTCCTCTCTCTCTCTGTCCATTTCTCCCTCACTGCACTTTTTCCAGTGAAGACTCAACTACTAAGAGGTAGAGAAAGAATTCTAACACAGGAATGTTTAGAGGTGTGACCCCAAACTCTGCCGTTAGCCGTTACTCCACATGCCATCGTTGTGACGGCTCTTCCATCCTTGGCAGGCCAGCCTGACACAGTCCACCCTCAGCCACCTACTGTACGTGAGCCAGGGCCCTCGCTCAAATGCATCACCACCTGGAACTCTCTCCTGATTCTTTCCACATTATGCACTGTGGGAGACAAAGAAAGCTGCATGCTGCAAATGTTCAACATTTCCTTGATCTTCAAGATTATTTTCCCCTTCCATGAAGGTCCTATGGGAGCAAATTTTCATAGTCACTGGCAACTCTGGTCCTGTACAATATGTACTTTCATGATGAAAATCACCCTTTATCACTTAGAGCTGCCCTTCCCACATATACTAAATGCAATCCAATTTAGTGAGAACACGTCTAGCCCATCACAAGTCATAAATGAATAAGTCTTTACTCTGGGTGCATTTGACATAATAGAAATTATTCTCAGAGTAGGGTTATCCATTTAAAATATACAATTTGGGGAGGCATACCACTGGGTTCTACTGCTGAGCTGTTCTTTCCGACAAAGTCAAATGTATCTTTTCCTTTCCAAGAGCAGGGCCTCACACTGGAGTCAGGGCATGGGTATGTGAGGTCCTAAAATAATCAAAAAGCCATGGAGTTGTGCCGCCCTTCTTTCTCTCATTTGGTCTTTGTCTTCCTTGTTCAGGCTTGCAGAAGAAGAAAAATATTATTTCCCATGGCAACATCTGAAAAAATAGATTGGGCATATTTAGGCAGAACTTCCAGAATGAAAGCAGTCTTCTTTTTTTTTTTTGAGTAGCAGTAAGACAACTCTAAAGTTCTCTGTTACGGAAAAAATTTAAGTGAAAAGCCCTGTAAGCCTAATGTTGGCAGGAGACAAATTGTCCTTTATCACTCCTTCTTGCCCATCCCTTCTCCTCCTTCTACTGTCTGTTCTCTCATCCATTTGTCCCACCTGTCAACTTGATGGCATAGCTCCTGTATTCACGCCCCTAATGAGATGAGGGCACAATTCTACCTTCACATGGGACTATATGTGGGTACCTCATGGCAGCCAGGGACAGAATGGGAGAGGATGGAGAGGCTTCAGAGCGCTGGTTCTCACTCATGGATGGCTGCAATTGGAATCACCTGCTTTTTAAAAAAAAACTATCAAGGTTTAAGGTGCACTGTGGAACCACTGAGTCAGAATTCTTAGCAGGTGGTGGTTGGATTTCAGATTGGGAACCATTACTTAGATGGGGTACACAAAAAAGAATTCAAGAAGTTGGGTAAGAGAGCCTTCAGGCCCCTAACTTACTTGCCTGGTTCCTTATAGATAGCCTAGTAGCCCCAGGAAGCAAAAGGCAGATCAAGAGAAACCAAGAACATAAACACCAATTGCTTGTCCTACAATTAGCAAAGGAAAATATCTTTCTCTCTTCCTCCAGTTTACACTATGGTGATTTCAAAGAAATTTATCGACCTTTGAACCTACCGTTTATGAAGTCTTGAACTGAGTGACTTCTTCTCCTGTGGGGACTGGCCTCTGGATGAGCAAGCAAGGCTCGCCTGACTTCTGTTACCTGGGCAGCTCATTTGCTTTCTAGAACCTCTTTTGCTTCATGAATTTCAAGTTGTAAGGGATAGAGCTTATAGGGAACTGAAAAAGTTAAATAAAGACCTGAGGGAAAAGCAAGTTTCCCTTCAGTGGGTAGCAGAACTTCAGGCATGAGCCAGAAAATAGTCACACAACAAACAGAATCCAGCCCGTTTTATGGTGGAGGAAACTGAAGCAGAATATAAACGACTCATCAAGCTCCCACTGTTTTTATCTAGTGCTTCCTAAAACTCAGGTCTCTGATTCCATGACCCTGAACCTATTTCAGTGCCATGATGTGTAGTTAGGGAACAAACTATGTTTTAAATTAAATGGCAAGTATAAACCGTGAGAATAGAGAAGGCATTCTTTCGACTAACAAGAAAAATCATATTTATTTAACCCATATATGTCGGCATGCAGTAGGCCAAAAAGGCGTGCTTTTGGACCTGAAAAGGCAGAATAATTGTTAGGAGGCCAAATAAAGAAAAGAAAAAGAGAAAATAGCCATAGTAGTCAGTTTTCTGGATTATCAACAGCCCCAAGGTATCTTTGTGTACCCATGTTGACTGTGACAATGACCACAGGTCCCCAGTTGGCCTTTTCTTGCTGTCTTGCAGCATGGGGAACATCAGGGCAGGGGAGCCATGTTTACAAAGGAAGCACAAGTAGAGACAGGCAGGAGCCCTTCTTTACAAGATGCATGCGTTCTTAGGCTGAGGAGCTACATGCCTCATTGGGTAATGGGAATGGTTGAGTGTGTAGGGTCAACTGTAAAATGCCCTTGATACTTTAGGGCAGTGGGGAGCATGTGAGAGGAAAAGGGAAGAGAGAAGATGTGATAGAGTGCCTGGTGTGCAGAAACACCTTTTGGTTCTTAGCTATAAAGCAAAATCACATTCCCATTGGTACAGACGGTATTTTTGCATTATGGGATGGGTACACCTACTGTCAGTCAACTGAGAGTAGGTCATTCGTGGGTCAGGAATAGATTTTTAGGCTTAAGAAAGAAAGATATTCCTTCTCTCTCTGAGCTTTACCCTGGTTCCAGGTGCTCCAAAGAAGGGAAAGAACTGGCCTTGAATAGGTGGGAAGAAGTCAGAGGCTAAAAAGAAAGTGATTTCTCAAAATCTTTCCCTTCCATCATCTTTATTGTTCATTTAAGTAATTTAAAAATTTACAATCCAGTAATCAAGGTAACGAGTAGAATTAAGGAAAGAACTTGCTTCACACGTGGCTTGGTTAAAGTAGAGGTGTGTAATTTCCTCTCTAAGGACAGAATGTTGGTGGCCAGCAGAAGGGAGGTCCTCTCACAAGGGACAGACACAGCAGAAATAGAGAACATGAGCCAAAGGACATGTGGGAGCCGATTCTGAATATCAAGGAGGTGACAATGGGAACTCTCAGAGAGAGCTGCCGAGCAAGAAGCAAGTGGGGGCTCTGAGTGATTATAAATAACTCCAATTAGAGTCAAATCAGTGAAGTTTGTGCTCTGACTGGCAAATATCATTATGAGATGATCCAGGAAGCAAGCAAGTATTCTAAATACACTGCCAAACATTGTCATCTGTCATCCTTACAAGCCAGGCCTGATGATAAAAGCTGCTAACCAACATGCAAGTACACGTTTCCTACGTGCCACAGACAGTGCTGACAGTTTAAAATCCTAAAATAATGGGTTTCATAATACAAGCCTCTTTTGTGCTGATGAGGAATTGGAAGCTTTAAAAGGTTAAATAAATTGCCCAAGATCAACAGCTAGCAAGTGGTGGAACTGGGATTCCAACAGAGATCATTTGTTCCAAAGCCCAAATTCTTGATCACTAGGCCAAGCTGTCCATTGGGAACCAAAACTGAAGGCTCCGGAGTGCTGATGGAGGTGGGATGGGGGTGGTGGAAAGAAAGAAGGGCGTGGAACTAAAGAAGAACATACTTCCACAATTTTAGGATGTATTAACTTAATCCTTTTGGGGGGAAAACAGAAAGTGAGTCCATTGTAAGATACCTCCTGTGTTCAGAAATATTAAAATGAGAAAAATGAATATCATAGAATAGGGAATCTATGGCATAGTGTTCCCACATTCCAAGGCCTCTGCCTGTTATCTCATTTAATATTCGTAATAATCTCAGAGAAGTAAATGACTTGCTTGAGGTTATATAGCCGGTAAGTGACAACAAAAGGACTTAAACCCTTACCCGCCTGAGTATTAACTCCATGTTGAGGGGTGGAAAGCCTCCATTTCTAATTTTTTTTCTCTGCACACAAGATCCCATGACTTCACACTTGAAAGAATGTTTTTAGATGTGGTTTTCATAATTGCTGTTCCTGAAAGCAGTGTAGGTGAGAGTTCTACAATCACCTTCAGACATTTCAGATGCATTAGAGAAAATGCAGCTAAAATAATGGCTTCTGCAATTTACCTTGTAACCACTCCTTGCAAGAGCTTTGCTTTAAAGCCAAGTTACTTATGTGATTTCCAGCCAGTTTACTTTGGAAACCAACACTGAAGTTGTTCAAGTCATCATATATATTATGATGTTTTATCTAGATGAGGCATAAATGATATTTTGATGTGCCAGCTTCTCTTGATGTGCAGTATTCATCCTGGGTTATGCACATTTGGAAACTGCAATAAATGTTTTTGGACAAATTAGTTTAATTGAAGCAATATTTATTACTCTTACAGTTAAAGGAGTGAAATATAACTTCCTAAAAGTTTTCTGCATGTAACAAAAGCATAGCTTAACTACTTGGGGTCTTTGTTTCATTGAGTAACAGAACTCTGGAAAATTTGCCTTATTATAGAAAGTGAAAAGTGTACTATATCATCATTTGCACATCCCTATATGCATGGGTATCTACATGTTTATAGGTGTATACACATGCCCACATATGTGTATGTACTTTGAGGAACTGTTTCAACTTCAAGAAAAGTAACAGATATAAAAATATTCCTAGATAAATATATTCACACACTATCACAGGCATAAACACATATGTATACACATGTACATGCATGCTCTTTTCTCCAAAGAATAGAGTTCTGAAAAATTGAAAACGAACATTTATTAAATTAGTTTTACTTAACATGATGAGCTAATATTTAAGTGAATAATTTCTTTTTGGAAAATTAAGATTCCTTGGGCAATTTATGTGATTTGCAACATAGAAGTATATGTTTAGCCTTTCAAAGCAAGACAACATATTTATTTATATATATATATATATATTATATTTTTTTCCATCAGTGTTAGTCAATCAAGAATATTTATTTGGCACTTACTGTGTGCCTAGTACTCTTCCAGGTGTTGGAGAGGATATATTTGTATATATGTTTATATTTGTATAAATATATATGTGTGTGTATATATATGTATATATATACACATACATATAAAGAGAGAGAGAAAATAATGAATTGTAACCAGAGATTTATTAAAACAAAAATTCTTTGTTCTCCCAGCAATCTGTCTGTCCTTGGGAAGCTATTAACTACATATGGAACTGGGCTACCCTGGGCGCTATTAGCAACATAGTCTGTCTTTATAGTCTCAGTTTTTTAGTCCAGACTAGACATTTACACTTGATTCCCATATGCAAATTCAAGTCCATAGCCAATGTATTCATTTTAAAGTCCACTCTGCAACTTCAAAGTCGACAACATATTGAGAACATTATGCCAAACAGAAATATACATATTCGGATCTTTAAATGTTTTACTACTACTTGCAGGCTGCATAGAAAAACTAAGGATTTAGCAATCACTCTTCTGTGAGTTCAGAATAGTATGCTTTTTAAAATCCTTCAACAGTTAAGTAATACCAAGAAATTGGCCCCCTAAAGCAATAAATTACTCTGATATTCACCAAAACACAACAACAAACTGGCTGTCAAATTTGGCAACCATTTGAAAAGAGGCGGGCCTCCTCTCTGAACTCTGAATGGAAACATTATTTTTCCTCCTCTAGAAGCCATCATCACTCTTTCACCAGAAGGAAGGTCACACCATCTTTCACAAAAGATTTGCCTGCTTGTAATTACTGCCTGCAGCGCACAGACAAACGCAATTTTTAAAATGCTAACTGTGTTATACTTAAACCCAAGGGAGCCCCGGGTACAAATGTAAGGCTGCCTCACCAGTTTGTCTTAGTGAGACCTTACAGTGCTGATTGAAAACAGCTGAACTAAATCAACAGTTACCTTGAGCCAGGGGCCTTTGGAGAGCAATTAGAGTCAAGGCTTGGGTTTTGAACCCAATATGCTCTGTCAGTCTCAATGATTTGTGTTTGTTGTACTCAGTCTCATTTCCTGCATGAAATATGAGGCTGTATAAAGAGGAAAAATTCCCAAGATTAAAAAATATTTGACCTCAGTGCATTTGTGAGCAGAGAAGTACACATGTCTAAATGACCATTTGGGTTTGTAGTACAAAGTTCTATTGATGTTGGCAGCCTGAGCTTCCCAGTCTCAAAGCCACATGAACGGTTTCGAATTTCAGCCAAAAAATGTTTTCCACATGCTTTAGTGCGGGCCAATTTACACAGTAGATTTCGTGGATACTGTGGCCAAGTGCTTCATAAAGGGCTGCCTTCTCTGGGATCGGGAAACCACAACAGACACATTGCTAATGCAATCTAATTATCTGCTTGAATATTTTTCCAGATGTATCCAATGTCTAAAAATACTGCAATAAAAAAGGCATTATTTGACTCCCTTGACTGAAACAGTGGCATAAAGAACCTGTTTGTCTAGAGGGAAAGTTATGACATTGTACTTTCTATGACTGCATTTAAATCAGTCAAAGGAAACCGTACCCACAGGGCGGTCTGTACTTTCTGTTTGAATGAGTCTTCCCACTCCAGGGCTCGGCGAGAGATCAGGCCTTCACATAAAGGGATGACCCTCTCACTCAGGAGTTAATTCCCCTCATTTGTGGTTTCCTAATTTGATTGAGGTTGGTCGGAGTAATTCATGACAAAGAGATTCCACGCTTTTCCCACTTGGCACATTGTATTCCTCACACAACGGGACAGCGGGCCATTTCCTTCCCGTCAGGGGAAACAAAAAGTCTTTTGACTAGTAAGTTGAGATTTTTTACCCTGTCCCCATAGAAAACCGGGCTGTTCTGAAGGTCTTAATGTTTCCCTTTTGTTTTCTTTAGCAGGATTTATTTTTGTATAGCAAGCCCTATACTTCAGCCTCGTTTCCTTTGTGTCACTTGGATCCCAGCTAGTCCAGCAGACACACGGTGTTATGCCAGGTTATTGTTCAAGCCCTTGGCAATGATGCTTGACCCTAATACGTCCAACTGCCTCAGAGAATACAAGAGCATTCGGGAGGGATTTATTGAACGAAGTGAAGAGGTCGGTTTTACCAACCTGTGTCATTACACACGTTTTTAGTAAAGATTTTAGACTGCACTATGTAATTCTAAGTAACTACAGCTAGGCAACACACACACGCACACTTTTCCAAGCCACTGAAAAACTTAGGACAGTTTTTAATTTTGTCTCCACCGCCCCCCCATCCTCCTTCACGTAGTAGCAAAGGTTGGGAGGAGAGGGGTGCATTCTGTATGACACCTTTTAGGAAATAGTAAATCCAAGGCAAGACATTACCTTCGCTGCTTTAATTGGTCTCAGTCATAACCACAAAAACACCGTGCCAGCTCCCCTAATTCCCATATAGCACCACTGGAGTGAGCGGAGATACCCAGCCCAGAGATAACTTTAAATAGTTACACACTGAAGTTGTGGCTGAAACTAAAGGAAAAGACAGCAGAGTGCCAAGAACTTCATGTGAGCTAATGATGAGCAAATGAGTCCCCCCAGGCTGGTTCGTTCCATTCTCCTTAATTGAGCTATTCTTGCAATGAGAGTTTTTACTGATTGATTTAAGTCTGTTGTTTCTTGTGAAATCCTGAAACCATATCCTCATTCACTCCGCTGTTATTTTCTTTTTTCCCAACTGGGCTATGGTTTCAAAATATGTTTATAGTTCTCTAGCAGATGTCCCTAGGGAATAAGGTCACTTGGGTATTTCAATTAGAAAAAAAAAAAATAAACAATTTCATTCCTTTGGCAATCTTTTGTTCATTATATGACTCCTTCTAACAGCAATGTTCCCCTGTCCCATTCCCACGTACCATCAGGATGTTCTCCGGAAAGAGGGGCAGATAAGAGACGCAAGGAGATACTAGTTACTTTGGCAAGCAGAGACTATTTTATGTAAAAGTGAGTTGTGTTTCAAATGTGTATTTATAATTCAGTTGTTTGGAGTTCAGTTTGTGTTTTCTTGTAGAAGGAATGTTATAAATGGGGAATATGTTCTGACAAAGACTTTTTAACCAATAACATAACCCGTAATGTATTTAAAGCATTATATTAGGAGAAAAAGTCTTTGTGTTTTAAAATGCTAACCTGGCTCCTATTTATATGGGGTATGAGACGAAACCAGCGATTTTTAACCGGTATGCTGTGAAAATTTTTAAAAATCATTAAATTATTTTCAAAAGAGGTCAAAGCATAGTAATTATATATTTTTCTTTTACTCTTTTTTCCTTTTGATCAACAACAATTATGTTTGCCACAGAATTTTAACTCTAGGTTCAAGTGTGCCATGAAATAAAAAGTTTGAAAAACACTGGACTAAAGAGGAAAGGAATAAGGAGAAAGGGGGGGCGGGGAAGAGTTTCTTCCTGCAATAGGGTAGGAAGAAGAAGGGGGAAAAACGACTTTCTTTCTGTGTTACCTGTAGGGTTAGCCCAAGCACCATGTTGGAGGAGACAAAGTTAGCTCGGTACTCTCCCCCACAAATACATGTATAAGTTTTCTATCGCTTTCTCACAGCCATTTTGCAGGTCCCCGTAATTTCATGTGTCCCTAAACTGTTCCATTGAGAAGCCCTCCTTTCCTGTTGTCTCAAGTATAAGACCAATTACATAGTATGTTCGGCCCTTCACTCATCTTAATCAAAATATCTTGGTGTCACTGAAAGGAATGCCTGGTGATCAAAGTAATTTGCAATGAGGTATGAATAACCTCTTAATCAACTCAGGCTATTTGCATTTTAAAGCAGTACGTCAATCAACCCCAGAGAATCTTTTCATTTTATTTGTTCATTTCAGGCGATATGATAACACTGAAAAACTTCGAAACCCGAGGTAAAACCAGATTTGGTGTCTGGGGCCCAATTCATAGGCAGGTCTACCAAGCCTGTGGCTTTGTTCTTTACCTAAATGTCCTGACGGTTCATGTATGATTGTCTGCCTAAAAGGTCTGCATTGCAGACACGACATCCCCCAAACTCCAGGATGTGGGGAGGCTTAGTGAAGCTGTTTCCCTTAACTAACTCTCTTTGTCTGACAGTGTTACTAGTAGATGGAATGACAATAGAATCCCAAGACTGACTATAGCAGAAGGTAAAGTGGGGCTCTGAAACCTCAATTTAAGTCTTAGAAACACTAGCCACCACCCTCATAATGGTTTGGGGCAAATAGAAATGCTACACTTTTGTGTTTAATTTGTGGCAGAGCAAGTTAAGAAATGAGGTGCTTTGAACAGAATTGCTAGGAATTATAATTTCATGGGTCCCCAAACTGGCTATTTGGGTTTTGGAAGTTTGGATTTTGGTTTTGCAGGTCACAGCTTGACATAAAGCAGTGTTTCTCAAAGTGTGGTCCATAAACACTCGTGTCTCCTGGTGGTTTTGCAGCAAATAGTTTGTAAATGTCAGAGGGGGAAAAAAGTTAAAGATCTTTTTTCAAAAATATTTAGCACATGTAAAACTAAAATTAAATATAATTCTCACCAAGATCTACTGTTTTTAACAGTCATTAGCACCACTAAAAGTGATCCACGTGCTCCCTAACTCTGCTGATCAGGTCTCAGCTTCCACTCAGTTAATTGGACGCAGCACATTGAGGTTAATTTACTTTCACGTTATCAGTGTCTTACTGTTGGTTACATTTGCCTTTTTTATTGTCACTATTGGGATACATTATTTAATTTCTAATTTCAGAAAATGAGCAATCACACAAGAGTAGTTTATAAAAACATAAAGAGTGACAGAAATATGCCACCACCATCATCACCTCCAGTGACCAGGTTGCAGAGTGAATATGGAATGTGACTACGTATGTGCTGAGAAAAGGGGAAAGCAGCTAGAAGCAGTCAGATATGAAAAGTGAAAATAGGAAATAGAAAAATAAATGAAGGAAAATTTTATTTAATAAGGGTAGAAATTATTTTGATCCTAGCATGTAGTAAATTGCTTTTATAAAACTTGATTAAATAGTGGCGTAAAGCCATCAAAGCTTCGCATACAAGTACTGTATACTTTTTAGGCTAAAAAGAAAAAAAAGATTTTTTTCTATAGAAATATTTTCCAATAATGAATTTGTGGATTTTGCTGCTAAGATAAGTGGAGATAAAAACAAAAAAATAAACAACAATAGCAAAAAAGATAAGTGGGGATATCTAAAGTATAGAAACATAAATCAGAAGTTACATTCCTTATAACAAAGAACAAGTGCGGTAGTTCCCCCTTATCCATTTCAACATGTTCCAAGATCCCAGCAGATGCCCAAAACCACATCATATTAAACTCCATATATACTATTTTTACATTTGATAACCAAAATAGCTACTAAGTAACTAATCCACCCAGAGACAGGGTGGATATACTGAACTGTATGAATTTACATTTGGGGCAGGACAGATCAGGACAACACAAGATTTCATCACCTTACCCAGAATGGCACATAATTTAAAACATATGAATTGTTTATTTCTGGAATTTTCCATTTAATATTTTTGGACCATAGTTGACCACAGGTTACTAAAACATAACTTTAGAGAATGAAGCCTCAGATAAAGGTAGTATAAATCATACTTCTTCTGGGTAGCTGGTAAAATTCATTTCAAAGTTAGTAATAAATAATGAGCTCAAAGAGAAAGCATAAGGAATGGTGGTCAAACTTCCCTAATATATGAGGTCTGACAATTAATTTCATGAACTCACCACCATGTGCTTATGTTAGCAGCACTGTAAGACGATCCGTAGGGTTTCATAGCCTTGGTATGCCAGTGTCTCACAGCTGTGTTCGTGTTGCTGTGTGGCAGTGTCTTGCTGAGTGGAATTCAGTATTGTTGTCTGTCATTGTGAGAATACTGAAGCTCGAATGATAACAACACAAACATTAAAAATTTTGTTAAGAGTGGAAGTGAAAACAGGGATGTGTTAGTCCAGGTTTATCAGGATAAGTACAAATGGGTTAAACTTTTCTCTAAGAAGAGAGAAAACGTCACTGATGAAGAGAGGTCAGGGCAGCCAGTGACAAGCAAAACTGACAAATACATGGCAAAACTTTAGCAAATTGTGTGTCAAAATTATCAGCTGACCATGAGAACCATAGCAGAGCAAGTAAACACTGATACAGACACACTTAAAAAAATTTTACTGACAATCTTGGCATGGGAAAGTGGTGGCTTTTGCATCACAACCATGTACCAGCTTACACGGCACTGTCTGTAAGGGAGTTTTTAACCAGTAAACAAATAACTGTATTGGAACACCCTCCCTACTCACCTGATCTGGCCCCTAATGACATTTTTCTATACCTAAAGATAAAGGAAATGTTAAAAGGAAAACATTTTGATGACATTCAAGACATCAAAGTTAATACTATGACAGCTCTGATGGCTATTCTAGAAAAAGTTTCAAGAGTGTATATAGTTCAAGAGTGAATATACTTCAAGAGTGAATATAGTGGCTCGGCGCCTGTGGCTCTAGTGGCTAAGGCACCAGCCACATACACCTAAGGTGGCGGGTTCGAATCCAGCCTGGGCCCGCCAAACAACAATGACAGCTGCAACCAAAAATAGCCGGGCATTGTGGCGGGTGCCTGTGGTCCCAGCTACTTGGGAGGCAGAAGCAGGAGACTTGCTTGAGCCTAGAAGTTGGAGGTTGCTGTGAGCTGTGATGCCACAGCACTCTACCCAGGGAGACAGCTTGAGGCTCTGTCTCAAAGAAAAAAAAAAAAAAAGAAAAAGATTAAATATAGTGATATTTAGCAATGAGCAATGCTGCATTTTTTTTAGGATGAGTTTGCAAACTTAATTGTCAGAACTCCATATCACAGTAGTGTTTTGTGGAATATTAATGACATATAATATATGTCCTCTCAAAGATACTTTGCTTTTGGCTTGGTGCCTGTAGCTTAGTGAGTAGGGTGCCAGCCACATAGGTTGGTGGGTTTAAGCCTGGCCTGGGCCTGCTGAACAACAATGACAACTGAAACCAAACAAAAAATAGCAGGGCATTGTGGCAGGTGCCTCTAGTCCAGCTACTTGGGAGGCTGAGGCAAGAGAATAGCTTAAGCCCAAGAGTTTGAGGTTGCTTTGAGCTGTGATACCATGGCACTCTACCAAGGATAACATAGTGAGACTCTGTCTCCAAAAAAAAAAGATACTTTGCTTTTCAGTTAGCTAAACCACTGATCTGTAAGATATGAATCAGATCTTGACTAATAGGAGAAGTGCTTGATGATTTTTTTCCTGCTAATTATTTGAAATCCAAGCCATTGGAAAGTTTCAGTCCGTTGTTGGTGTTTTTTTGCAACATGATATAGATTAGGAAAAGAGTATTATGGTGTTATAAGCAGGCATGAGGCATGTGCAGAGCAAGGAAACGCACTGCACGTAAGAGGGGACTTCACGACAGACGGCTAATTTACATTCTTTGCTATTAACAGAGGAGGGCTGGTGGTGAGCAATATGCCTCCTAATCCTGATTCAGTGTTGAAAGAAATCCAAGACAGAAATTTGTGGGAATAATTAGATGGTGGGATATATCTTTGAATGTACTCTGGAAAATAGATTCTCCTATTCCAAACGGAAGTATGCTCACATCCGAAAGGAGATTTTCCTAACTTTACATGGTGAAATTACAACACACACAAAATGCCTTGCCCATGCACGTACAATATAATGAATCATTAGAAAGGGAACATCCTTTTGGCTACCCTGGGGTTTCCCTTCCTGATCACCTTCCCTTTATCCCTAGGTTAAACCTATTTATGCCTCACATTCCATTATTGGAATCACGGTGTCATGGGCGTTATTTATATCCTACTGCTCAAGGTCATTGCCGAGTACTGATTTAACTCACGTCTGTCTCCTGAGGGTGCATGTTAGTTATCACATCGTGCACAGAGTTGGTCACCGCTGCAGAAAGTGGCATGCTGGGAGCTTATCAAAAAGTCACACAAAAAATTTCAACCTCCAGTATAAATGGGTTTAAATACTATCTTGATGTGTATGGCTCTTTCCTCCTTGATATTCTTTATACTTTTATTGCTTTTATATGCAGCCTTAAATAAAATGGTTAATGTTAACTAGTTTTAAACTTTTTATAAAGTTATAATCTAAAAAATTCAATAAACAGTACGCTTGTAAGATTCAGTTAGGTTGTACATAGCTCCAGTTAGTTCGTTTTAACTGTTGTACAATATTCCATTATATTAACAACCACAATTTATTTATCCACCCTAACATTTCGACTCTGTGATCATGGTAGCGTTGTTTTCAGCTATTGCTAAAACCACTACCATGAACTTCCTTTCTCATGTTTTCTCATTCACATTTGAGTGTATTTCTCCGGGCCTGGGAATGGAGTTGTTTGGTATCACTCGGTCACAGGATATTGTTTTGTCACAGGTATGTATGGGTAAGTGGTTGAAGGATAACACTTGCTGAGAATGTAGAGAAAGGGGCACTCTTGTACAATGTTGATGGAGATGCAAATGAATACACTATCAAGAACCAATTTTCGTCCCTACTACCTCTGTATGAGAACTTTTCCCTCCCTATCTTCACCAACACTTGGTACTTTTAAATTCCCCTTAGCTTGTGGATGTATAGAAAGAAATCATTGAAGTTTTAAATTGCATTTCAGGGTGTAATTTGTATGCATGAATACTTGAAATGATAAATAAAAAGTCTTTATCATACTGATAATACCAATAAAGGCCTTTTCTATTATTTGAAATGGTTATCATTTCTCCAATAGCTTGAAATTATCATTTCAAAACTAAAATGCCGTCGCTTTTAATGTCAATTATAAAATACTAATTTTATATCAGAAAAGCTAATCTAGGTGACAAAGACAACATCTGGCATTTTGACACTTCCTCAATCCTTGATATTTTGTTTCATATATCAGAGAAAGAAATTAATGATTGCTTGACTTCATTTGAAAATTACATTTAAAAAATCAATAGGCCAAGAACAAGTGTTTTCTAGATGTTAATATAACTAAAGGACTGTGATAATAATCCATTTATTACATCTCCCAGTTTGAAACTTCCACCATTTATTTACATTCTGCTCACTGATATCATGGTAAAAGAGAGATGCTATGTTCAGAGTATTTTCTCCATAAGTTTTGGTTCAACATAAAATAGAAATATGTCAAATTCTTTGACAGAACTTCCCAACACATGCTAGTATTCTCAATGGTATATAATATCATGAAATGATAGCTTAGCATAAGTTTATAAATATTAAGAAAAGAAAACTGGATATAGAGCTTATGGTTCCAGCTAAAAGAATAATTTTTAATTTTGTGGATGATACCAAACAAAACCACCCAATTCTTGGTTATAAATGATAATATTAATGATAATTATATATTATGCTTTCTATTTTCGATATACATTATGATAATTCTTCAGACAAATATGTAACAAGTATTCTAAAATAAAATCATTAAGTAGTCTCCCAATGACCAAATGTTGATAAACACTGTCAGGAAGTGACAGTGACTAAAAACTGATTACAGGATTCTAGGACGGACTTGGCACTGTAGCTAACTGACTGACCATCGTGGCTAATAATTAGTAATTCTGAGTGTTTTTTTCTTCATCTGGAAAATAGATCTTATTATGGATGTTCTGATCATCTCATGTTTTGTCTAAATTAGATAATGTGCAAAAAATATTTTAAAGACCACTCTGTTTCCTGTTATGAAGGAGTAGCTGGTACCAGACTCACTGTTCTATAAAAACATTAAAAGTTGGTTACTGGTGGCACCTGTGGCTCAGTGAGTAGGGCGCTGGCACCATCTACCAAGGGTGGCGGGTTCAAACCCTCCCTGGCCAAACTGCAACAAAAAATAGCCAGGTGTTATGATGGGCACCTGTAGTCCCAGCTAATCAGGAAGCTGAGGCAAGAGAATTGCCTAAGCCCAGGAGTTGGAGGTTGCTGTGAGGTGTGATGCCACAGCACTCTACCTACTGAGGACGATAAAGTGAGTCTCCTC
>NW_003852401.1:40324652-40378507 GCF_000181295.1 Otolemur garnettii
AAAAAAAAAAAAAAATTTGAAGGCACCGGAGAGAACACAAACAGCTAGAATATAAGGGATTGGGATTCTAGAGAGAAGAGAACTACAGAATAGTGAGACCTAGCTAAGGCCCTGATATATGCTCTAGGTTGGACTTTAGCACATCCCTACTCCCTAGAAAACCAGAAATAGACTAGTCTTTACTGGATCAAGTAGATATACCTACATTTTATATGTCTGAATAAAACTAAACAAAAACTAAATTCTCTCTGGGGAAGATAACATTATCCGGCACCACTAGGATTTTTCATACACATTATTTAGCACTCATTCAACAGTTGCCAGACATGAATTAACCAAAAAGCCTCTGAATCTATAAAAATTAAGAGAAAAAATTCATAAATGATCTAAATGTTGGAACTCATAGATATGAAGTTTAATTATGATTCATGTGTCCAAGAAAAATGCCGAAGAAAGGTGGTGATTTCACAGCAAATTAAGAAACTATAAAAATAATAAAATAGAAATCTTTATAATTAATTCTTTGGTAGTAGATTAGACCAATATAGAAAGGACTAATAAATGAGAAGATAAGGTAGTAGGAAAAAATCCAGATCAAAGAGACAGAGAAAGAGACAGACAATAGACAGAGAATGATCAAGACAGGCAGATATGTGTTTAAACCACAGGAAATACAAGGAACACAGTAAAAGATTGAACTCCTGTGTAATTAGAGTCCAGGACAAGAAGTGAAGACAGGGAGAAAAGAGGGAAGACTCTCTGAAGAGATCCTAGCCTGAATTATCCAAAATTGTTGAAAGCCCACTGATTCAAGAACCTCTATGAATCAAAAACAAGGCAAAATCAAAGAAAATCGCAGCTACATACATCATAGTAAAACAGCTACAAGCCCCAAACAGAGCAAATCTAAGAAATATCTACAGGGAAAAAAAGACACATTATCTTCAAAAAGTAACATTAAAGTGATAGTTGATTTCTCCATTGTGTGATTCATTTTTTCTTATACGTTATGTTTCTTTTTCTTTTTTTATTAAATCATAGCTGTGTACATTAATGCAGCCATGGGGTACAATGTGCTGGTTTTACATACAATTTGAAATATTTTCATCAAACTGGTTAACATAGCCTTCATGGCATTTTCTTAGTTATTGTGGTTAAAACATTTATATTCTGTATTTAGTAAATTTCACATGTACCCTTGTAAGATGCCCTGTAGGTATGGTCCCACCAATTACCCTCTCTCCACCCATCCTCCCCCCTCCCCTCCCCTCCCTTTCCCCTTTACCATATTCTTGGGCTATACTTGGGTTATAGCTTTCATATGAAAACTATAAATTAGTGTCATAGTAGGGCTGAATTAGTTTCAGCCCTACTATGATTGGACATTTTTTCTTCCATTCTTGAGATACTTTGCTAAGAAGAATATGTTCCAGCTCCATCCATGTAAACATGAAAGAGGTAAAGTCTCCATCTTTCTTTAAGGCTGCATAATATTCCATGGTGTATATATACCACAACTGTGTGTTTCTTATATGCACAAATTCACCAGAAGATTTCTCAGGCATCAAATATTCTTTGTGAGAAACTTCTAGATTTGTATTCAATTTATTAGAGATACAAAAAAAATTAGATTTCCTGTTCCTTTTGTCAATTTTGATAGTTAATTTTTAAAAAGCACTTTGGCCACTTCTTCTAGATTTTAAAATAACATTTAAAATTTTATGTTCGTTATTTTTTAAAGTGTACTTTGTAGGAACATCCTCTTTTATTTGGATGCTATTGGTAATTTGTAACTTCTATTTTTTTTTTTACCACTCTTTCTAGGGGTTTATCAATTTTATTTATTTGATTTGATTTTTTTTGGCTGGGGCTGGGTTTGAACCCACCACCTCTGGCATATGGGGCCGGCGCCCTACCCTTTTGAGCCACAGGAGCCACCCACAATTTTATTATTTTTGAAGAATACATTTCAAACTTTATTTTTGTATGGAATTTTTTAATTTCATTAATTATATCTCTTAAATATTTTATTTTTCTACTTCTTCGGTTTTAAATTCCAAGGTTTTTTTTTAATAGCATTTTTGTCTGTTGCTTACATCTTTGATTTTCAGGCTTTATCCTTTTCTTTTTTTATTTTATTTTATTATTATTTTTTTTTTGCTTTATCCTTTTCTAATACACACATATGCATCTACGCATTTTGAACTTTCAATTTCCTTCTAAGAACTGCCACATTTCATTTTGTAAGTTCAGCATAAACTTACCACGAGAGGACATCATAATAATTTATCTGTTGTAATGGCCAACATCTCTCATTAAAATAGAAGCAATTTTTCTAAATAAAATATCAGTAAATTCTACCCAAGAATACAAAAAAGAGCAGTACATTATGCCCATGTCGGCTCTATTTCAGGGACACAAAATTGGTATAACTACCGGAAAATAAATAAATGTTATTAACCACACACACATACACACAAAAAGGAAAGAAAATTCAATATTACCATCACAGTAGAATTTTTAAAAGCATTCGGTAAGATTAACAAATCCACAGAATAAGAACATATGTTTAATTTGACAAAGACTATGTGTATCTACCCCAAAAATCTGTATAATATTCAATGACAAAATAACCAGTGCTACCCTCTTGCAACTTGGAATGACAGACACATATTCCTTTTATCTCTTCTACTTAGTTTTACACTGAATGTTTTATCCAGTGCAGTAAGATAAGAAAAAAGAAACAAAAAGCAGAAATGTAGAAAAGTGCAATTGCTATTATTCATAAATAACATGATTGTGCTTACAGAAAATTACCAAAAGGATCTGTTAATAAAGCACTCTAATAAACAAACTTACTAAGGTAATTGGATACAAGCTCAATATATAAATCTCAATTATATTCCTATGTCCTAATAACAAAAAATAACTTTTGAAATAAATTTTTAAATTGCAACATGTACTCTAGCAGCAAAACATTAATTATTCAGGGAAAAATGTATCAGGAAAGCTATACAAGACAGCTTTTAAAAAGCTAGAAAATATTGCTGTGAGAAATTAAATAGGCCTAAATAAAAAGGAAACTATACCATGTTCATGAATCGAAAGATTCAAACCTGAAGAATATTAATTCTATACACTAAAATTACAATTAATATGCAATGGAAGGAGTTGCAGAAACCAATATACTGATTTTCACACAATTTTGGATAATGAAAACAGACGAGAGTATTTATATTCTCAACTATTAAGGCTTACTATAAATTTAAAGCAATTAAAACATTGTGGTATTGTTGTCAGGATAGGCAAATAAGTAGAACATAGCACAGAAACCAGAGCAAGAACCATATGGTTATGGTCACCTGATTCACCATTGCAATGCAATGGTGGGAAAAAAATGGTCTTTTCAGTAAATGGTTCCAGTTCATTTGATTATCCATAGAAATTTTTAGTAAGAACCTTTATCTCTGGCTTGCTGCTCATAGTTCAGTGAGTAGGGCGCCAGCCACGTACACCAAAGATAGTGGGTTCGAGCCCTGCCTGGGCCTGCTAAAACAACAATGACAACTGCAACCAAAAAATAGCCAGGCATTGTGGCAGGCACCTGTAGTCCCAGCTACTCGGGAGGCTGAGGCAAGAGGATCACTTAAGCCCAAGAGTTTGAGGTTGCTGTGAGCTGTGACGCTGCAGAACTCTACCAAGGGCAACACAGTGACACTCTGTCAAAAAAAAAAAAAAAAAAAAGGATCCTGTATCTCATACTTTACACTATACACAAATAATAAAATTTAAAATATAATACATGGAGAAAATATGTTTATAATCTTGAGGAATACAAAAATTTCCTTATGTAAGACAGAGAAAACACTAATTATATTAGACAAGATTGATAAATTCTTCATTAAGTGTAAGCATTTCTTGTTCATTAATATATAATCACTACAAGTTACAGGATAGAATATGTACAAAATAAATAGCCAACCCTCCCAATTAATAAGAGAAAACCAGAATATTTTAAAAAGATAATAGACTTGACCTGACATTTCACAAAAGTATAAAATGCATATGAAAGTCTGACCAGCATCGTCAGTCACCTGGAAAATGCAAACGAAAGCTACCCTGAGATATCACTCGATGCCCAGTAGACTGCGAATATTAAGGACAAAAACAAGGCACAATCAAGTGTAAATGAGAATATGGAGCCCCTGAAACTCATTCACTGCTTTTGGAAGAATAAATTCCTAGCATCACTTAGGAAATCGATTTGGTGGTGTATGTGAGCACGTGACCACCTGGCCCAGCAATTCCATTCCTAGGTAACAACGGAAAAGCACATATATGTGCAGCAAAAAAGGAGGATCACTCTAAATGTTCAATGGCTGTAAAAGAAATAAATTGTGCTAGATTTATGCAATGGAATCCTAGAAATAATGAGAAAGGACAAAGCACTGCAATCTGCGACACAAATGAATATCACAGACTTGATGTTAGAGTAGAGCAGAGACAAAAAAGCACATAATATTTCATTCTACCTTCATATAATTCTAAAACAGGCAAAACTACCATATGATAATAGATATCAAAAGAATGGTTACATTTGGTAAGAAAGTAATTGACTGAGAGTGAATGAGAAAGGCTTCTGGGTGTTTGATCTGGGTTATGGTCAACAGGTGTGCATGTAAGTAAAACTCTTTGCACTATACATATAGGATTGGTACACTGTAGAATTTGCATTTTACATCCCACTACTGAAGTAAACAAGCAAATAAATGAATCCCTTTAATTAAAGAGAAAATTCAGAAATTCTTATTATCTTATCCCTTCTCTGCATTATCTCAGCTGGTTATAGGGACGTAACAATTATATATCTTATCCACGTGTATTAAATTTTTTCATGAGGTTCCTTAAAAAATAAAATGAGTATCTCTAATATAGATCAAAGATTATGGTGTGGCAAAGGAGGAATCCTCAATGTGTTCCTAAAGAAGAGATTGACGTGTTTTATTCATCTAGGAGCCCCCACTGTCTGGCACAGTGCCTGACACGTAACAGGTGTCAGGTTTAATAAAGATTTGCTCAGTGAGATAGCTTGAATTTTCATGGTTGTGGGGTTTCTATAGTGTCCCTCTATTCCTGAACACTTTGTAACTTAAATAGAAATTATTTCTCATAGGTAACTTCTCGGGTAACTGAGAAAGAAAAGTCATTAAATAATCCTGATTCAAATTGTGGGACTTAGTGCTGTCAGCTAGAACCAAAATGAACAGCTAGTTCACAAAAAGCAAAAAAAAAAAAAAAGTGTCCTAGTGATTTCTCCAGAAAGTAATTTGTAATATTTTCTACACAGTGTGTGGAATAAAAGCAAACTACAGGGCTCCTGAACAAAATTCTTTCATTTTGTTATTACATTTTCCACCTTCTCAGTGGAGTGATGTCTTCTTGATAACTGTTTTTGTGTTTCCTGGACACACTCTTTGTGTCCTGAAGATAAGCTGTCAACACAATCCCAGAGTCTTTTGGAAGAGAAAGAATTCCCAATGATACTACTTCTGCCTAGAGCTCTGCCAGCAGACACATGCCCTAAAAATTTCCCCTTTTGACCAACTCTTTGTCCTTGGAGAGGAACCAATTTTCCTCTTTTTTGGAATACATAGTATCTACAGAGGTGTCTGGGTGAGGAGTTTAGCATATTATCCCAGGAATACCTTGGTCTTTGGTTTGGCAAAACGTCTTCACTGAAGGTGGTAACAGCTGTGCAACAGTTTAAGGGTGTGGCGTGGGGCTCTGGCGGCTGTTTTGTTTTTTCCCCTTCTGGAAGCTTGTTTCCTGCGAGTCCCTTTTCGATTGTGATGGATTTATTTTCTGTTGTAAATTTATTTCAATGGTCTTGGGCAATCTTTTTCAAAACTCATGGAAACAAAGATTCATAGTCTGATGGGAAAGGGTGTTCAACATCTGTCGGAGTCTGTGTTCCTGGACATTTTTTAATGGCACATAGTTGGCTTTCTGAAATGTTATGTAATGTCCGTGATGACACACAGAAATCTCTAGACTATCAGTGCTCCCTAGCAGTGTCTGGCCCATCCATATTAGCATGTATGGGAAGATCCAGATCATTTTTCTGCCCGATTCCTATGATAAGGGATGGTAAGCACGTGTAACGAACTTGTCCCTGAACCCCTTTCCTTACATGCACAGTAAAGTGTGGTTAATTGGAAGCAGAGTGTAGGACAGATTCTGGAACTTTTTCATCTTATATAACTAAAACTTTATACCCCATTAACCAGCATTTCTCTTTCTCCCTCTCCCCTCATTCTCTGGCTCCCTACATTCTATTCTGGGTTTCTGTGAATCTGACTATTTTTCATCACTCATCTAAGTGGAATCCTGTAGTATTGGTCCTTCTATGACAGGCTTATTTCAATTAGCATAATTTAACCTGCATTACTTCTTTAACACAAGGCTGTTGAAAAAAGGGGAAAAATGTAAATTGAAGAAGCAATGATTTATATCCTAATATTAATAAATGTGCAACATAATTTCAAGTGACTTTTAAGATCTTCCTCATCTTATGCAGCCAACAGGACTTCAAAGATAGGAGCAGGTCCTGTTCACCCCTTGAGTTGTAGAGTTATTACAGAATAGTTTTTTTCAAATAATACTTGCTTCTAAGTAAGATGTTAAATTTTTGTTTTCTGAAATTCTATATAAAAATTTGGAATATTTTTACCCTAGAAGATCTACTCATTAATAATAATTTGTAAGAGGAACAAATTCAGAACTTCTGTCTCTCTCACTTCCATGACAAATGTTGGTTTGATATAAGACAGTAGCTAAGAAAATACACAGAACAACACAATCCCTCTATGTTGTGAGTTAGGTCGAGTTTGCTTCTGATAACTCTTATTTCTCTTGTGATGCCCTTGGAAACAGTTAATATTTTTTTGGTTGTTAAGTAGTAGGAAAGATCCTAACTTAAAAGAAAAGAACTGATGGAGATTGAAACCCAGGGGGCAAGATACGGGAGTGATGTGAGAAAACCTCATCCAAAGGATACAAAGAGCTGACAAGCATGAGGTTACATCTGATGAGCCAGCAATGAAAGGACAGAAACCAGGGCAGCTTCAGTGATCCATGCATTTGGGACCTACAGGTAGAGTGTGTAGGGAACAGTAGATGACTGGGGATGCATCAGTTTCTACTCTCTACCAGCCTTTCATAATTCTGGGAAAGAGATCTGATTGGCCTAGATTGAGTCACATGCTACCCATTGGCTAGAGGAAGGCAGAAAATCTTAACTGACATATGAAATCAATCAGTTGTTATAGTATAGTCAACCACTCCAAAACTCAGTGGGTTAAAAGCATGCTTATTTATATCCTATCTTCAGAGAGGCTGGACCCTGTTTCCAAGTTCTGCTTAAAGATATGAAGGTCTGGGTCCCAGGTGGAAAGGCTGCCCCTGCATAGGGAGTGCTCTTCCCATGGCAAAGTCTAAGAATACCAGGCATCTTTGAAGCCTTTGCTGGTATCATGGCCTAATACTCCACTGCCCAAAGCAAGTCAGGCAAGCCCAAAATCACATGGTAAGAAAGGAAACTGCTTTTTTGGGGAGTGATGGTAGAATCAATTGGAAAAGAAAATAGATACAGAAATGATGAAGAAAGGGAATCAATAATTAAACTCAGTTAATTACCAAAGAGTCAAAGAAATAATTCCTTTAAAAGAAGTCATGTTTTTACCACAGAAAGGATTCAGACCAATGAATGATCAGGTCCCAAAAGGCCTTGTTCTTACCTGGTTCTTATGAGCTGCAGCTTTTTGTGGTTCATCTCAAGAAGTACCAATAATCCCAAGTATTATTGAAGTACCAATAATACTTCAAGAGCCAACACTATAACATTTATGGAAAGCTATGACAAGTACCTTAAAGTAAAATCAGAACTGGGCAGCTCACAGCTGTATACTGTGCCTACCTTGAGGAGCAGTGCCGAAAGTGATTGTGATTCATTACATTAGCACAGAGAAACCATATAAGAGAAATTATTGTTCTGTTACTTCCTGTACTAGAACTCCTGAGCATCCAGGCAGCTGATTAACTAGTCCAAAGCAACAAGCCCAGCCATTCCCGTGCTGTTTTCCAGTTGGGTACTAGCCACTTCTAGTAGATACTCCTATTCTTCAATTTACCTTGTCTGGGAAATGCTAATGAAACCCAAAGGACAAAATACTTGAACAAATCAAAAAGAGTCTACTAAGGCTGCTCCTTAAACCTAGGCCAGGGTGGCTACATCAAATTATTTATTCAAACTCTAGGGCTCCAGTCCTGAGGATTCTAATTAAGTGTGTTTGTGTTGAAGCTCCAGTTTCTGTTTTTCTTTTGAAACTCCAAACTGTCCAAGTGATTCAAAAGGTTGTCCAGGTTTAGAGTCTATATAGTCCAGTGTTTTAAGTATGAAAAACAGTGACACCAAAAATGGATGATGGTATGACTTTCTTTCCAGTGTCCCTGGGCTGGTTTGTCTTATGGCAGACCCTGATCTCCTGGCCTCTCATCTAGTGTTCCCCTGCTTATTCCTACACCCCACTATCTCCTTCATGTGACTGCCCAGAGGACAGTGTGCTAATCTGGATTTCTGGAGCATAACATTATCCCTTCTACCTAAACACTTAAACCCCCTTCACCCTGAAGCACATACACATTCAGATATGTGTGCATATTTATAAGTATATACACCTAGTTGCTCGTGGGTTGACCTAGTCTCTGGTTACTAGATAAGTGAGCTACGACCATTTTAAAATAAAAACTCTCCATCTTTTTTCTGCCTAAGCACAAAGTAAAGAACACCGTGATAAGGGAGCCAGCAGCAGCTCCATGGAAAAAACCTCAAGTGTAAAATCAGCCACCCTCAATGGAATGTGAAGTGAAAGCCAAAACTGTTAGAAAAAAAAAAAAAGTAGAAAGCAGAGGAAAGAAGAACAGAAGGGAGTGAGCAGGGAGTGGGAATTCTGAGGGCTTGAATTGACCTGGGCAGTCATCTCTCAGCAGGCTGGCACTCACAGGTTGGCACGCAGGATAAGATAGGCTGAGAGACAGCCACCCAAAGGAAGAAAGATGGTCTTTGGGAAGGAAAGATATGCGTAAAATTAAACACAGGGGAGGAAAAGGGTGTTTACAGTTTTCTGAGATGAGATTCAAGGCTGAAGTCATAGTTTGGCAGCCAAACCAAAGAAATTTGGTTTCCCTCAGAAAGATTTATATCTTCTAGGGTTGAGAAATATGTCTGGCTGCCAAAATTTCATAAGGCAACATAGAAGGAAATACTACCTACTTTAGTGTTTGGCTTGGGACTTTTCACCTTTGTTTGGCAAGATATTTTTCATTTTGAAAGAGGGAGTAAGTATCACTCATGTCAGCTTCCTGTGAAGATCTCAAAGTACTTGGCCTAAATTATCTGGGGCTTCATGTTTTACTTACCTACCTACAGATATTTTGCATAGTAGGTCAAATTAACAGAACCTGTAAGACTCGTAACCTTTCTGTTCCAGAATCCTTTGAGATAGTATTGCCATCAAAGAAAATGAAAAGAAATGTAATCAAGCTCTTTGGCAATTTCGCATAGTAGTTAGAAACAACAAAACTCAGGTCCAGCCGTGCCGTTTGCTGTTTGTGCGACTTTGAGAAGTTATTCAACCCCACTGTGGCATAAATGCCTTCTTAGAAGCAGAGTTAATGAAAGAATCTATTTTCCAGGGTCGTGGAGAGGATTGAATGACTTAAGCTCTTAGAATAATGCTTGGCACTCAAAAAGGGATTAATTGTTATTATCGCATTCTGGAATTTTTGAGATATGTCAATTTCAAATATTCTTAAGCACTGCAGTCATATTATCATGGAAATACCCTAAAAATGCCAACTGGCTACATGTTTAGATTATCTTTCCCACTTGGACATGACAGAAAATGTCTTTATTAGGTTATATGTCTTTATCTGAAGTTCAGAAAATATGATCATGTTAAGAAAGGACAGAGTGACATGAAGGCTGTGTTGACCAGTTTGATGGAAGTATTTCAGATTGCATGTGAAAACCCCACACTGTACCCCAGAAGTACATTAATGTACATAGTTACCATTCAATAAAAAAGAAAAAAGAAAAAAAAAAAGAAAGGACAGAGTTCAGATGATGTCCCTGAGTGCTGTAAAAGAGAGGGAAGAGGAGAGAGGAAAGTGACCTCCAGTCTTCTCCACCTCCACACCCCATCAGCAGCACCATTACAACTGCCTTGAACTATCACCAGCTCTTTGCATTTATCGGGATTCAGAGTTTCCTATTCCTGTTTTCTCATTCACAGGGGAATTTTCCCCGGCACAGTCACCTGTGTGCATTGCCATACTCCCCCTCACAGGTTTTCCGTCAGTTCATCGTCCCTTCTGCTGCCTGTATTTCCCTCCTTCCCCCTCCCATGCCTTCTCCCTAGTTCCCTTTTCTTATTTCTCTCCCACCCTTCCTCCTTCCCTCTTTTCCTTGTTGGAAAGTCTTTGGGTCTTTTGTCTTTATTCAGGTATAATCCAGACAGAAGCTGATTTCTCTGCCCCACCTGTCATCCACCTCTTCTCCCACACTGTGCCACTAGCGCTTTCTCAGCTGCCTTTGTTATTAGATCGGCCACATAAACACGACCTATCACTGGCAGCTGGAGCTTGAACTAAGGATAAAGCAACCTAGGATCACTGCCTGGTTCTTTCATTTGTTATCTGCGTGACCTTGAACAAGGTGTATAGCAAAGCTCATATGTGCACTGACTCATGCAGGTGCTATCAGGCTCACGTGAGGCTGTACAAGGCAAGCAATATGTCTAATTTATGGATTGCTATTGTTTAATACATATTTAACATCACTATTGTCCCATTCTGACAGGCAGCCTAGATATCCTACTCACTTTCAATCTATAGAAGTGGTAGTTTCCAATCTCAACTCTATTGTCATTCCTATTGGTAATTTTTACAACTTACATTAATAATTCCAAATTATTCAAGTTGCTGCCTGCAACAAGCTGCTTCTCATTCTGTGGCCTCTCTTATGCTGTCCTTGCTGCCTTCTGTTTGTCTGGTGACCATTCATTGCAACTTAAACCCTGGCTCAGATACGCTCTCTTATGTGAAATCTTTTCTGTGGGTGGTGGTGTATATCTATTTCCATATAGTTTGTTTCTGTTCAAAACTTTTTATGTTCATATCTGTCCCTTCTATGAGACTTTGAGTATCTTAGAAGAGGGCTTGGTATCCTCAAGTTCTAGGACAGTCCTGGCAGATTGGTTCTATTTCCAAATTTGTTGAATCGAACAATAAGTTCAAGTTATTGTTTTCTGATTATGTGAATGTAGACTTACACTAAACTTAGATTCAAGCTCCAGCCATCAAAGGATTTTGGCTCTTTGACCTTGACAATGCCATTTAATATCTAAGATAGCCAGTTTTCTTGTATGTAAGTGAGGGACAATGATCACTTCCATTTACCAAGGGCTCACTATATGCTAAGGATGTGTATTTACTCATTTATCCTTCCTCATTTTTTTCTTGCAACTATCCTGTGATATTCCCATTATCATTCCCATCTTAAAAATAGACAATTTGAGGCTAAAAAGCTATCTACCTGGACAATGTAAATAGTCCCAGAACTAGAACCCTTACTTCAACCCTCATTGTTCTTTGATCTACTCTGTTGGAGTATTAATGGTGATCTTCAAAAAATCACCAAATAATGTCATACCCTTTGAAAAATACCCTCCAGTGGTTTAATTTCATTGAGTAAGCTCCCCCTCCAAAACAACTAACCTAAATATTGTCTCATGTCCTATAAGCCCCACATGACCTAGCCCCTAATTGGCTCTTTGGCTTCATCACACTGTAACCCATGAAGTCTTAGCTCAACTGGTCCCTCTTCAGCATAGTTTTTCCTGAAACCCAATCTCCTTTAGTCTGGCTCCATTACTTCATTTCATAGCCCTATTTTATTTTCTAAGAGCACTTATCACAATCTAAACACCATCATTTACTTATTTATTGCCTGTCTTCTATATACTTAGTACATAAAATAGCAGGTTCAACACATTTTGTTAAAGGAATGGACTATCCAAAGTCAATTCAGCCAAGATGGATGGAATGGGATTTGAGCCCAGGATTGTCTGATTCTAAAGCCCAGCTTCTTAACTACTGCATTCTTTCTCTACCTTAGTCATAATTATTTGGAAGAAACAGCAGGCTAATATTGGGCTTGTTTGTAAGCTACAAGGTAATGTCAATACAAAGTAGCAGATTTTGGTACCCTGTCCTTCAATATCCTCTGCTGAGTGTCATGTGTGCTCAGACTGTCCATGAGATGCTAAGTCAACATCAGTGTTAAGCAACAAAAGCCGTGGCTACAGTAAATCCTTCTGCTGATACTCCTTTAAGACTGGCTACTGATATCTTTGAGAAAATGCCCTTGTTCTCTTCCACTCTTGGCCAGGCCCTTGCCAATCCTGCCCTTATCTTCTACACAATTGGTCTTACCCTTCTTGCTGCCATTAATGAAAAATGTACCCCAAATCTCCCATTCATTCTTCATTAACTGATTCAGCACATTCTATTTTCATAGAGATTTTAGGCCTCTGTTCAGTATCCAACTACACCAATTCAGAGCTTGAAGTAAAAATATTCAAGTTTGAGCTACAGTTAATGACAGAATCCTTTTCTCATGGAGAGCCTTACTCTCTCTTCCATTGTAAATGGGAGAGAAAACTGAGACATTTAAGATTGTTCACAAGAACCAATAAGCTAATCACACAGATAGTTAATAGTAAAGCAAAAATGAACACAGCTCTCCAGGTACTTCTCTCCTACAATCTGGTGTGTTTACTTTTTAAAAAATATTTTTTAATAGCCTATCACTATAGAAATTTCCAATGTGATTATGCTTTAATGAAAAAAATCTTTATGTCCAAAGTGAATGTTTGTTTATGGTGTGCAAATAAAGTAGCAACCCATATATTTTATCTTTGTAAAAGCCCCAAAACTTCAAAGGAAAATAATTTGTTTCAATATCAGTTGCATAAATTAATTCTCCTTCACTACATTCCTTTGAACTCTTAATCTGCAATCAACATCATTTTAGGATTTACTAGGATCAAAAGTTTCTGGAACAATTAGCTTGATTTAGTCATCCCACAAGGTATATACCTCTATCAAAACATCGTGTTGTACATAGAAAACATGCACAATTTTAATTTGCCAACTGAAGGTAAACAAAAGTCTTTAGCGCAACCGAACATTTAGATATTTGAGTAATTCTCTTGTTTTCTGTGCAAAATACAGAGTGTGATTCTTAAACCTACTAATTACAAAAGTTAAAGTTTCATTTATCTTTATGGGGTGAATATTTCTGGAAGTAGGCTGTGGCTTCTTCATGCTTTGATCATCTGAGTTCTGCCCAGTTGGTGTCTTGTCATATGAGGATGAAAAACTGAACTGAAGATGCTGTAGTCAAAGGCACAGAGTATTACTCTTTAGAGATAACAATTGTCTCAGCAATTAGATCATAGAAATTAAAACAAGATGTGTGAAGTTTTCCTTATCTAAATGCTTAAATCATTTTGCTGTTGTTCAAGAAAAGCAAGCTCTTGTTTATACAGTAAATACAATAAACAGTGGAAATTGAAAAGGTGGAGGACAGAGTTCCCTGGCTTCTATCAACACATCTCCTCCCAAGATGACCCTTTCTGGCCTGGGTATACATACATATTAGCCTGCCTACACATGCTCACCATACTCTTCACAAGTACTTAGCTAAGAAAGCTTTGAACTTCCCTAGCTCTTTTCTCATATTAAAAAAAAAAAAAAAAAAAACTATTTAACTTTTCTCCCCATCCTTTTTAGTCAATGAAGCTAGATAACCCTTTCTATGCAGTCATGATGTAATATGTTTGAGTCATAGATCATTACTCTTACTAAAAATAATGCCATTTGGGGCATATTCACATCCTAGAAATTTTCCAAATTTACAATGTCTACTTGAATTTTTCTAGAGAACATTTGTCATTTCATTCAAGAGCAGACTTATGGGTAATCATTTAATCAAAACTACTGCAGTGATTGCTACTTGTGTAGAAAATTATAAAGCTACAGCAGGAATTCAGCCAGGATTACCAAGTCTAAGTGGGCACCGCTTTTTGTTAAATGTTGGGTAAAAATAAATTACCATACCCTTAAATTTGCAGGAAATTGAAGGAGAATCATTCTTTGAGCAGAACCACATTTCGTAATTTTCATTTCTTCTATTTTATTTACACAAAAATACGTAACAAAAATTCATAGAAGACATATACAGAGAATACCTAATGATGATTATTGCATTCTAAAAAAAGTCTTATTCTAGTTTTGAGGCCTCTCATATATACTTCTTTTAAGATTCAGAGTAAAACAAATGAACATTAAAAAGCATTATATAGGATTTTTTTATGATTTATTATGATTTTACATATACTAGCCACCCAGTGGAGGGGAGAGATATTAAGATGATAGTGTCTGGGTATTCAACTAAGATGTGCACAAGATATTTTGGGGAAGCATGTTAGAATAGAAATAATTGCTAAAGAAGCCTTGAGTTTAAAACTCTATAAGATATATATATACATCTGTATATATACAAAATTTTATATATATACAGATGTATATATATATATATAATTTTTTTTTTTTGCAGTTTTTTGGCTGGGGCTGGGTTTGAACCCGCCACCTCTGGCATATGGGGCTGACACCCTACCCTTTTGAGCCACAGGCACCGCCTTATAAGTTATATTTTTATTTACATAATTCTGTCTTACTTTTATTATCTCTAATAGACATAAGGTTTAGTGTAACACTAACTATAGATACGACTTTTCTGAGACTAGTTGGCCATGTATACTGGAGAAAGTAAATATAGTTCCTTAAAGGGTAATAAAATGAGGTCATAGTCTGCAAAGAGATTGTAACAAAGATAGTTTTAAACTATTGTTTTCCTTCCCAATAACATTCTTTAAAACAGTGAATTCAAATTTTTAAGATCGAAACTTGCTTTCCCAAATGCTGTTATTAAAAATGGGTCCAAATTGGTGCCTACAACACAAGAATTCAACCCTTATTTATGATTAAGTAAGTGATGGGTGATTTGTGATTGAAAGCAGGTCTTCTTATAGCAAAATGTATTTCTGTTATGAAATAAAACATGAAAGACTCTGTAGCTACCCTACATTGGCAAAAAAAGACAGGAAGTTTTAAATCTGTGGCCCTTCCTTTATGGGTGGTGAAGTGGGCAGACTTGGGAGGGGCTGACCCACTCTGAGCTGATCCAAGTGTGTTGACTGAGCCTCACTAATTCACTTCCCTGAGACTAGCAATAAACAAAACTTCCTGTGCAGCATGTTTAACCATCACAAGAAAGAATTTGTTTCTGGCTGGAAATCATCTAATAAGTTTCTTGTCCAAATTTAAATGTAGTTCTTCAGAGTTTAAGTCCATGTTGCTAACATTTGGTCCCTGTGAATTTCCTCACAGTAGCATAGAAGCTGGCTGTATCCATCATGTTGAGGATGGGGGTATCTTTATTAGGTATGTGGAGCAACAGCTGGAGAAACAGGTTCAATCCTAACCTGGCTGTGTGCAGCAGGAGAGCCAAGGTGATCAGAGGGCAGACACCTGCATTTCAGCTAAGTTGAAAATGTGTTTGTCAGGGATGTAACTCACTCAGGCCAGAAGTTATATCCAAGGAGAACAGCTAAATCAGGGAGGAGCATGCCACGTCTGTGGACTTAGACAAGCTAAGTGATAAATACCTGAAACCAGCAAGAAAGAGAAAGCAAAATGGAAGCGTCCCTGCACAGTGGTAGAGAGTCAAACGAAGCTGGATTTAAACCCCAGCTCTGCCTTTTTATCACTATGAGACTTCAGGCAATTGTGGTCATATCGTTTTCTTAAAATACGAGCCTTCTCTCCTCCACTGGGTCTAGTTTCAGAGGCTCTCCCTGTGGGAGGAGTTTCCCAGCACATCCAGTGGTATCAGGTGTGCCCGTGTGACTTTCTTAGACAAGCGAATATGAACAAAGGTGATTTTTTTTAAACTCCAAATACAGGATTTACTCCATAGTTTTATTTTTTATTGTTCTTTCCCCGTTTCTCTGAGAAGACCATATTGTAGACAGGTTCGGCTTCTTTAGCCTGGACCCAAAGGAAAGAGCTAAGACCAAACCACAGACCTACAGCTGACAATTAGCTACTCAGATTTGGTGTCGTTTGCGACCACAGCATAATCTGCTCCAAAATGTCTGATCCAGTAAATTACCTAAATCTCTCTATGTCTTGGGTTTCTCATCTATAAAATCAAAGTAAGGTTATTGTGAAGATTAAATGGGATGTCATTTGGCGTTTTCCAGGTAGGACTGGTCATTGTTATTATTTCAGGTTCCCCAAATAGTAATCTGTGAAACAAAAAGACTAGGAAGGATTTAATGAAAACCACAAGGTGGAGGAGGGTCTGTACAAGGAGATGTTGGGATTTAACTAGAGATAGGAGTAACAGCCTCTGAGGAATGAGGGAGAGGGAGAGAGAGGAAGGGCAGTACGAACCACCATTTAAGGCACAGGTTTTGTAAAGGCTTCTGAGGGAAACCAAATTCATCTGAGAGCATTTTCAGTTCCAAATTATCTGCTGGGAAGAAACAAGTAAACAGTAACCCTTAGGAGTTACTGACTTGAGGTTTACATGAGGCAAATCTTTCCAAAATAAGCTTTCTTGTTTGCTTCTAAATAGTTTCTCCCCACTCTTGGTGTTTTTAAACCCATGAGTTGTGTCTGAATTTTACATAACTCTCCCCCTTTGGACTGAGTTACAATCTGTAAAAGCTGTATCCTTTATGTGTCAGGTAGATAATGGTCTACCAGTTCTAAACAAATTTTAAATTTCTTAACACTGAAACGTATTGCTCACAGTGATAAATATAATGGTTTTGGATGAGTGGTGAAAAGTATCATGTTGATGCTGCATTAATCCTGTGGATTTCATCCCAAAGATTGTTCACAGTGTAAAACTGATCAATTACTTGCCCTGCCATAAGACATGAAGTGAGGCTTAACGGAGCCTAATGAGTTTTATTGGGCAGGACGTATTTTACTACTAGAATGCTTTTGTGAAGCCAGAGGACAAATGACAGGAGTTGAAACCAACCATTCATTCAAAAGGTTTAGCAGTTCCCAGTATTGGCCTCACATTAGAATCATCCATGACAATTAAAAAGTACTCAGACATTAGTTCCAAATACTTAAAAAACTAAACCAAAAGACTGGTGGGCATAGGCACCAGCAATCAAAATTAAAACACAAATGAAACTTGCCAGGTGACTCTAGCATGCACTCAGGGTTAAGTATGACTGAGAAAGAGATGGAGGTGTTAGCTGAGAAACCAGGATGAACAGAGGAATAGAGAGGATGAAGGCTATTCAGTTTTTCTCAGGCATCAGAATGCAGAAGAATCACCTGGGGGTGGAGGGGGGCCCTTGTGGAAATGTAGATTCTGATTCAGTAGGACTGAGGATCTGCATTTCTAACTGGCTCCTGGACTAGGTCTTTACCACTAGCACCTGGTAATTACTTTAGCAACAACAAAAACAGAGCAGTCTTCAAGTGGCAATGTGATGCTGCTGGGACCTGGATTGTACTTGGAGAAGAAAGAAGCTAGACAAGTGAGAGAGGTTCCAAGAGAATCCCGGCTGCTAATGCCTGGGTCACTCCATTAAGGCCGTATGGACAAGCTAGAATTACTTAAAAAGATGGGAACAGAATTGGATAAAACAATGATGGCACATGTCAAGAGGAAGAATTTAGTGGTTCCTCATCTCTGAATGGTTACCATAGCTTGAATTTATTCTAGGAATCCTGTCAGAAGAAGAAAAACTAGAGTTGGGTTGCCTTTATTCTAGGAATCTTGTCAGGAGAGGAAAAACTAGAGTTGGGTTGCCTTTATTCTAGGAATCTTGTCAGAAGAGGAAAAACTAGAGTTGGGTTGTGTATAGGATGATACACATGGAGCTAGAAACTACTGTAAAATATGCATCTTCAAAGGTTGTAAAAGGTGGACGTTTGATAAAGACCACCCTGTCTAAGATAGAGTAGGTAAAAGCCTATGCAAGGTATCTGTATTAATAATAATACTGAATTGGAACAAATTCACAAAGAAAATTCAATGGTTTGAAATGGCATTTCCAAAATCTCTCATGTTCCTGAGATCATTTTATTCTGCATCCATTCGTGATAATAAAGCACATTGAATCACAGAGTAATAATATTATTTTCTTCTTAACTTTCTTTCAACCCTTTTTATTAGTTCTAGGGGAAAAAAGTTTATAATATGGGGTAATATGTCTTTACCAATACTCTGACATCTGCTAATTACTCATGTTACCACCAACAACAAAAGAGCAGTCTCCAAGCTTCAAAGTCCAAGGGGCAAAAAAAAAAAAAAAAAAAGGTTATTTTTATTATAATTGTGTGTCATTACTCTCCACTTTCAACAAGTGATAACTTTTTTTTTTTTACCATTTACTACCATTGTGATAGCAATATATTTTCCTTTCAATATAAATTTAAGTAAATGAAATTGGTTTTCCTTAAATAAAATATTAGCAAATGATACAACAATCATATACAGACATGACAAAAATCTTGAAGTGGGAATTTGAATAGCTGAAGTTTGGAAAATCTGGTTAGGAACAAACAAGAAATCACATTTAAAACCAGTGCTGTTTACAAGTGTAGGCCCTAATAAAATATTTGCATTGATTTATTTAGCAAAAACTGCACATAAAATAGGCTTATAAAAGCAAACCAAATTTGCTCAAATATTTATTGAAACAAAAGGGCAATTTTTAAAATTCAAAATGTTTTACAGATTTCATCTATTTTTTTCTGCATCTAAACAGGTTTGTGGGTTCCACTGAATATCTCATATAATTTATTAATGGAGCGATTCAGCAAATACAATAACTATTTTCCCAATGTGTTTCTTTTTTATAGAGGCCCTGTTCACATTTAAAGAAAAAGTAGAAATTTAGTTTTATTTATTATATTATTCAAACTAGTGGTTTCTTCCTATTAATTCTTTGGCATCCAGTCATCAGTCATTTTTATAGCTATTTTCTTGGTAATATGAAATATGCCTTTATTCAGTGGCTTTGCAAGCTGACTACAATGTTTGGTTTATGAGACCCTCCTACTCTTGATAAAACCAATGTAAAAAATTAATCACAGGTTCATGGGATAGAATAATTCATAAGAAATTAATTTCTGCTCATATATTCATTCAATCATTGGACTTTATTTTTCTTTTACACATTTGGTGTACCATACCAAAACGTCCAAGAGGTGTACAGTTTCTCCAACTCCCTAAACTATGTTTTATATCATCAGGATTGTACCTGGAGCACGTTGACAAATGAATATTCTAGGACCAGAGATGTGTATTGGTAAAGCAACAGACCTGTCATAACACAGGGCATCTATTTCTCCCAAAGACTGGGGAGGACAAGGTGTGTCTGAATGCTTTAGGCAGGCTAGAGCACTGGGCCTCCCAAATCAATCTGCAAAGTCATCTGCCTGTTGATAGGAATTGGAAAATGCTGGAGTCAAGTTTGTGGCTTAAAACAAACTTGGCGGGTTTGATAAACACAAATTTTTCTTAAGTCCTGGAGATCAGTAGTGTGAAATGGGTCACACTGGAATAAAAATCAAGGAATTGGCAGATCTGTGCTCCTCCTGGAGGCTCTAAGAGGAAATCTGTTCCCTTGACTTTTCCAGCTTCTGGAAACTAGCTTGTGACCCCTTTTGTCCGCAAAGTCAGTCATTGATTCACTCCAACTTCTGCTTCCATCCTCACATCTTCTCAATGAAATGGGGGTTGCTGTTAGGGAGTGCAATTTATGCAGCAGAGAAAGACAATGAAAGACAGATGATTAGCCCTCAATTTAAAGCAAAAGTCTGAAAATGTAGAGGGCCTACAATGCCCTCTATCCTGAAGCCAGAGAGTAGAAAAGATAAAGATTGGTCCTAGTATTCAATCATAAGAGTAGCAGAGCTCCAGAGAAAGTTGAATTACTAAGCCCAGCAAGATTGTCATGCAATGGTCATGACCTTGATAGAAGGAGTCTGAACCTGAGGCTTTGGGTGAGATGTCTGGGTTACTGCCCTCAAAAATCTTGAAACGCTGATAATCCTGAATTATCTGGGATTGCAACTGTAGCCATCTGTTCCCTATCAAAGTCTAGTGCTTCCCCCTTTACAACCTATCTCCCCTTCCTCTCCCGGCCACCAGACATTGGAGTCTTGGTAAGACACAAAAATACATGCACGTCAGAGGGTAGGAGGTATTCACAGAAATAGAAGAGCCTACCACATCGATGAAATTTGGGGAGATGCCAAGTTGTCAAAGACATGGTGGAACTTTGCCTTCATTATAAAGGATGAATTATTACATTTTACATTTCCTGCTACTAATAAGAAAGCACTATCCCTGGCAGGCCTCCTCTGATTCTGGAGGCAGAATATTTTTTACATTTAGCAATATGGTTTTGATTCCCATACTGGGTGACATAAAAAACTGCCAGTTTTGAGTGAGGTCCAGGGGCAGGAAAGGGCTTTGCAGCAGGTCTGTGCTGTGGTACAAGCAGCTTAAGTCATAGGATCTGGCAAATCCTATGGAATTAGAAATATTTATGGTGGAAAAAGAAGCTGTGCAGAGTTTATGACAAATCTCAGTGGGAAAATCATAACATAGACAGCTAGGGTTCTGGCACAAGGCCATGCCATATGCAGCAGAGAATTATACATAATTCAAAAACCAGCTCTCACTGTGAAATAGGACGCTAGTAGAAATGGCACATCTAGCCATAGGATGTCAAGTGAAAATGTTGCTAAAATGGCTCATTGTGAGGCAGATTTTATCAAACCTACACGTTCATAGTATAATATTAAGCATATACAAAACCAATCTTGTGTAAGTCAATATTGAGTCTCAGTAGGAATAGTGGTGGCAAGCACAAGTAAGCCACATGAAAGGCAGTCCATTATAATCCCAAGTGATACACCTGTTTTGTTAAGACTCCTGTCAGCTCACACCTATGACCACATTGGGAAGGACTCATAGGTTAGTATGGGGAGGAAGAAAATGGTCAAGTTGGGTTCTCAAATGGTAGTTTGGCAAACTGCTGCATGGCAGCCTCACTCAGAGGTGGCCCTGAAAGATGATGATGAGAGAAAATCCTTTCACTGGGCAGAGCTTTGGGTGATTTACTGGGTTATCCAATTGATATTTATTGTTTAATCAATTTCCATTTTTTGTTATACATTTATTTTTGTTTCCTTACTTTAGATTTAATTGCTCACCTTTTCCTAGTTTCTTAGGATAGAAGTTTACATCATTGATTTAAGAACTTTCTTGTTTTCTCTAATATAAGCATTTTAATACTATACATGTCCCTTTAAGCACTGCATTAGCTGCATCTTACAAATTTCAATGTTTTTATTTTCATTGAGTTCAAAATCCCTTTATTCATCATTTTTTATTGAATATAAACTTTTATTAAACTGTAACATTAAAAGAGGATACAAATTTCAAGTGGAAAGCACTATTGATTTTTTTTTTAATTTTTGATTAATACAAGGGTGCACATGATTAGGTTACATGGTTGTTTTTTTAAGGTTAAAGTCTGAGTTCTAGTTTATTCCCTTTTGATTTATTTTTGGACCTATGACACACATAAAATTATGTTATTTATATTCCACATATTTGGGGGTTTTTCACATATTTTTTTGTTAGTGATTTCTAGGTTATAAACGGATGACATACCTTGCTATTCAATTGATTGATACTTGATGGCTTGTAATAGGTCTATCTTGACAAATGTTTTAGGTATATTTTTCTGTTGATGGAATGTTCAATAAATATTAACTTGACATAGTTGTTTCAGAGTTGTTCAAGCCATCTCAACTGATTTTTGTCTTCTTACTCTATCAGTTAGGTGAAAGGAGTATTGAAATGTTTAATTATAATTAAGAATTTGTCTATATCTTCTTTGAAGTCTTAGATTTTGCTTAATTTCTTTTGGGAATTGTTACATCATCTTGATAAATTTATCCTTTTGTCATTATAAAATATCCCTCTTATATGTGGTCTTATTCTTTATTCTGAAATCTACTCTGTCTAATATTAATATAGCCACATCAGCTTTCTTTTGATTAGTGTTAATATGGAATATTTTTTCTATCCTTTCACTTTGAATTTGTATATTCTGTTATATGACTTATGTTATAAGACAGCATATGCATGGATTCTTTTTAAAAAATCCATTCTGACAGTTTTTGCCTTCTAGCTAAAGTTTCAAACTATTAAATTTAGTTTAATTATTGATATAGCTTGGTATAAATCTATTGTCTTGCTGTTTGTCTGCTATTATTCTCAACTGCTCTTTATTTCTTACCTCCTTTCCTGACTTATTTTAGGTTAGTTGAAATTATTCTTTAATTGTTTCATTTTATCTCTGCTCTTGGATTATTTATATCTCTGAGTTTTATTATTGTCATTGCTTTTCATTTTATATTTTGTCATTGTTTAATATTTAGCATGGGGTGTTGTAGAGTTTAAAATATGCTTTTGTAGTTTATCCTTTCCTATCTTCCAACTACTTCACATATAATGTCAGAAACCCACACCAGTAAACTTCTGCCCCCATCACTTATAATTATACATTTTATTTCTACATACACTGCAAATTACAAAATTCGTTACAATTTTTGCTTTATATGGCCATCATTTTTTAAACATTAAAAGTAGGGGGGGAGTCTCTTACACTTATTAGTACTCACATATTTACCATTTTTTCATTCTTTATTCATTTATGTACATCTAAATTTCTTCGTGATGTCTGTTTCTTCTGCCTAAAGAACTATCCTTAATGTTTTAGGTACTGCAGATATAATCATGATGAATTATTTCAGAACCATCTTAAACAAACATATATTCCAGAGAAAATAATTTCAAAATTGAGAATATATCACCACTTAGGGAGTGAAAGTTTAATATTTATAGGAAGCAGTCTCTATATGAATTATTTGGAATTCTTCTGTATGGATTTGTCTCTTCCACTCAATTTACTTATTAAATCATTAATTTATATCCATATAGATTTGTGGATATTTAATTTATACTTTGAGTTATAATCTAAGACTACATTTTTGTGTTGCTGCTCAAACATTCTTTGACTTTTTGGAATCCTTTAGGTTGGCTCCTGTGTCCCTTTATAATACACCCATAACTTTATTTTAAAAATAATTACAACAGCTCTCAGTATGATTTTTTGTTTGTTGTTTATTCTTCTTAGGATTCATTGAGATTCTTGAGTATATAAATGTATTAGGCCCCAAGGGCCACCATAAAAAATTGCCACAATGGGAGTGACTTAAAACAACAAGAAATCATTCTCTCACAGTTATAGAGTGTAGAAATCTGAATCAAGGTGTTGGCAGGGCCATGGCCCCCAGAGGAGAAGAATCCTTCCTTGTCTCTTCTAGTTTCCAGTGGTTGCCAGGAATCTTTAGTGTTCTTGGCTTGTAGACACTTCACTCAAGCCTCTGCTTCTGACTTCATATGACTTTCTCTCCTGTTTCTGTGTCCAAATTCCCCCGTTCTTATAAAGAAATGAGTCCATGGATTAGGTTTTAGCCTAATCCAATACGACCTCATCTTTACTTGATCACATCCTCAAAGATCCTATTTCCACATAAAGTCATATTTGCACCTGCTGGATGAACATGAATTTGGTGTGTGTGTTGGAGAAGAAGCTGCTAAACTCAGTACAGTGAATTTTATAGATTTCATCAAATTTTAAAAATGTTCAATGACTTTTTTAGTACTTTTATGCACCTGCCCCCTTCCCCCAATTATACAAATGTTAGATTATTTGATACTCTCTCAGGTCATTGATACTCTGATCATGCTTTTCTTTTTTCTTTCTATATCTCATTTTATTTTTATATCTTTAAGTTCTTTAATCCTTTCTATTACTTATCTAATCTGCTTTCAATCCAATCTAGTTTTATTTGTTTATTTTTTCATACATCTAGTATTTTATCTCTGGAATTTTCATTTAGATAATTTAACAAAAAATCTTCCATTTCTTTTCTCCTGATTCTTACATACTCATTTGTTTTCTTAAATGGATGAAATAGATTTATAATAGCTATTTCCATGCCTTTGTCTCCTAATTTCCATCATCTCTGATATTTTAAAATCTGTTTCTATTAATTTTTTAATATGCAGGTCTCAAATAGAGTCTCCCAAAGAGTATTATCTTCACACTGGGACTACATAAGCTTTAAACTGAATGTGATCCTGTTTTGGATCGATTTTCCTCCTGTGCAAAACTGATTATTCTAGATTGGACGTTAGGCACTGTGAATTTTTCATTAATGTTTGCTGGATTTGGTTGTCTTCCTTTAAATCATGTTAGATGCTATTCTGGCATAAAGTCAAGTTATGTGGGATCACTTCTTTCAAGTTTTTGTTTTGAACTTTGGTAGGGAAGTTCTGAGCAGTCTTTAGTTTAGAGCTAATGTAGTCCCAGTGCTAAGATAATACTCTTTTGGAGACTCGACTTGAGACCTGCATATTATAAAGCCTTTCACTATGGAAAATAGGGACAAAAGCTTTTCCCAACCCAGTGTGAACTCCTAGATGAATTCACAAATTATATATGATTCAACATTTTTGTCTTTCATCCTTTACTTTTTCACTTTAGAATTTAGTACTAACTTATGTGTGACACATTTATCTAAATTTTATTGTTATTTTTCTCTATGTAAACTCTGTAAAAGGGAGAGAATTTTCACTGTATTATGTATTCACAGCTTTATAACTAGATCCTGAATAAAGTTTAACTCACTGTAGACACTTGATAAGTATTTTTTTGTGTGAATGGATGATTGAATAAATTATCTCGTAAGTAGACATACCTTTCCAATTCTCCATGTCCTCAAGTGCTTATTACATAATTGAATAAATTATTGTGAAAAACAGTGGTAATAACATTGTTCATGAGGCTTATTCCAAGCGTGATTCTCCCTGATGAAGACTACTGGTCTGCACCATTGTCGTTGCAGACTGTACATTGCACAAAATCATGAGATGACATTCATGTTTGTGGTCATCTTAGATTAATGTATTCATTATACTAATTTTCCAACAGATGGCAGTAAATGTCTTGGGGACTCATATATGAACTTTTAATAGTGGCAGGGCTGTCAGCAGTGAAGAAATATTTGTTATCTTATTTAAGACTCTCCATCTTCCCTTTCATTTTTGTGGTTTTGGGTTATTTCTTCTATTTCTATTTCTTACTCTTGGTTCCTTGGATTAGTAGCTGATTGAAGAATGTCCACTTGCACTTCCATTATTTTTGATGCAGTGGCTGGAAGAAACACTTGATTATGATGATCCAATTAACAGTAGTGTTTCTGGCTACCACAGAGCAGGACTTCCCAAAGACATGTGGCATATGCTCACTGTCTTCTTTGTTTACCCTCCTCCTCTGCATGGCTGCTTTCACTGACAGTGCTTGGCTATTATGAACATTTGTTGAATACAGTTGTACCATGAGCCATGGGCAGGATTCAGTTCTTGTGGTTGGGGGATGATTTAGTAAAAAGACCACAGGCTTTGAGGCCAGAAAAACCTAGTTTTAAATTCTAAGTATGACATTTACTAGCTGAGTGCATATCCCGGTCAGTTTATTCATTGTCTCCAAAGCTCAGTTTCCTCATCTGATAAATGAAGACAAGGTAAGATACCTAAATAAGGTAACACAGAGAACGCAAAACTCTTACTAGGTACTTAATGAATGCTTTTCCCTACTTACCTTCCAGTGTAAGTATTCACAGGCTAAGGCAGGCATCAAAAAGTTTGTGAAATCATAGGATTATAGTGTAAAAAACTGGTCTCATGTTCTTCTATAGCATCTACATCAATTGCCATCCAGCCTCAGTATGAGCATACCAGCAATTGGAATCCCTAAAGATATGTGAATGACATTATTTGGATCCTTTTGATTCATCTCTTTACCACATAGAACATCTGTGCTCCCTTAACTGTCACAAGTGGCATAATATTGAGCCCTGTCTCTGTGGTGGTGCAATGCCAATCTGTCTTTGTGCTTATGTCATCATTTCCATATATGTCCTGTTGTCTTGTTATTAATTTATTCTCGTTTACACACATGCCAGCTTAGTAGCATCTCATTCTGCAGACACACCACCCCGTTCCCCCTTATCAAAATGACCTGTATCCCTTCTCACTCCCAAGACCTATGTGATATTAGTGTTGCCACATTTCCAAATGTTTGCATCTTGACAGTCTTCTGTTTGCTACCTAGGGAAATGAGTTATCTGGATTTAGGGACAGTGAGAAAATCGGTAAGGAAGGCCTGACTAGCAGTGAAGCAGTGATGCTTTTTGGCAGCTACATCTTAACATGGATATCTGTTCAATTTTGATAATCTATCCCTGGCTAATAACTATTTCTCCAGGCATGTCTGTGTGCTTGTGTTGGGGCATGAGCAGGCAAGAGGGAGGCAAAGGTTTATGCTGAGGAACGAGAGTTAGGCACGTGATTACTTTTGATTAAAGAGGAGATTTCAAATAGGTCTGTCTCAGGATGTTACTGAAACAGGAAACCAAGGAATATACCTTTATCCTAAAAGCCTATAAATAGGCATTAGCATTAAAATAACTTCCTAACTTGACTAGTGATTGTCTTCAACACTTCTTCTAAGGATCAAGCTGATATAATGTGGGTTAAATAGCGTTGACCTTTAAGACTTTTTAAATCCCATTGATTTCCCTCATCCTTGCTTTTGAGTTTATGTTTTTCAATCACATTAAAAATGCATATACTTAACAGTCTGAAGGGTTTTTTTTTTTAATGTAGTACTAAAAGTAAAGAATGAAAGGAAAGTGTACTGGGCATTTTAAAGCAGGGGTACACAGGAGTTGCAGGAGGAGTCTGCATCATTACAAGTTAGACTGTGAGGTAACAGCAGAGTTAAATGGTGAGTTACACCAATGCTGTGTGTTCAAACTGATGTGTCAGACTGAACACAGTCTTTAAGAGTTGGAGTAGATTGATGTTCAGGTGCTGTCTACATTGGGTCCTAATCACAAGATTAGGATTCATGCTCAAATATACGCAAGGCTGATCAGGACTTAGCTTTGGCTCTGTTTCAGCACGTTTTCACCCCAGACCACCAAGCATCTTGGAAACACTCCTTCATTCATCTCTTCAACATCCTGTTTGGGGACTTGAGTTGCAAATGTTATGGAGTCTGTTCTATTCTTGAGAAAGCTGGATTACAGTGAGGTTAACCAGCTTGCTCAAGGTCAAAAATTGTTAATAGAGATCAAGTGCAGACTGGAATAGACCCAGGAAGAGTTCCCAGGATACCTTGGCAGTGTCATTCCAAAATTTGTTCAGGGACTTCTAAATGTTATTCCCCAGGGCAGTGGATTCAAAAGTGCTAATAAGCTTCCTTCTGTGAGGCAATTGTACAGGTTTCTTTCTTTTGGAGATGCATACTATGCTGTTACTTTAGCCCCTTCTCTTACAATTTTCAAAGGCGTAGAATGAATGGTTGGATTAGTCTAACACTGTATATACCTCACATCTGAAGTCACAAATACCACCTTGCAATACAGACATCTACAGTTAAGAAATGCTTCTTGAAGAAGTTCATTACAAAGCAAGAAAACTCTTGGGCTTTCTAAAGCTACAGGCAAGATATACTTTCTTTTCTTTCAAAGTGGAAACTTGAGAGGGAACATTTAGCATGCCTTCACAATCAGTCCTTTCTGTATGCAAGTTGGCTTGAGAAACTTCTAAATGTTGTCATCATTCTATGGTTATCTTCATCTCCAACTAAATCTCTAGAGCTTCATATGAAGAGGTTTGAGGTATTTTTGTGGCTTCTGACACTTTAATATTCTTACTAACTGGCAGTCCTGTGGCTTCATAAGAATAGAATAAAATGGAAAGGAAGTTTGGAATCATAAAGTTCCTCTTATAAATGAGGCACATATCTTTGATTATGGCTATGCTTGCTGCACAGGAGAGCAGATTTGAGACTTTTGAATCTCTTTTCAAAACTTAAAAAAAGATTACAAATCAGCCTGAGATTTTGGACCCAGTAATTTGCAATATAGGTGGCACTGTTTTCCAAGCTTTTTAGCTTTTGGTGCAAGCAAATTTTAGATGTATCTTTATAGCCACAATAAGTTTTCTGGATAATATGTGACAAATCATAAGCTTTCTTCCAAACGCAGGAAATATTTTGTTCCCTGAACTATTCAAAAATGTATAATCTCTTTGAACACATTGCTACCTTAAATGTTTACAATATAATACATGTGAGAAAATCAGCAACATACTGTCTCACTGTATAAAGTACATATATACACACATATGTATGCATATACACATATATACACACATAAAATATTGGGGTGGTGCCTGTGGCTCAAAGGAGTAGGACGCCAGCCCCATATGCCAGAGGTGGTGGGTTCAAACCCAGCCCTGGCCAAAAACTGCCAAAAAAATTTTTTTATATATATATATAATATATATGTACATATATAATTTATATATAATTCTAACAACTCTTTGATATAATTACTATTAGTATTTTTACCTATGAGGAAAGAGAAACTCTGAGAGACTCATGGTCTTAGTATATACAACAGTGATGACAGAATTGACATCAAAACTTGAGGTTAAATTTAAGAGAAAGAAAGAAGCAAGTTGTTATCTGTATACTTCTCCATACAATTAACATGGAGAAAGAAAAGTACTAGGAAAAAAAATCATTGTCTATTTAATTTTCAGAATAATCTATACGGTGGATTAGAGCCATTAGGGCCAATATTTCAATGAAGGTTCACAAGATTGTGAGTCTTATTTAATAGCCACCAGGTATTTAATAGCAACATTTGCTCTGTGTTAATCTGCTCACAATGTGCCTTTCTGTATTGCTTAAAAATAACCAAAAAAGAAAATCATGATCATAGTCACTAAAATCAAGATGGAATTATTTTAAAATGGGCCATTTTTACTCCAACATAAAGATGCTATAAAACTACCCAACTTGTTGTATGCAAGTCATAAAACATATGCAGATACCCACAGAAAATTAAGAGCTGGCATCATGAGCAGATGAGTCAGGATTGTCAAACATATAGTGACAACATTTGCTTTGTACAGAGTCCTAGAAACATTTTCTGCCTCCTTAATCCTCAGGGCTTTGAAAGTTTGGGATGCAAATGACTTCTGGAACTGAAATGTAACTACTGTATTCCTCCAAGTTCCATTACAATTCAGCCTCTCACTCTGGGAACTCTCCACTACTCAGGACAATTTTGTCTCCCCTGGGTCCTTTCACCTATGTATGGGCCAGTAGAGCTGGTAACTATCTCCTCATGCATTAGGTAATTAGATAGGTGAGTAGGTAAGCAAGTAGATTGACAAATAGATTAGATGATAAATAAAGAGATTAATCACCCTTCTGGATCTCATACTGAATTGCTATGACATTGGCTTTTCTCCTGCAGTAGGCACATAATAGCTAATGCATTTTGGTCCTTTCACAGCAGACTTTCTATAGCAAGAAGGCTTCAGAAATCCCAGTTTACCTCCATTTGGAATATCTACATTTCACCTGGCTCCTATACTCAAATGCATTTTCAGGCCAAGAGCCCAGCAGTGTTATTCTTTAAATTTTATATACACACAGAGCTGAACCATTTGAAGTGCAAGCATGGGACCACATACTTTTCAATTAGATTCTGGCAACACAAACACTCACAGACACTAACTTGCACAGACCAACTACCACTCTCTTAAATTAATGTATATACTCTAATGGTATCACTAAAAGTAAAGCAATTTGAGAGCCTCTAGAACTATAGAAGTGGTGGGAATTATAGTCCGCAGCATTATAAGAAGTCCTTTAGAAAGGATTTCTTCACAATTAACTTATTTCAGAAATAAAGAATGCCAATTGGATTAGTCTGCCAAATCTTGGCAGGACATTGATACCAATCACCTTTTGTCACTATTTACTTCCCTCTGTATTTCCTTAGGTATAGAGGACCAGGGAAAAAGATTGCTTCTTTTAGGAGTCAATAAGTATTTGTACTAAAGCCTTTTTACTTGAGAAAGCACAGGGCAATGCGTCCTTCTTCCCTCCTGGACTCTGTAAATTTTTAAATTTCACTTTTTCACATATAAAGTCTCTCATTAAACATTCTAGGTTTATGTTTAGATGTAAGATAACTTTGTTTGGGGGCTTATAACTACACATCAAAATTTTAATCTACTGATAGTGTTATTATTTGCAAAGTTCTAGTAGTTCTTTTTATAGGGTACAACCACGGGTGTTATTGTTCCCAAACCATCTTATAATTTCAACTAAATCAAGCAATGAAAATTTTATAGTGCATCCCTCATTGTGCACCAGACTGGAACTGTTCATACAAATTCCAAGCAATTATAAGGCTTTCTGGGAAACATTGGCAACAAACACTAGATTTAATGTTTATAACAGCAAACCAGATGGGAAACAGAGATAAGGAAAATCTCATGGAAACTTACTTCTTTTTCCCAAACCATAACACTATTTTAAATTAATCTGGCCAAGGGGAGGCATTGTTACATTGTTGACCAATAGTTCTTGGTAAGTGATAGCATATAAATTATGGAAATAAATTTACAAAAACATAAAACTTTGTGTCATCTGTGATGGATGTTACAAATAGATACCAGAGAGATAGAGTTGATAAATGAAACTCTAAGCATGTATTAGCAAATGCGAATTTAATTAAGTAGATGCTTTAAAGTTGAAAATGTGGTTCTTGTATTGAAGGCAGGAAAAAATCACATGGAAATATTTAGCTCTACTTGAGAATGTTTGACATGGAAATATGTGCACATATAGTCAACTTATTCATGCTAAAAATACTTTTACTGCTTGAGAACTCAGGGAAGGCGCCATTTTTGTAGATAAAATCTATCTGTTAATGGAATTGGACAATAAATGTCTCTCACTCCTAGAGCTAATGCTTGCTTCCTCTAATGTGATTAAAATGATTTGAAAGTTATAGAGGCAGATTTATAGAGAAGGTAATAACACTGAAGTCACATGTCCTATGACTTGCATGGGATCTATCTGAAGAAGGATTCCTAGGATGCTCACATATATTTTTTAAGTTTGGGGGGAATATATTTTAACTACATATAATTAGATAAGTCTGCTGTTTCTTTCCACCCTAATTTTCCTTCCATCACACATTCCCTTTGTTGGGTGGTATTGGAGTGATCATGAGCATTCTTGTATTATGGCTGAGTGGAAGTTAAATTTGGGAGACATTTCTTCGGTTTAGTAAGATATAGTTATGTGATATGCAGTCAACTTCATGTACTGTTAAGTTATTGCTACTGTCTGAGCTGAGAAATAGCTTCTGAGAATAATGTTGCCACCCCCTGTGCCTAGTCACTTGTCATGAAAACATAAAGTTATGGATCATAGGCTGTATTAAACTACTACCATGACTTACTATGCTTTTCACACCCTGGTAGAGGAGAAACAAGGTTCAACAAGACTAGTCTCTGAAACATTTCTCTAATTAACAGTTGTATAAAAGGTATTCGAGACTTAGAACATGAATATGATTTTTTAAATTACTGTTATACTTTCCAGGATTTGGAAAAAGAATACAAATGTAAATGAGCTGCAAAACTTTATTCAAAACATTGGTAAGGCTCAGACAACATTTCAATGGCTATTTGGAAAGATGTTTTGGAGTACTTACCTGAAACAAATAAGAAATTTCTCAGACTTCTGAAATGAACATATACGCAGAGTATCTTCTTTTGTCATCTTTTATTTATCAAAAGAATTGAGAGAATATTAAAATAAAATTAATGGAATGTGGAATATAAGAGATAAGGGTGAGCAATGTAATCAGTAGATATATTCTGGTCTTAAGAAGGGAATCTGACAAAGATTTTCATACCATACCAAAACCAGGAATTCATTATGTTGAAGAGATACATTTTGAATAGAAGAAACAATCATGCCTTGGGATTATTGTGAATCCTGTAATGAAGAGAAATGAATCATATGAGTGCATTTGGGAAAATATTTAAATTTCTTGCTGTGTGTATTAGCTTCTCCTAATATTAATAGCTTATGCTATGAGTATATCCTATGGGCCAAATCTAGTCCACAGCTTCTGTATTTTTATATCCTACAAGCTAAGAATAGGCTTTACATTTTTAAAGAGAAGAAGAAGAGAAAATGTAACAGAGATCACAGGTGGCCTATAACACCTAAAATATTTATTATCTGGTCCTTTACAGAAAGTTTGTAAACCTCTGGCTTAAAACAATAATCTATTTATCTTTCCATGTTGGTGATTTGGACTGGGCTCAGTTGGACAGCTCTTCTGCTGGTCTTGGCTGTTTTCATTCATGGGAATGTAGTCAGCTGGTGTGGGTGGGGTCATCTGAAGGCCAAGGATCGGGTATGTCCTCCTTTACAGATTGGGGAGTTGGCTAGAAGTCAACTGGGATCAGAGAGTTTCTGAGCCATAGCCTCTCATTATTTGGAAGACAATGTAGGGCTTATCCTCATGATGATAGTTATAATGTTTCCAACAATAGCAAGCAGGAACAGGTCCCCCAAAGCAAGTATTGCATTATTCTTGGTAATAGTATATCAAACTAAATGCCATGGCTGAGTCTAGAGTTTTTGTGGGCAAAGTATACCAAAATACACTCATGAAGGAAAAGGAAAAATCTGTAGTAATTCTTATAATTCACCATACTTTTTGATTTGTCATGAAAGAATTACAACATAGATAATGTAAAACTAATAATATGCCATTACTATAAGGAAATTGATGATAAACTCTTACATAAGTTATTCAATTCAATAAATATTTAAGATTAGTCACAGAAAGAAATTTGAAATGCCCTGGAATCAGTCTGTTCATATATAAGAGAAATTTGAAGTTTGTCTTCCCAAATAGACAACAATTCTGAAATTTTACATGGAATTACTAATAACAAGTTGTAAATTTGAATAAATCTTCGCTAAACTATCAATAATAAAAAAAATGATTTAGCATGACTAATCATGCTAAAAGAAACTCAATTATCTTTCTAATTTTTAATTGAAAAAATATTACCAGGCTCGGTGCCTGTGGCTCAAGTGGCTAAGGCGCCAGCCACATACACCTAAGGTGGAGGGTTTGAATCCAGCCCAGGCCTGCCAAACAACGATGACAGCTGCAACCAAAAAATAGCTGGGCATTGTGGTGGGCACCTATGGTCCCAGCTACTTGGGAGGCAGAGGCAGGAGACTTGCTTGAGCCCAGGAGTTAGAGGTTGCTGTGAGGTGTGATGCCACAGCACTCTACCCAGGGGAAGACAGCTTGAGGCTCTGTCTCAAAAAAAAAAAAAAAAAAAAAAAAAAAAATATATATATATATATATAAAATACTAATCACTGTCGTATGAATTGGTGTTGGAAGCATACATGCCCTGTAGGAGACCAAGCACCACGCTTAAAGAAGCAGCCACTGGTTCTTGAGGGAGGCACTGGGAGTGAGACAATCTTCTAGCTGGCAGGGAGATGCTTTGCAGCCTGGAGACAAGCTCTCAAGCAACCGCATGCGTTAATGAGATAAGATCAGTCACTCCTTAGCAAGCAGGTGTTATACTTTGGACATTTGTAGGGCAACAGGATGGGAGCCAGGCCCGTAAGGAAAGAGCACATAGCAATCACTAAGCACATAGCTCCAGTACATGGGCCCCCACAACTGTTGTATAATGCTTCAATAAAAGGCCACGACAGAGGTTACTTGGGGCTTTCCCTGCACCAATGGGAAGCCCACCTCTTGCAGGCATGTACCTGCAATCCGTGTCCTGGCTGTTTTTATTTGCACAGAGACAGGGTGCCCACAGCGGGCACCAACAATGCCCAAAAAGGAGAAAAGAGGTGTGTGTAGTATGGTGGTTCTCAACCTTCCTAATGCTGCAACCCTTTAATACAGTTCTTCATGTTGTGGTGACCCCCAACTATAAAATTATTTTCATTGCTACTTCATACTGTAATTTTGCTACTGTTATGAATTGTAATGTAAATATCTGATATGCAGGAGACCCTCAAAGGGGTTGCAACTCACAGTTTGAGAACTGCTAGTATAATACATAGGCATTTCATTTAAAAAGTATGTTTTTCTAGATTTTGTAAGGTAGTATTTTTTCAGCTTTTAAAATTTTGTAATGTATTGTGATACCTTTCCTTATTTTCATGCCTAGTGATCACACAGTAGGCTGAGAAAACTAGGATGGCAAAAAAAAAAAAAAAAGATGTTTTCTATTAACAAGAACCACTCTTTTTCTCATCATCTCCTTGAACTTCACCCTTCCAATGCATAGCGATGACTTCTCTAAATCAATGAGAAATACATCTTACATAGAAACCACAGCTTTATCAAACTCTGATTATTATCTACCAGTTGGCTTCTATATGCAAGGCCCTAGGATAAGTGCCAGAAATCCTAAAGAAATAGGAAACAATGTTTAAAAATGTAGAACAATATTTTAAGATAGCACATGCTAAGTAGCTAATAAGTGCTATATAATTCTTCATAGGTAAAAATCCAGGCAGACAGTTTTGAAAGGAGTATGTAGTGTAGACAGAATGAAAATGTGTTGGTGGGAGCTACTCTGAATGATGAATGGGTTTCTGGTTTTATTTGGGGGTATGGCTTTATTTTCATATGTTACACAATACTTCTCACAAAGAATAAAGTTGCAGATCCCAAAAAGACTCTTAGAAATCATCTAGTACCAATCTCTACCATTTACACCAGAGATTCATGATTTCTCTGTAGTTACCAACCTGACTTGCCCAGGATCACCCAGCCAACCAGAGAACCAGAGCCAAAGTTTTTCACCACATCTCCTCAGCATCTCTTTGCTGAGTTACCAGGACCAACCATGGTGATGTTATTTGAAACCAGTGGCTGTTCGTCAGTGGTGTGCCTAGGTTAATTCAGACCTTAACGTTGCTTGTGACATGGCCTGACATTTTGTCAGATTTTATTCCAGAGTTGAAACCTTTAATTCTCATTCTTCATTTCTGTTTTGTTTTTTATTTTCATTCTCCCTCTGTATTGTTGAGGCATCCTAAAGCTAATAATTGTATACAGAAAATGACTCTTTCAATAATGAACTGGGTACTTCCTGTTCTAAGAACAGTTTGAGGGCACTATTAAGGAAACTGTATGATAAGGCCTTTTATATTTAGGTACAACCCTTGGTAAAAGCAAATGAATTCAATGTATTCTATCTTTTTTAAAAAATGAGTGTTTAGCATATGTCAGAAACTTGATATGTATTTGATAGTCTAAGGAATCATGGAATTACCAGCTAGTGCTTTAACACAGAGCTGTAGCTGTCCTTATCCTTACAGGCCCAATGACCCCGATTTTGAAATTGGATGGATAGAAATGAAGTTGAGATGAGTTATTACCAAGTAGCTCCAAGGACAGCTCTCAATACAATTTGAAAGAATTCATATTAATAGGTTAAGCATATATAGCAATTTAATTTCTTTGTCTTTAAAACATTATCTCAACCAATCATCCTAAAAATGCAGTAAAAGTGGATAAAAAAAGTTGTTATCACCATGTTACAGTTGAAGAAATTAAAGAAACAGTAATTTTTGAGCAGAAAGTTACAGACCACCTTTGTGGGCAGAATTGGCATCTAGCCCCAGATGCTGGCCTGAGTACAATGACATTCCTCCCTGTGCAGTCCATCTTTCCTAAACTGTGTGACACTGATCCACCTCCTTCTTCCATATCTAAGCCAAATAAAAATGATAACCCTAGATTCCAACGTTGTTGTTCAGTATTCTTTATTTTGTTATTCAAGACTAGCCTACTGCCTTTTTACAAGAACTGAACAGTGACAACAAAATTCACTTACTTCTACATAAAAAGTATCATGAATAAATCACACATAGGCTGTGATAAATCTTTAAATCAACCTAAACATTTCCCCAAAACGTGAAGGACAAATGAACAAGAGTTGCTCCACAGTTCCTGCAATCATTTTCTTTGATCACAAAATCCTTAAAACTTGACATCAAAGAGCAGGTGCTTGTGGATTCAAGACACAGCCCATAATTGTAATGATTAAACAAATGTGTTCAAAGCATAAAACCTAACTGTCAATCTATTATATTTATGAGTTCTTGGTTAACATGTCCAGAGGCTAAGGCCACTGTGGTGATTCAAAGGTAACACACAATAATTTATATTATTTTACATTCTTAGATAAAACAGCAAAATCACACTGATTAAAAGCACTACATCATTTTAACCTTCAGTTACCTCTCACACCCAGTTTGCCCAAGGTCCTTATGTCCAGGGCTTCTGAGAAGACAGCCCATAGCAAAGGCAGGAAATCTGGGATGAGTACGTAGGCAGGTCTTAAAGGCTGTTCTTTGGCCTAATTTATAAAATCTTCTTCCTACATTTGAGAATTCAGATGTTTCAGACACAAAATTAAAATGAGGCCTCAGCCAAATCATAGATGCAAGTCCAAATGCTATGTAATTGCTCCATCACCCCAAGGAGAAGTTCTGATTAAAATGAGTCACATTGACCTTGGATGACATGGCCTAAGGGGCAATTATTCCCCGAGGGACTTAATTAAATGCAATTAGACCAGCGAGAGTACATTTAACGAGTCCCCTTGCAGTACCTGTGTTTCCAATTTATTTTTCCAGCAACTTTCACTAATGATTTGATTCACTCAGCATCCGTCAATGGATAATGATAGGGTGCTCTCTACTTCAAGGTGAGGTAGGATACCCAGGCCCCAGGATTCCAGAATTAGAGAGAAAACACAGATGCATGAGAAGGAATACAAGAGGGTATGTGTTTATGGCCCATGTGAAAATTAAAAAGAATGGGCCAAAGGAAGAGATACTTACTGTGGCTAAAAGCAGACAGGTTGCCTCAGTGACGACTTGGAGGATCAGAGTGATAATAGATGGAGATAGAATGTTACCTCTGAATCATGGACTTGTAAGCTGGAAAGGACTTTAGGAATCATCTTGTCTCATAATTTTATCTTATACTGAGTACTTTGGAGCTTTTAGGGGGTTGTTGAGCTGACTTAAAATCACCATAACCAGTGGCATGAAGTATTTCAGGGAAGGAGAGCAGTATGAATAAGCTGAGCAGCACAGATGTATGAAGTATATTTGGGGAATGGCAATGTTGACCAGTTGAGTAAGATAAATAGTATGGGTAAGTATTATTTGGAAAAATAGGCTTGGGCCTATTTCTAAAAGGCTATGTTTGGGAGTTTGGAATTTATTTGGTCAACAAAAAGAATGTAGACATGAACTTGATTGTGGGTTCTTACAATTAAAGTGGTATTTTCCAGATGATTACTCTGGTAATTATGTCCCAGACGTACAGAAAATAGTAGGGACTGACACAGGCCAGGACTAGGCCAATATTAATTATAACAAAAGTCTCAGATGAAAACAATGGTCTCTGGAGATATGAGAAGCCGAGAGCAAGTGATTCTGGACGACGAAGAACAATATCAAATATGACTTCTAAATTCCAAGTAAGGATGTCAGGGGGTGGTGGTGGCCATCAGGGATGGGAATTGGAGTTGAAAGCAGGAAGGTCAAGGAGGCACTGGGAAGAAAAGTCTCAGTCTAGGACCAGAGAGTTCTCAGGAGGGTAAGGAAGGAGCTCATAGACAGGAATTAGTTGGAGTCCTAAAAAAACAAAAGAAAACAAACAAACAAAAAGAATTAGCTGGAGTCCAGATAAATAATCTGGAACTTCAGTGAGCCTGGGCATCACACAGAGTAAGGCTGTGGCTACGAGCCAGTGAACAGTCTGAGGCCATGGGACAGCCTTCCAAGACCAATGGTCAAAGGCAATGGATTTGAAATTGCGTCTGAAATCGTAAGTCAGACCTTCAGCCTAAGCAGCAGCAAGCAAGGAGAGTCTGGTGAGCAGGGAAGGCTGGAGCTCAGGGAAGAGATGAGAGAACGGTATGAATACCCAACCTTAGGAGCCACTCATACTGCCAACTACAGGACCCCCAAAGGCAGGTGAGGGGGACATCTTCCTGAGGACATCTCTAAATATGGAGTAGCACATAGGAAAGGAAAAAAAAAAGAGGGGAAGAAACAAATGGAAGTTTAATATTAAAAAATATATGGAAGTAATCATCAAAGGAAAAAACAGAACGCTGTAAGATTCTTACATAAGGGATTTTTTTTACTAGTTACTATACTTTCATTTTAAATTATGCAGGGTAACCAAAATTTTGCTCTTAAAGTTGCCATGCATGGAGAAAATAGGCAATTGTAACTAAGTGTGCCTTTCTTTACAAAATATTCATTATAAAATTTTACAGAAAAGTGGCCAACATGTAGGGAATATTTTGTAAATATTTTGTAAATAAAGGTATATTTAGCTATTATTTCCCATTTTTTCTATGCATGGTGACTTTAGGGGCAACTTTTAGACATCCTATTTAATGGCAGTTAAGGAGTGTGTGTGGAACAGAGCATGTTTTCACTGAGGTTAAATGTACTTACCAGATTCTGGTGGATATCGAGTACTGTAGTCTGAATCTGTCCCCCCAGGTGTGGGAAACTGATCCCCAGTGTGGTGGTGTTGGGAGATGGGGCCTTTTGGTCTGTTCTCATAAGTGGATTATGCTGCTATAAAAAGGGCTTATAGGAGTGGGTTCCCTCTCTTCTGCTCCTCCCCCCGTGATGACAGCATGAAAGCCCTCACCAGATGCTGGCAGCTGGATTTTGGATTTCCCAGCCTCCAACATTGTGAGAAAATAAATTTTTTACTTGCAAAGAATGCTTATGTTTTGTTTTAGCAGCACAAATGGATGAAGACATTGAGGAAAACTTTACCCCAACCAGGAAAGTACCTAAATGTTACCTTCTGTATTAGTAAGAAATTACCTTACCCCAGAACTGCAGGTTGGAAGTGGCATCCGGCACACTCCTGCTCATGGAGAGCAGAGTGGAGAGGAAATTCACCTAGATCTGAAGATGATGATTTAGTCCTCTTGAAAAAAAATGTAAAAAGGAAGGGAAAGAGGGTGACAACATCAAAACGGAGAGCTGTTTTCCAGGAGAAGTAGGGAGTTTGCATTTGGTTGTGCTGATGAGGAACTGACTGGAGGATATTGAAAAGAAAACTTTGTACTAGGCCCCCAAGAGATCTATGCTGTCTGGAAATGTCTACTTTTGGAGCCCTACAAACAACTAATACTGGAGATGGGTAGGGGCGGCACTGTCACTTATAGAAGTGGTCACGTTGACTGTTGTTTCTATGAAACAGTTACTACTACCTCCCTTTTGAAGGTATGGACTCATTTTTGGCCTCAGTGAGGCTGTTGAGGTTTATGAATTGCAAACGTGGATTAACAAAAGGGGTCTGCTGCAAGGAGCTGGCAGGCCAGAGTCTAGCTAGCAGCTGGCTTGTCATCATAACTGCTGGGCATATGCTTAATAAAGCAGGGTTTATAGCTCCATTAGTCATTTGAGTTAAGACTGGCCTGTGTCAGCCTTTGAAACATCAGGGGAGAGAGGGCTGAAAAGATTCTCTCTTGAGGTCTCAATTATTGTCCAGGTACTGTCCTTGCACCCTTGTTTTGGCCTTTCACATGGCACCCTGGAACTTCTACCCCTATTCCAGCTTAAATTGTTGAACCAAAACAAAAATTAAAAAATAAGATCAAAGCAAACAAAAGTATTCTGTGGGGTAAAACTGCTTTCTACTGAAGATGCATTGGTTTATAAATGGTCTGGATTTGGAATACAGTGGCTGGACGTTTCAGGTACTCATTTCTCACTGAGTCAGCCTTGGTGCCATTAACCCTGGGTGAACAGTGGGGTGGGAATGGCACCGTAAACGCAGAGACTGGGTACACTGGCTTGGTGATAACAAAGATGAGTGTGCTCAAGGCCAGCCCTGTTGAAATACACCCAGTTTTGGAATGACAATTTAATATAAGCAGCCAAACGTGGACTTAGTCCAACCTCAAATGTCCTACTAAAACCGTGTGATGGCTCATAAAGATAGCTATGTCTCTGGGAATTTTATGGACTAAAGCAGTGTGTTGAAGTGATAGATAGCACCCTAATCCCTCCATTAAGATCTGTGTCTGTATAGTTTTGGACCACCACACAGCAGAGAGAGAAATGCCCAGCACAAGAAAATTAAGTATGGAATCTATATTATTCTCATTCCGATTCCACCCATGTGACTCCATATTTTTTTAAACCTCAAAATGGAAAAAAAATAATTCTATATATAAACAGTGAAGTATATTTGCAGGTTTATTTTTCTGAGAAGGCATTTTCCACTGTGTCATTCATGTCTCTTTTGTTTCTCTCAGAATTTACCACCATGAACAACACACACTTTCCTAAACACCCGGTATTTTTAAATTCAGATAATGAGAATTTTAATGACACATTTGAGTTTTCCTTTTGGCATTAGTGGCCAAGGAGCTCAGAGCTGACTGCCGTGTTGAATTCCTCATCCTATGAACTGGGTACAGGGATCTTTTGCCTTCTTTATATGCACTTTCGTTTTTTAAAAAATATTTATTATGAGACTATTTTGGCAAGATTTTAAGGATTTTCAGTATTGGGAGGGCATTCTATGAAGGTAGAAAGTCAAACAAATGCAAGAAATGGCGGCAGTTCTTCATTACACACGATTTGTCTGCTCCTGGGACTCCAGCTTATGTCTCGCCACAGCCTGGCTCATTGAGTGACACGAATGTGCAAGCTGGCCACAGGATCTTGTTCTTGCTTATTACACTTCAAATTTGAAGGGGTGGATTTAAGGCAGGAAGATAGAAAAGGTGAGATTAAGGAGGAACAAGAGAAGGGTTCATAGTTTCATGAACAAGTGAGAATAAAAGTTTGTTTGAGTGATTTTTATTAAATATTTTGAAATTTTTCACCCTCTGGAGACACCTCCCTTAGTAATAACAAACAAGAGGTTATTATAATGGTTACTATTAGGGAAAAAAAAAAAAACAACAAGAGTGCGTATAAAATTTTGGTCATCCTGAGGGCCAATCGAGGCAATGTTTTTTGACTCTCCACTTGGTCTTAGGCACTGAAATATTTTACTATTATCCAAATCCTTCTAGTTTTTGTGATTTGAGGGTGAATGTAACATATTTTAAGATATTTGAAGATATCAACTGTAAGATTTGTAATCGCTGATAAAATCTTAGGGTACCTTGTAAAATGAACTTCTGGATTAGGTTTTAACTGTGATTCAGGATGGAGATAATATGAATAAGTTTAATCAATGGGAAAAGAAATCACCACAATATGGTGATTTCTTTGGATGTCTAAGAACTGAAGTCTTCTATCTTCAAAGAGGTAAAATAGTTCTACTTTCACTGAAATTTAAACACAGAAATTGTAGATGTATTGGGGTTTTTTCGTGAGCTCTCTTGCATGGAATGAAAAAGTGATGATCAAGAAAAGATTTTGCATTTTGAAATATGCATACACTAAGGAGTAACAATGTACTCAAATCCTAAAGCAATTTGCATATTTATAAAATGATAAGAGATATCCATAATGATAAGAGAAGGGTCTGCTAGGATGTTGATGTTTATTTTAATAGTTGCATTTCTTCTCTTAATGTTTCCCCTCCAAGGCCTAACTGAGTTTATGTGGGACTCTAGAATCTCTTCATCCTGACTGAATTAACCTTTCAAATTATAAAATCAACAGACCCAGTTTTTGCTATTGGCCATTTTTTTTTTTTTTTTTTTTTTTGAGACAGAGCCTCAGGCTGTCCCCCTGGGTAGAGTGCCATGGCTTTACTGCACACAAGAACCTCCAACTCCTGGGCTCAAGCGAGTCTCCTGCCTCAGCCTCCCAAGTAGCTGGGAGCATAGGTGCCTGCCACAACGTCCAGCTATTTTTTAGTTGCAGCCATCATTGTTGTTTGGCAGGCCAGGGCTGGATTCAAACCCTCCACCTTTGGTGTATGTGGCTGGCACCTTAGCTGCTTGAGCCACAGGCGCCGAGCCTTTTTTTTTTTTTTTTTTACTAAACAAATTGACTTAAGCAATCATTTGAGTGTCATTTATAAAAGCATACTTGTGGCATACATGATCTTGGTAGATTCAAAAAAACCTTATAGAAAGTATTTAAATACAAAAATGCTCATGTTTAGCCTGGGAATCTGGCTAAACGGCTAATTCATTTTTTTCAATCTTTTTTTTCTTTCATGCAACCATTTATTTAGTACTTTGTAAGCTCTGATGGGAACAATTCCGAACAAGTCTGGTCTATCACCTCTTTTGACCTCATGGCTGGGGCAGTGGGTGACTACCACAGCAAGGCTAGGAGTGAGTACAGTGTGCTACGGAGGGATGTGGTAGGATACCCAAGCCATACAGGGTGAGAGTGGAACAAAGGATAAACCAGGCCTCTCAGAGGAAACTACTGAAGCAGGTGGATGGGGTGGATGGGGTGATAAGGAGAGGCTAATACAAGCAGAGGCAACAACAAGAGGACAGAAACATAGGACCCACTCGAGGAGGGGTATGGTCTCACAAAGGAGGAATGAACTCAGATACAGCCAACATTTGGTTCGGTGTCAAGACTTATGACCCCACATGGCACCAAAAGGGTATGAAGAGGTTTATTACCTACATACTAAGACTTTCTGAGGAGAGCAGGGCAGGCTTCCCAAGGAGGACTAAAAGTAGCTTGAAGGAACAGGGAATGGAGACTGGCTTGGCTTTTTGGAGGCTACCAGGTGGGGCTGGGTTAGGAGTTTTATGGAAGTGCCCATCAGCACCAGAGGAGAAAACTCCTGGGCTTTTCTCTAGCCTGCCCAGCTGTGGAGCAAAAAGAGAAAGGGGAGTGACTGGGCTTGAAATCTATCAACAGTGAAACAAAAAAAGTCATATTCTTGAGTATAAGCATTAAATAAGATTTTTATGCTCTACCAACTGAGCTAGCTGGGCAGTCATATGTAGTTAAGTAAAGATAACTCAGTTAGTAATAGACTGGAAAGAGTCAAGACCAGAGAAGGGAAAGGACTAGTAATAAGGGTGCACCAGACCTAAAGCAATGGTGAGGATGACTGTGCAGAACCTTAAGAGATACTAGGATCTAAATTGATAAAAGATGATGAATGATTGGATGGTGAGATGCAGGAGAGGAGATGGAGGAGAAAGATAAGTTAAAGATGGAGTCCAAATATTTGCTTAGAACAATTAGGTGAAAGGCAATGTTATTTTTTAGTGTAGGAAGTATAGGAGGAAAAACAGTTTCAGAATACAGATGATTCTTTTCTTCTTGGCATGTTAATTTTGAGTTATCTGTGGAAAAAAATGGAAAAGTTCTACAAGAAAGATCTAGATGTTATCAACATATTAGACAATTAAAATCTTGGAAAAATGCTTTTAAATGAAATTAAAACCGTGGAAGATGGATATCCAGGAAAATAGAATATGGAATGAGAAAATGTAAGGAACATCAACATTTAGAGGGAAAGTAGAGAAATAAGTCCCCAAAGGAAATTGAGAAAATATGGCCAGACAAGGAGGCCCAAGAGAATACAGGGCCATGAGGACAAGGGAAGTGAGCATTCCAAAAAGTTGGAGGTGTTCAACCCTTGCAGAAGCTCTTGAGAATTTACATAAGACAATGCTAAAGAGTGTCTACTTGATGGAACATCTAAAATTTATTTGGTAACTAAGGCCATTTCAGTTGATTAGTAGAGGGAGAAACTATGTATCAGTGAGTTAAGTAGCAAATGGATGGTGAAAGAGTGAAAACATAAAGTGTAGACAGCTCTTTCAAAAATGTGACAGTGGATGGAAAAGGGGAAGACAGGGTGGCAACTAGAAGGAATGATTAAATTTAGGAAGGTATTTTTCATAAAATAGGAAGACCTGGGCATTTAGAAAGTTGATGGATAGGATGTGAGATCTTAGTCAAAGGATATCAAAAACAGAAAAAAAGAAGTTGATGGATAGAAACAAGAGAAAAAGGAAGGGCTTAAGATGAAGGTATAATTAACATCCCACAAAGGTATAATGTAAGGGAACCAATATCTTATATGAAGACATCTCTTCCCATTTGTATCAGAAGGAAAGTAAAAAAAACTGAGTGTGGAAAATCAGTGATTTCAGTGTCAAGAATCTCTGATAATTTTCATCCCTTGGTTTTTATTACTTTTGTTGGTTTGTTTTTATAGAGAAAAGAAGTTTATTTCTTACAATCTAGAGGATGAGAAGTCCAAGGGCAGGCTCAGGATCTGGAGAGGGTCCTCATCCTGATGGACACTCTCTGCAGATCCTGAAGTGGTGCAGAAACTCACATGGTGAGGGGGATGGACATGAGAGTACATGTCTCCTCTCCTCTTATAAAGCCACCAGTCCCCACTGCTGTGATAATCCACCAACCTGTTAATCCATACATGAGTACACAGTCCTCATGACCCAATCACCTCTTCCTTTTTTCTTTTTCTCTTCTTTTCCTTTTTTTTTTTTTTTTTTTTTTTTTTTTTTTTTTTTTTTTTTTTTTTTTTTGGAGATGGAGTCTTGCCCAACTAGAGTGCAGTAGTGTCATGTCAGCCTAGCTCACTAAACCCTCAAATTCTTGGACTCAAGTGATCCTCTTGTCTCAGTTTTCCAAGCAGCTGAGACTATAGGAGAGTGCTACAGTTCCCAGCTAAATTTTTCTAATTTTTATAAAAACAGGGTTTCACTTTTGCTTAGGTTGCTCTCTAACTCCTAACCTGAAGCAATCCTCCTGCCTCAGCTTCCCCAAATATTAGGATAATAGGTGTGAGACACTACACACAGCTTTTTGTATTTTTTTTTTTTTTTGAGACAGAGTCTCATTTGGTCACCATTGGTAGAGTGCAGTGGCAATCACAGCTCATAGCAACCTCAAAATCTTAGGCTTAAGCGATTCTCTTGCCTCAGCCTCCCAAGTAGCTGGGACTACAGGTGCCCAACACAATGCCCAGCTGCTTTTTGTTGTTGTTGTTGCAGTTGTCATTGTTTAGCTGGCATGGACTGGGCTCAAATCCACCAACCTTGGTGCATGTGGCCAACACTGTAACCACTGGGCTATGAGCACCAAGCCAGCTTGTCATATTTTTGTAGAGATGGGGTATTGCTATGTTATCCAGGCCAGTTTTGAGCTTCTACTCTCAAGCAATCCTGTCTCAGCCTCCCAAACAGCTTGGGCTATAGGTATGAGTCATCACTCCTGGTCCCAATTACCTCTTCATGTTCCCACCTTTCAATACTGCTTCATTGGAATTCAGGGTTTTTTGTTTTTGTTTTTGTTTTTTATCTTTTTTATTCTTTAAAATTATGTCCTTGAGTCATAAGGGATTACATTACAACAAGAGATTTGGAGAGGGCAAACATTCAAACCACAGCAGGTCTCCTACCCAGAAATTATTAGCATCCCTGCCTTTTCTCTAGCCCCTTCCCCAGAAGATACAAAGGAACTTTATCTGATCTAATTTTAAGTCTTGGATAAATCTTACAGTGACAAAGATACGTGGCAGGAAAGGCAGGATCCACAAAAGGAAAGACCTGTTTGTCAGCATGGGGTAAAGGTGAGGAGGACAAAGTCTGGGCCAGGAAGGGGTGGATCAATATTTGTGGATGTTATACTCTTCACTGATTTCACAGAAGGCATCAACTTTTTCAGCTGGGGTAGAAAGTGAGCCCTGGAAAGTAGCCATTCAGATTAGGGAAGCATCAAGGCAAAGGACGTGTTTTGGACCGTCTCGTTCTCTAGCTTCTTTCTTCCAGAACAGGTGAGAAACACCCATACCCTTTAAGAGTCGAGGTGAGGTGCATTCTGGGCAATTGATGGTTCAAAGGACTGAGATACCTCCTAGCTCTGCCCAGTGTTGGTGTCTCTTTGTCTTGAGCCTTTCGCCAATCCCTAACCTGAGCACTGCTTCCTTCCTGCAGGGCTGTTCTGCTGACCCACCATGATGCAAACTATGATACTCCTTTGCTTTGTCCTCTTGTCCCTGGTGGCTGCCTTTCCAAGACATACCCAGCATGAGACCCTGAACTTCCAGCCATCTTTCACAGAGACTGAGCATCCATCAAACATGCTCTCCAGCCAGATGTCCCTCCAGGATCCCAGAATCTGCCAGCATCTCTTGCACACAGCCCCTTCCTTAGCCCCTCTGCCCGAATACCTGTCCACATTAGCTCTAAGAGCAGTCCTGGAGGACATTGGATGTCCAACTGAGGCCCATATTCTGCAGCTTCAGTTCATTAAGTTGGGAGGAAAGGATACCAGTGAAACCCTCATCCATGAGAGTCAAAAACTCAATGAAGAGGAAAGGATTGGCCATGCCAACACTGTTCTGAGGGATCAGGGGGGATCCCCAGGGGAGCATAGGCGGGTCCAGCGTGCAGTTACCCTTTCTGAGGCATGTACCTCTAGCCATGGGTGGGTGTTGTCTGAGACAGCAAAGCTGATAGCTGAATTTGCTGAGAAGCTCCCTTCCTCTGAGCTGGTAACAGAGTTAAAGACTTCGGCCATCAATGTCACCCAGAAGTGCACAGATGAGTCTTGGGTGCATTTGGAAGAAATTGGCAAACGACTGATGAAAGATCCCGAATATAAGAACTTTTCAATGCCTACAGAAGATATGCTGTACTTTACTATGCGTATTGGGATCATTCTCAAACGTATTATACTGGATTTGATACAGCATTATTTCTGGGATGGATATTTCAGATAGGGAAGGACCCTTAGTTGATCAACTTTCTCAAAAGTCTCTGATAGGCCTTTGTACAGGGACTGGTCACAGTAGGTAGTAAAAAATGTTGGGGATGGCTTGGCAGACATGTGTGTTCTTCATTTAATCCCAGTGCTAAAATACATTAGGTCACCAGGATCACCCTTCCTCTCTCAATGTGTCCTACCTAGCCCCTATTTCTTCTCCTAATTTGTCTTTCATTTAGTTGTCAAATGCTGTGGATTTATTATGTAGTAGGTATGAAAGGCAATCTTTCCCCATTCATCTTCCTTATATTTCCTAATTCCCTAACCAAATGCTATAGCTTGCTTGTGTTAATTTTTAACTGAAAATAAAAATAATTAAAAAGAAAAAAAAAACGCTTCTGTATCAGTCACAGTTTTCTGATCTCTCTTGATTCTAGGTCTCCATGGCCTCTTTTGTGAGTTGAAGAGAAAATGTGACAGGGACATGTAGAATTTGCCAATGTGTTTTTGGGCTCAAGGTTGGAGCAAAAGGGCAAATATTTGTAGAGGCCATATCCCTTACTGATTATCAAAGGAAGTAACATCTCCTCTTCTCCTGGCACAGGGAACTGGACAGAGTGTCTGCACCTACCAGAGCAATGCCACTTCCAACTGGATGGTGCAGTAATTTGAGGCTCCACAGTTGTGTGGAAGAGGATCAGAGGATATCTGTGGGGGTCTGGAAGGGGAAGGTCATTGCATTTGTTGGATGCAACTTGGACAAAAACTGAAAGTTGATAGGTGAGATGTCCTTTAACTGATCCCTGGGCTGTGTGCAGACCATAACCCATCAAGACTCAAACGTCAAAATCCAAATCCAGAGTGCCTTTTTTCAGAGGCAATTTGGAGAAATCAGTAAATGATTACCAATGCAATGGAAACCAGTAATGATGGAGCTGGTGGGAGAGTCTAAGGCTGCCCTCTGCCAAATATGGCTTGGTAGCTGCTAAGGGAAAATTTTGGTCTGTCCATACTTTGCATCCACTGGACCATGAGCATTGCCAGCCCAGAGGAGTTCCCAATAATTGTCAAAAGCACAAGTGGGTTTCAGTCTAGGTCCAGTTGATTGTTATACAAAGATTCATTGAGAATGCCACGGAAGGAATTTTTAATAGGAAGGAATTTTTTTCCAGGCAAGACAAATGACCTAAAACCTATCTCCTTAACTGGTTTTACTTTCTTCATGAAATAGATGGCAAAGGATAAAATGATATTCTAGGAATGAAGAAGAAAACTCAAGAGAATGGGTTGTGTGAAGGAGATAGAAGATTTAAGAAAAGTAAAGAAAGTTTAAAACAATTGCTAGAAAGAGCCAGAAAGAGAGAGAAGACATTAGAAAAATAAAGAATCATTGCCAGAATCAAGGTGGGTGCATTTAAGACTAGAGCTCATGTCTTTTGAAAAGAACATTCCCCGTAGTCCTCGCAGGACTCCATTGTCCAGGCATAGGCAGAGAGGAAATGAAAAGATAGATAAAAAAAGGGTGATATTTATCAGGATGAAGTGATAGAAGAGTCAGAGGTGAATGAGTTTTATTAGGAATGAGTGTTAGAAAAATCACACATGAAGCCATCAACCATGTAGTCTCACCTGGAAGAGAAATGCAATGACGTCTGAGGGGGGTTGGTAGAGGGGGTCAAAGTATTGCAAGTCTTAATGGGGTTAAAGGCCAAAATGACTCATTGAGAGAACTCAAAGGTAAGAGTTGGTAGGGGGCAGCCTGCACATTTACATGTGATAGAGGAGCAGTTCTAGATGACAAGCCAATGGTGAGTGTGTCCATGGGAGTGGGTGTCTGAAGTGGAATCATAGAGGAGTCTTGGTGTTCAGGGAGATGCCCCTGCAGGTGCTGAGGTCACTTCCAAGGCTGTTAGGATGTGAGGCTTGGCAGAATACTACAGACCATGTCAGGCTTTCATGAACTGACAGCAGAGGAGAATGCATCTCACAGGAGCAGAGTCTTTAAGAGATGCAGGAGGAATCAGGTAGGAGGAACTGGATAAAAACCAACTCCACCCCTCCTGCCCCAAGTCGGAAGCATGGACAGCTTCTCCTAGAAGATATCGGTAACTCACTGTCTTTAGGAGGGGACACAGAAGAAACAACATGAATTGAGGACTTAGACCAAAACATAATAGGTGCCATGAGCTTTAGGCACTATCAAGACTTAGCCCCCGTTTCCCTTGGTATGCAAGTTTCCAGTACTTGCTAGTGCCTGCAACCCTTCTACAATTACCTGCAACTGTCTCCAACAGTTTTCTCTGACTACATACTGGCCCCATCTTAAGCAGGGCAAATAGAATGCATGGGAGTGGTAGCTTGTGGCCCCAGGATCAGGCCTTAACAAATGAAGAAAGGAGCTGGTGGATATGTGCCTCCAACTTCCTTTGTCCCCAGACAGGACATCTCTGAAGTATGTTCTCTATAGTTTCCCACAGTACCCAGAAGGATTGAGCTATAGTTACACACAGCAGTAACCTGTGTAAACCTTTAATTTAGATAAAATAAAGGACACCCAACTAAATGCATGTAAGCAGCAAATTATAGCTTTAGTGTCTATCTCAAATATTGCATGGGATGTAACTTATACTAACAAAATGGTTTATCCAAAATTCAAGTGTAGCTGAACTCCTGCATTTTTATTTGATAAATATGGCAACTCTATCTGGGATTGCCTTCCAAATAATCTACTTGTATTTGTATACTTGCCTCTGGGTCTTCTTCTGAACTAAGACAGTTAACAGTTACCCTGGAGGGATATACTTTAAAGAAGAAAAGACTCTGAGAACAAACTTCAGAAGCAACATCCAAATCAGATTGAAATTATAAAGGGCTATTGCTCTAATGCCAGCTATAAACTAAAATTACCAGGAAAAGGCTACAAAGCCAGCCTCAGCATATTTTGTCTGATTTGTAGAAGCCATCGCATCATCAGGAGAGCACCTGTTATCCACTCACCTTTATTAAACTCAATGCCAAGTGTCATTAGGATAGCTATGCTATGATAATGCACTATTCATTCCATCGCCAAATGTCCTGAATGTCTATCGCTGGAGTGCAGCCTATGTTTCAATAAAACAACACAGCCAAGTATGAAAAGGAGAGGCCGTGTATCCTTGGTCCTCTCTCTGACCCACCACTTTCCAGTAATCAATTTGGCTTGATTACATTGACTCTGGGGGATCCTGGATGCATTGTTCTTAATGAACTTTCAATCTGAGGCTTGTTTATTAATAATTTAATTACAATCCCATGTGTTTACTTGTTGCTGTTCCTCTTGAGAGATCCTCTGCAGATACTGGGTAAGAATTATTTCACCCATCTACCCGACAGCACCACCAACATTCTTCCAGCTGATGTTTGCTAAACTCGCCTTGATTCCTCATTTCCATAAAATTCTCCAAGGCTTGATGGAGCTATGGTTTCATGTGTCATCAGTGTTAAAATAAGCCTTTCAGAGCTCCTGCATCTCCCCAATATGTCTGGTGATGTCATTGTCTTGAATTTCCAAAGCAGAGGTTTGGATTATTTCTTCCTTTTGTTTGTGTGCGATAAATACAAATCATGGGTGCTAATGGGAGGTTGCATCCAATTCAGGCGTAAAGCTTGGTCAGATATTGAACAAAACTGCAGGTTTATGAATGTGTGGTAACTTCTCTGAATAGCACCCATCAGTGCTATCTACTTTGGGCACTCACATTATCATTATTTTAATGTAATACTGGGCTCTTTCATCTCAGTGATAGATAGCGCCAGTCTGTGGCAGTATCAGCAAATGTGACGGCTGCCAACACAGCACTTGAGTCACTGGGGAACGCTAGTGAAGTTCACTTTAAAGAAAATGATTCTCACTTTTCCATGCATTCACAGGCTTCCTTTTGATTCCCATGTTGAGCCTATTGACTTCAAAGTGTCCTTTCAGGATCACTCACAAGGCCAGAGACTGGTCCGTGTTCGGATTCCTTGATTTTGCTCCATGCTCGGCTCTTGTTTGAAGCCTGTGGGGTGCTGGCTAGAAGAAGCTCAAAAGGTGGCAGGGAGAGACAAGTGTCTGGTCTTAAACCTTCTTCCTGGAATGATTACAAAAGACAGTAGAGACTGGGGAACTGGGTATCATCCTGCCAATGAGTCATTTTCTGAAAATGAGTACTCAGATACAGCATGGCAGGGGGATGGCTACAAAGGCAGACGCCTTGTGCAGAGTTGTCACAACTCCCTCCCCCGCCTGTGCAAGCTTCGCCATTTTGAAATCTCAGAAAATCAGACCTACCCTGGAGTTTGAAGGGAAAATAATCTCCTGATTCACAAATTTTTTGGTCACGTGGATATGGATGAGAGATCAGGGTGGATGACAATGGCTATCGTCATTTGCTTTCATCTCACATTTCTGGTTGCAGTTCAGGATTTTCCCTAGGGAATGCCGGAATAGACAAAACCCATCCCAGAAGAGCTCTACAGGCTCCACAAAGATGCACAGAGATTCCTCCTAGCTGCCTCTTTCTGAAGCTAGCATTCTTCTCATAAGTGTGTAACTCAGGTCAAGGCGTGCCTTCATGTAACCATAGTCTTGCTGTCCCATTTTCTTGACCAGTTTAGTTGACCCTCTGATACATTGAACCATGACACACAGGCATAGATGGATCACAAGGAGGCTGCCCTGATAAGGCTTCCCAGGCTTTATAGTCCTCTCATGACAAAGAATCTACTTCCCAGTCAGCTGTCTCGACTTCAGATCTGTAATTAATTTCACTTAGCTATTAAACACATTCTGAGCAATATTTACATCATTTAAAGTCCAAGCTATGCTTAGATGAAATAAGATCAAATGCCTGAAGCATGTACAAATTTAGACAAAGCAGGAATTTATCATTCTATGGGATAAGCTACTTGGTTGCTTTGTGGAATTTAACATTCTCTTTCTTTTTCAAATTACTTTTTTATTTTCCCAGCCTGATTTTATCACTTGAACCCAGCCAGGTGCACCAATGTTTGCCAAGATGAAAGCTTTTTCACAGTGCTAATGTCTTCAGACCACACATTTGAATCCTTCCTGCTGTCTCACCTTCATAGGGTTTTTCAAAGATCCAAGTTGAAAAATAAGAATTCATAGACATCTCCCCTAAAGCTTTCTGGACCCCCGCGTAAGCTACTTGCCACTGTTTGCAGAAAGCTCCTCAGAGTATGCCAGGAGCCAATTGTTGATGTAAAGTTTTTCCAAGGTCCACATCATTTAAATCTGGGGAATGACTCTTTTGAGCAAGTCCCAGATAAAGTTAGTGATTTACAAAAGCTTTTATCAGTCTCCTGATGACTTTTACAGAGTGGAACACTACATGACCCATGAGATTTGTTTTCATTTACAAAGGTGCAGAGGCTTTGAATTTAAAAATGGAACGTTTTCTTCTCGTGCCAAACGTAAACAATTTAACATCCATTTCCCATCCAGCTATTTTACCAGTTCAAAAGAGTTTATATGAATTTTATCTGTATTATATTTCCTGCTGATTGGCAGTGCCTCCTGCTTCAGCTGGGAAGCCAAAAATGTGCTGGCTCGGATTTGAACAGGAAAGGCATAACAAAGAAAACTGGGAAATACATGTAATGAATGGTTACGGGGTGCTGAAAACTATACTTATCGTTTCTTATTCTCGCGGAGTTGGTGCTGCCATATTGATTTATTCCTGGGAAGTCTTTTATGGAAACACACAACAAAAGCTTCAGATTATTTTGTCAACAAGAAAACACATTTTACCCTATCTTCAAAGTCCCCATCTATTCCTGATTTGAGTGGTTCCATATTCCTCGCTGCTGAGGTCTCCCTGAGCCCTGGAGGAGGCTTGCATTGGATACAGTAATTTGCCGTAAAAAGATAAAAGCCCCCAGAATGTCACAGAGCTTGTTTTCAAGGCCAGGGAAATAATTCTATAGGGGCCATGAGGAATCCAGAGAACAAAAAGTATTGTGGTTAATCCAGGCCCACTTAAGAGTCAGTTTACTGTGCCCCAGAGACTCATTTTTTTCCCTTCCAGAATGGGAAAGACATTTATTTGGCTTATTGTTTGAAGGTCTTCAGTCTCTTTCTCACATTCAAGGCCTAGATGATTGGAACGGAGAAGAGGAAAAGAGCAAACACGGTCGTCTAGACATTTCCTAATGGAATATCATATTTATGAACCATTTTCCTTGCCGTGTCCTAATGGTGCACTATGAATTGAGATTAAAAGTTAGATCATAAACTTGCTTTCTGTTGTAAGGAGGACAGGCAAGAGTTAGGGTTTTCTTGCAAAAATCAACCATGAATTTTTGCCTTGAGGACACGTAACTAACCGTTTCTATTAAAAGTGTGCCACTAGCTGCCCTGTCCAGAAATGTTCCCCCTTGCCCTCAACTTCCTCACCCCTCCTTTGCCTTATATTCCCCTCCCTATATGTCCCCTTCCACCGAGTTCCACTGCACTTTCAAGCCTTGACTTAATTAGACTCACTAAGTATGTGAACAGTGTGTTATTTCAACACACACCCTGACTTTCCTGTCGGCCCACCTCATCACCGTCACTACCATCTTGTTGGATGCTCAGGTTAAAATGCAAGACATAGTCGGCTCAGCGCCTAGGGCTCAAGTGGCTAAGGCACCAGCCACATACAGCTGAGCTGGCGATTTTGATTCCAGCCCGAGCCTGCCAAACAACAATGACGGCTGCAACCAAAAAATAGCTGAACACTGTGGCGGGCGCCTGTAGTCCCAGCTACTTGGGAGGCTGAGGCAGGAGAATCACTTGAGCCCAGGAGGTGGAGGTTGCTGTGAGCTGTGATG
>NW_003852401.1:40389129-40454353 GCF_000181295.1 Otolemur garnettii
CTCTCTTGTCTCTGCTCCAAACCATCAGCTACTTTGCTAAGGTTCTGTCCTTTCAGCCTCCTTCTGGACGGGAGCTTCTGTAAAAAGCTGGCTGCAGTTCGCCATCTTGGCTCCGCCCCGGTATGCCATTTTTCAGCCTCAAGAACCCAGCCTCAGAGAAAATGGTGGAGATAAGATTGATTTTTAAGGAAGCCATAGTTTATTTAAATGAAACCCCTAAGTGAATATATTTTACTTATTACCAGGACACTAGTCCTTTGGTAGTAGTACCTGGCTCAAACCAGATGCTCAAAGAATATCTGTTAGAGCATTAAATAGGTGGATAGATGAGTTGCCTTTCTATTATTATATAGAGTGTCCATGAAGTTCATTTATTTTATTCAATTTAAAATATATAACTATTTTAAATTGCATACAAACTTTATGGACACCCTGTATATTGCACTGGTAATTCAGCGATGGGTGGTGATTTGGGGGTAGCCTACTTCATCAAGGATGGAGGAATAATTTTATCAGGTCTTGGATCTTTCTTTACCTGTTTATTTTCTTCCCCAAGGGAAAACCATTAAGTTATTAGGCACACATACTATCTAGGTTTCTTTGAGATTTGAAACTATACAGAGTTCTGTCCTAGAGCCCCAACCCTTAGATAGGTAATCTGAGTCTTCATTCACAATCTGATGGACCGATTGGTAGGGACATCCATTAGGTTTATTTACACCAGAGCACTGACTGGGCCTGTATCGTTGAGCTAATAACTTAAATTTTCCTTGGTATAAATGAAAAAGTGGGACCCACAGAATTTCCAGATTTCCTCCTGGTATTGAGATCTTATGGTTCTATGAAAGCAGCAACTGTACTCACAGAGTGGTCTTTGTTCCTTTTAATATAGAATGGATAAAAGTAATGGCATTAATAAGTTGTTATCTTTGAATAGTGGGATTGCTGGCAATTTTTCAAAAATTATTTATTTATTTATTTATTTATTTTTGAGAGACAGGGTCTTGCCCGATTGCCTAGACTGGAGTTAAATGATCTGATCATAGCTTACTGCAGCCTTGAACTTCTGGGCTCAACATCCACCTGTCTTGACCTCCCAAAATGTTGGAATCACAGTTGTGAGCCACCATGCTTGGCCGGGTTGTTGGCAATTTTTAATTACTAATTCTTTATGAAAAAACTCTTTTTTGGGCAGCGTGTGTGGCTTAGTGTGTAGGACCCCAGCCCCATATAAAGGTAGCAGGTTCACACCTGGCCCTGGCCAAACTGCAACAGAAAAATAGCTGGGCATTGTGGCAGGCGCCTGTAGTCCCAGCTACTCGGGAGGCTGAGTCAAGGAGTTGGAGGTTGCTGTGAGCTGTGTGATGCCACAACACTCTGCCAAGGGCAATAAAGTGAGATTCTGTCTCTACCAAAAAAAAAAAAAAACAAAAAACTCTTTTTCAATGAATGTAAATTATTTTATAGTTAAATGAAATGACATAACGTCCTTTCCACACTGAGAAAAGAAACACCTGAAAGGAAAATAAAAGGCATCAACAACAACAAAATATTAATTTCTGTATCTAGGCCTTGAGTTATATGTTTCATATTTTAACCTGCAATGGGTAGGTTCACTAACCCTAGTGAACCTAAAACTAGGTTCACTAACCCTAGTTCACTAACTCAAGATGAAGCCTGAAAGTTTAATTGTTTAACAAGCTCCAGTGAGGGGGCTGGGCGCAGTGGCTCATACCTGTAATCCTGTCACTCTGGGAAGCTGAAGCAGGTGGATGCTGAGGCTCTCACAGGTTTGAGACCAGCCTAAGCCAGAGTGAGATCCCATCTCTAAAAATAGCCGGGTGTTGTGGCGGGTGCCTGGAGTCCCAGCTACTTGGGAGGCCGAGGTAAGAGAATCACTTAAGCCCAAGAGTTTGAGGTTGCTGTGAGCTTTGACACCACAGTACTCTACTGAGGGTGACAAAGTGAGACTCTGTCTCAAAAAAAAAAAAACAAGGTTTTATATGACATTTTGGGGAATCTGAGTCTTATAGTGAAACATCATCTGAATATGGTTTTTAGCTTAGATTTATGATGGAATTAAGTCTATCAAAAAGTATTTCTTGTTTGTGACTATTCTAGTTCTAAGAGAAAATTAATGCACGTAAATCTATTTAATTTAAGGGTCTCACCATCATACGTGGTGTGTTGTTTCTAATTTCCTCATAAAAGCATATAGGGATAAGGAACTTTCAAAAGGCTTAGCTCCACTGGAAAAGTTTGATTCCACTCAACATAAGACTTGAATGAGCCCTGAATGTTCAGTTCAGCATCCCAGAGTTTAATCCGTTTTGGGCCTGGAACATCAGGACCCTCTAAAACCATGCACCAAGAAAACACAGACTGATGTTCAAAGTCAGGGGCAAATCAATGGGGCACTGGCTTGGAACAGAGGCCTTATCTGGAGCTTTGGTAGGAGAACATGATCTCAGTCAGGAACTCAGGGGTCATTCTAGACAACAGATCAATGGATCAATGGATCATTTCAGTGAGCTGAAATGACTTTGTTCCATCATTAGGTTTCACCGGCAATGTCAAGGAAGAAAAACACACACACCCACGGTGACAGAGAGACAGAGAGACCTCATTCCTAAGAGTTCTTGGCATTAACTTACTAAAGGTTAAATCTTATCTAAATCATGTGTGTTATAATTTTAAAAAACTTAACAGAAAATGAGCACCAGGTTAACTATGATTTCACTGATTTGACCACATTGCTGACGTCTAAATGACAGGAAAAAAGCAAAATGAAGCTTCCAACCACATAATGCCTTTAATTTATGAGTCTTCATCCAGAAGCCAAGCATTCATAATGCTAATATTTATGGAGTGCTTACTCAGCACCCGTGTTACCTGATTTAGTCGTCCCCGCATGGTTATTTTAAAGAGGAAAGCACCAGATCTTTGAATGGTTTCAAGGTCAGTGTCACTTTGGCAGCAATGTTAATTTATACTGTGTTCTAAATTCACAGCTAAGCAACCTTCTTACATAACTCAGGTGTGTGTGTGTGCGCTCACCTACCTCTGCATGACCATTTGTGATACATAAAGGTGTGTTTGAAGCACCTGTGCCTGGGGTAGAGGCGGCTGCTGCACTTGGCTTATTTAGGGGGCTAATTCTTCCCTTGGTGCTTTCAGTGATTCACTGTCTCAGTCTTATTTCAAAAGGGAGAAGAGGAGACAGGAAAGGAGAGAGAGAAAAGAAGGAGAATGACCAGGATCGAAAGAGGAGAGGGGCGGGCCTGTGGCTCAGTGGGTAGGCGCTGGCTCCATATACCAAGGGTGGAGGGTTCAAACCCGGCCCTGGCCAAACTGCAACAAAAAAATAGCCGGGCGTTGTGTCGGGCACCTGTAGTTGTAGGTACTTGGGAGGCTGAGGCAAGAGAATCAGCTAAGCCCAGGAGTTGGAGGTTGCGGTGAGCTGTGTGATGTCATAGCACTCCATCGAAGGCGATAAAGTGAGACTCTGTCTCTACAAAAAGAAAGAAAGAAAAGGGAGAGAGGGGAGAGAAGAAACCATACTGTGAAGGAACCTAGATTTAGAAGTGAATGAAGAAAGGAAGGCCTGCTTTTGAGAATCCCAGCTTTCCTCTACCCTGCCTGTCCAGTCTTCTCTTTCCCCAAATCCCCAGGCTTCTTCTGTCCATTTCCTAACCCCTTTCGTACAACCCCCAAAACTCCAGCTAGAATCAGAAATTGTTACACATTGTCTGTTAATACCCTTAGGTTTGCACCAAAAGGCTAACGAAAGAAAATACAAAAGGCTACAAGGAATTTATGACACTTTCCAATTTTTAAAACTGTGAAAGATGAGGTCACACCTCCTCTGGACCCTCCCTCCAGGCTGGGAAGACCCCTTTAAATGCATGCAGAGGGATGCGGGATGCCTGCAGCCCTCCGTCCAACTGAACTCAAAACTGCCCATGGCAGGGATCCCAATTGTGCGTTCCATTCTTTGCAGGGGTTTTATTTTGAGGATGTACATTTCTGGGTAAAGAGAGGCCTTTAGGGTACAGTGTATTTCAAAACACAATTAAAAGAAACTCTTAAAGTGGAAATGTGAAACACATTTGTATTCTATTAAAGCCTTTGGCCTTATCAACTACAGAGTGCTCCTTTACAAGGTCATTAGTAACCAGCCTCACACAGTGGGCAGCAGGCATGGGCTGCACAAAAACAAACAGGGGCTCCAAACACCACAATAACTCCCTGTACCTGTTCTTGTGTGCTTGCCGAGCCCTTGAAATTGGGACTTGCTGAAATACATAAAAGCGTAACAGCTTGAGTCAATATTTGCCAGCCTAAGCGAGTGATTTTGTTTAGCGAGGTGGCTGAACCCCTTGAATAAATACATCTTCTTGTAGGCAGGAGAACAACCTCAGGCAGGCCCTGAGGGGAGGGCTAAGGGCCTGGAGGAGGTGGGGGTGGCACTGAGTCTTCAGGGGGTCCTGTGCTGGTTCTTTATCTGCAATTTTCTGCATCCTGGGGCAAAGGTTCCAGGGGCAAGTGCTGACCTCTAGGCTGAAGTCTCTTGCTTCTTAGACTAATGGTTGGCATCAAAATGACCTGGAGATCATCACTGACGTCTGGGCCTGAGCTGCTGATGCAGTAAGTCTGGGGTAGGACCTGAGAATTTACATTTCTAACAGGTTTCCAGTTGATGCCAATGGTGACACCAATGCTGCTGCTTCTGGAACCACTCTTTGAGAACCTCCAGTCTAGACTAGCTCTATCTAATAGAAATATACAAATAATTTGAAATTTTTTAGTAGCCATGAAAAAAGAAATAGATGAAATTAAAGGCAACAATCTATCCAACATATTATTATTTTATAATGTAATCAACATAAAAATGGAGCTATTTTACCTTCTTTGGGGCATACTGCATCTTCAAACTCCACTGTGTGTTTTATTACACTGAGGCCCATCTCCATTTGGACTGGCCTCTTTTCCGGGCCTCCATAGCTGCCCAAGGCACACTGCACGTGGTAGTGCTGCATCATGTGTGGAGTCTCCCGGGCCCAGAACGGCCCTGCCTCCAGGGCCTGGGTGTCCCCCAGGGTGAATCACGCTGTGAGAGTGAGCACACATCCCCAAGCTCAAGGGTTGCCCTGGTGGTAGGTGCTCATTGAGGGGGTGAGAGTTTGGGAATAAACTTGAACACAAGGCTAGAGTGTCCATAAGCATAAACACCCAGCCCCTTGAGGTGCAGGACAGAGGTGGGGTGGGGAGAAACACAGGGCAAGCTGAGCTGTGTAGGCGTGTGCCTGTGTCTGTGGGGGGGAGGTGGATGAGGTGATTTCACTGGTTGCATTCCAAGCTTCCCTCAGTTACAGAACAGCCTATTCCCATAACACACCCTCAATGGATTTTGCAGAAGTTCTGCTGATTGCTGCATTCACCACATCTCACCTGTCTGCAGGGCACTTAGCTTTTTGGGTTTGAAGCTATCCCAGGGCATTGCTCATAAAAGCAGATACCTCAATATGCTGCAGGGCTCTCCTTCCTGGCTTTTTTTTCTTTTACAAGTGGCTTGGGGTCTGACTTGAAGGAGTGATCATAAAGAGAATGATTACTTTTACGCTGGCTGCAATGAGAAAAGGATTCTGTGAGGAGGGAGTTATATATGGAAATCAATACCAGCACTGGAAAGCATCCCTTTCTGCTCATATAAGTGCTGCCCACGGGGTCAATAGCTGGAATTAACCTGGATCCTTTTTTTATTATTATTATTTTTAATAAAGCTACTTTACGATAGATTCTGATGTGCGCTCCCATGCTGCAGCGGCACCTACTTGAAGGGGAAGAACAAATGGTTTTATTTTAGAGTTATCTTCAGTCCCACCGGGTACCACTCCCCCTCCCACCTCCTCACCGTCTCAGTCTCCAGGGAGGGCAGAGTGAAATTAAGCCTTTTCTGGATATAAACAGATACCGACATAAAGGAGAATGTGCTCACTGCTCAGATTGTGTAGGTTGTTTAATTCGTAATATACGATAATAGAAATTAGTTGCTGGGGGTATGGTACTGAATGCTCACCACATGCCAGGCCCTGTCCTTGGTGCTCTACTTGGCCTCATTCAATTCCTGTAACAATCCTGTAAGGTGAATAAATGAAGATCTTTGTTGAGTAAACCTCTCAAGGAAGGTAGTAAGTGATTAGAAGCCTCCTACCAAAGTCTTTTTGACTGCTAAACTTGTACTCTTTCTTAGATCAGCAAGGTTAACTCAAAGGGTGCTCCTTCTTTGCTGACACAGGTGTCAAAAGCCTTACGTGTCTGTCTGTGAACTTTAGTCCAGCAAACTTCTACTATTCCTTCTATTAAAATCTTCAAAGATGAAATAGTAAAAAATTACATTCACAGTAACACTAGAGTCAATCCTTGAATCTCTCTCTTTCTCACACCTCACAACCAATTTGTCAGGGAACCTGTTAGGTCTACCTTTGAAATATGTCCAAGCCCTGACACTCTGATGACACCATGCCATTTCACTGGTCCTGGACATCACTTCCACTTGTTTGTTTGTTTGTTTTGAGCCTGAGTCTCACTCTGGTACTTGGTTTCCCAGGCTAGAATGCTGTAGTGTTAGCCCAACTCACACCACTCTAACTCTTGGGTTTAAGTGAACCTCCTGCCTCACAATCCCAAGTAGCTGGAACTACAGGTGCTCACCACAACATTTGGCTAATTTTTCTATTTTTTGTGGTCTCACTTTTGCTCAGGTTGTTCTCAATTCCCAAACTCAAGCAATCCTCCCAACTTGGCCTCCCAGAGTGCTAGGATTACAGGGATAAGCCTCCGTGCCCAACCTCCACTTTTGTCCTAATATAGATTCTACTTCACACAGCAGCCAGAGAGAAACTCAAGTAAGTTAGGACATGACCAGTTAAAATCTTCCAGGGGCTTTCTGTCTCAAAGCAAAAGCCAAATTCCTTCCAATGGCCTATAAGGCCCTACATGCTCCCTAAACACACACACACACACACATACACACACACAACAGGCATACACACGTAGGGATATATACACCCAAGATGTATTACACATATACACATATTCACACTCAACATATATATTGCACATATGAACACATATATACATTGAACACACACAGTTAACACACATGCCACACATGCACATATACACACATGCCTGTGCCCACTCTCTGCACACACACACTCAACACACATGCACACTCTCTATATATGTCACACATAAACATTCAACACACAAACTCATACACACAGACCTATACACACACTCAGCACACGTATACATATGCATACAATACACACAGGCACACATACACACATACACATAACACACTCAACAGATACACTTAATCCTCAACAACACACATGCAAAACACATATGCCCACACACATTTCTTTGTTCTCACCTCATCTCTTATCTGTTTATCTCTCTCTTTCCTCCTTGCTCACACCTGTCCAGTCATTCTGTCTCATTCCAGTTCTTCAAGCTCACCAAGCACCAAACTCATTTCCTACCTGTTTGCACTGACTGTTCCCTCTGCCAGGCACAATTCTCCTTCCTTTAATAAAATGGCTCATTCCCTCACTCCCACCAGGTGTCTTTCTAAATGTTTTCTCATCAGAGAGAATCCCACCCTGACTAACTTATAAAAAATAATCCCCTTTGATATGGCTGATGTGTACTCCCTAGTACACATGCACCATATTTCATTTATCACGTGTGAATGGGCACTTGGGTTGGTTATACATCCTTCTGATTACAAATTGTGCTGCAACAAACATTCAACTGCACATGTCTTTTTGATAAAACGACTCTTTACCTTTGGGTAAATATGTAGTAGTGGCATTGCTGTATCAAATTGTAGACTTACTTTTAGTTTTTTGAGATGTCCCCACATGAATTTCCATAGCAGTTGTATTCGTTTTCAGTTTCCTGCCTGGAAAAAAAGTGGTGAACTAATACCTTTGCAAAAACCTGGATAGAACTGGAGACCATTATTCTAAGTGAAGTTTCACAAGAATGAAAAAACAAACACCAGAGGGACTCACTATCAAATTAGAAGTAATCACATTTGGGAGTGAAACTCAACAGAAAGCAAAGGGGAGAACGGGGAGGAGTAAAACTCACATATAACAGGTACAATGCACGCTGTTCAGGTGAGAGGCACACTGTAACTCGGACTCAAACTGTACGAAAGAAGTTCATGTAGCCAAAACTTTTGTACCCCCATAATATTCTGAAATTAAAGAAATAATACAGCAGGACAAATGACGTAAGTATCTACTAACTATATTATCTGCCATAAATTTCAGGGGGGTATGTGAAATATATATTAATATGATTTATGATGATACAATGCCATCCTTCCTTACCGTTCTCAGTGCATTTCTTGCTAGCACTTTCCACTGCCAATATGCTAAATATTTATTGTTTTCTGTCTATGTCTCTCCCACACCACCCAATCTCCTTATCAAAACACAAGATCCACCAAGACTTGTTTGGTTCACTGGAATAGTTGCTGACAGGTAGAAGGTGCTCTGTAATATTTGTGAAATGTATGAATAAAAGACAACCATTTGGGTGCCACCAAATATGAGAAGAGAGACCATAAAATACATTTTAGGACAATCAGGTGAACTGACTACCTGAGCATAATGATCCCTCTGCTGAGAGCCAGTCCTAATAGAATCCCTCAAAGAATGCCAACCCAGAAGGAATTTTAGCCCCTCTTCTGAGCTGCTCAGCACAAAAGTGCTGAATGTGGTGTCAGCACATTCAGTCTGATACCACTCATCAGCTTCTTTGTCCCCAGCATTTGTGGCATCGTGTGAAGTGAGAATGCTGCAGTTAACCATGCAGTTTCCTGGGATCCTCTGCATGGGCTGAGCTCCAAGGAGGACAGCTGGCCATCAGTGCAAGACTCTGAGCAGAGCAGATATAAAACCTCCTTTCTTTCCACTTGGCTGTGCTGCCTCATCTGTCTGAATCCTTTAGAGGGAAAGATGTAAAGAAGGAAAATTGAGAATTTGTAGATAGAACCAAGACTTTGTGCCAGGTAGCTCTTTCAAGGTGACTTTCTGTACCTTGGGATCAGTAAGGGTTGGGTACTGAGGCATGAAGCAGGGTTGAAGAAAACCAGTCTGCTGCCCAGACAGTAACCCAAACAAGGCCCAACACACACATAAGCTCTTTTGGCTCTTCTGGTTGACTGTACCCAGCAGCCCTCAGCATGATGATGCCGGGAAAGGCCTCAACCCCTCAGAACAGAGCACTGACCAATTTAAATTGGTAGTTGCCCAACTAGCAACTGGACCAAGTGCTCACTGCACAGACTCAGTCCCAGGAAATGTCGCAATTGCCATCTGTCTCTTTAATCTTCTCTGGCTTTGAGGATCTTGCCACACATGGCTGGGCTATCTTTATTAGTTCAATTAATCAGTAACTTTTAAAGCTTCATGTCATCTTGTTTGGTGCAGGCCAAGTCCCACTATGCCCCCTGAGCCAGAAACAACAGCCCACATCAGGAGAGCCTAGGAGGAGGGCTCCAGCCTCCCAGCAATATTTTCTAGTGTCTTCAGCTGCCGTAGCAGGATAACAGTTCACCAAGGTAATGTATTCAGGGATTCTGCTGGAATGCTCAACTGACAAGAGCCCCGTCGAGACGCTGCTCATGCCCCCGGGAACGTTGCTGTTTACGTGCGCCTTTACTCATCTTTCAGCACCATCAGAAAGCTGAATGGAAATGTCAGTGTTTCAGAACACAGAATGGATTTTGCTGCTTAAAAGGACCTTAATATAGCAAAACCCAGAGTTAACAATCTTCACATGCAAGCTAGTTCTAAACCCCTAGAATTTGGGAGTTGGCTGGGACTGGAGAGACAGCTTCCTTTGCAGAGCACTATAGCCCACGTGGCTATTTACATAAGATAATTTACATCAGTAAAATTAAAAATTCCATTTCTTCATCATACCAACTAGTCATAAGTCACTCCTGGCCAGTGACTACTACATTGGACAGCACAAATATAGAACACTTCTACCATTGCAGAAATCTCTATTAAACAGCACTGGCTAACTGGCTACACTACCTCCTCATTTTAGAGAAGAGAAAACTGAGGCTTATTGAGGTCAAAGTCAAGTGTCTTGCCTCTCTTGTCTTACAGATAGAAGTTTGGTTGCAGTTCGAAGGGACTCAGTTTGTCTTACTCTGTCTAATCTTACTACTGGCCCATCTCCTACCTCTGCGGATAGTATCAAATGTTATTCTAATAACAGCCAGCACAAATACAAATAAAGGGAAGCAAGCTGGTGGCACAATCAGCTAGTAAAAGTTCAAGTATGAATGGTTGTAAAATAAAATTAAAATAGAGTCAAGAAACCTTATCTTCTCCATGAATTCCTCCAGATTCTTCTGAAAAGAGGAGAGTTTTTCCTAACAGCACGGTGGTTCACCCTTCAGGTCACAAGGCTGCCTCATTACTGCAGGATTGCATTATTATTTGCCTAACTTCATTTTATCATGTTTCTTTGGTTTTGTATAACGATTGTCATGAGGGGTTTTAATTGCCTCAGAAACTCCAGAACAGCTTCCCTTGTACTGTTTATACGGGCACACTTAGTAATGTTTGGGCCATGGCAACTAATAAGCAATAATGGCTACCATTTGTTTGTGTATGGGAGAAAGTATTTTAAATTACCTTGCAATTCAAAACTTGTGCTCCACCCTACGGTGTCAGGGCTGAGGAGGCAATGTTTAAACTTCCCTCTGAAGCCCAGAACATGTCCACACATAGGAATCTCTCTGTAGCCATTTGCCATTTTCTGTAGGTACTTTAAGAATTTCATGTTTAGGCCAAAGAACATTAAGAAAATACTACATTTTTTCTCAGTTGATACAGACTTGAGGAAGTTTCTGGAGCTCCAGAAGGTCAAAGACGGCATCTGCATTCATTTGTATCCCTATCATTCAACACTGTACCTTGAACACAGTAGGCATTCAGCCAGTGTCTGAGGAGGGAGGAAGGAGGGATGGAAGAAGGAAGGACAAACGCCTTTAAAATGCCACCTAGCTTCCCAAGTGGAAAAGATCTACTTATGCAGAACGTAATGGTCCTAATTTGGCTCCTTTTCCCAAGTGGCTAAAGGCACTCCTACCTCTGAGGCAGACATCTCTTGTGTCAGCCTGCTCAGCACCCCTTGTATTACAAGTCTCTCTCTCTCTCTCACCACCATTTTCCTTCAGGCCTGTGCTTCAGCTGGAATTGAGCCTGCTCTTGGCTCCAGGGATGGATAACAGACTTGGACTTCACCAGTGAGATGTCAAGAAGAAGACACTCCCTTCTGGTGTTTCCAAGTTGTAGGAAAGGGATCATGGAACTGTTAGTGTCCATCTTTGGCACCTCCCTGCCAGCTCAGAAGTGAGGGATGGAGACACATACTTAATGTCCTAGTGTGGACATTTAGATCTAGTCTTAAATATTTAAGTTACCAAAACCTATAAGTAAACCACCATCATCCTTTTTTAAAGGCCTGTTGTAGTTTTGTTTCTATTATTTGGAACAGAAACTGTAATGATGAATAGAAACACCAATTTAAAAATCAGGAGATTACCTGATTTTTAGGAGATTACCGCCATGATCCTTGCAGCAGTTAACTGAGGGGATGATTTCTCCTGACTGGAAAAAGCTTGGGCTTTTTCAGTTTTGCTCAGATTTCCAGGCTCCTCTGGCCTTCCTGACATACTTCTATTTCCAGGGAGGTGTCCTTGGATCACCACATGCTGTTTCCTCTGCTTTAACCCAGTTCCTGGTTCACAAATCATCCCTTTATTATGCCATGTACAAGCCTCCTACACTTACCGTTCCCAAGCCTTTAATTTTCCAAACCTGTCTCCTGAGTCATCTCAGCCCAGGAGAGAGCAATGGGAAACAGAGATTTATATGGCACCGTGTACTTTATATTTAATAACTGATCTGTCATGACATTTATCTGCATAAGAAGTTGGGTAATTCATGAGTGGCTTGGCAGGCTCAGCCTCTGGTGAATTGTGCTTCCTGTTCTCTGCCTCATGAAGATGGGCAGCTTGGTAGATACCAGCTCTCATGTGCTCAGAAATCTTCCACTTTGAAAAGTGAAAAGTAAGTTTCCTCTTTGAAAAGTAGAAATTAACCCTATCAGGAAACAGTGGCTCATAGGAACACGATATATGATACTCTTACAGAATGGAACAGGAAATGCATGGCTAGAAGACTCCTAGCATAGGTCCAAACATTTGCTAGGGTATTTCCATACAAAAAGCTTTTAGGGTTGCCACCGTTCTGGATTAATTTTATTCCCCCTTGCTCAAAGGTACACAACTATTAAATGGTGAAGCTAGAATCTGCCCAACTCCAAAGCCTCACTATTTTACTTTCTGTTACACTTTATTTTTCCATACATGGTTTTTGTAGCCACGCACTTTGGAGGACAAAGCAGAGTGCAATTGACATTTTGTTTAAATAGGTGTTCTAAAGTTTATATGCCAGTTATCAACTTTGAAACATAAAATAAGAGACATAGATAATAAAGAAAACACAGGTTGCCTGATGTTCATGGCTTTACATTATCATTCCATCATTAATCTATAAAAGTGTCATATATTTCTATCTGGTACAAAAATGGCACACTTTGTTTTATGTTTTTATTCAGAAGTCTAACTTGCGTGTGGACTAGTTTCAGAAAGTTTTGAGACCCATTTTAGTTTTAGCGTAAAGAGTATGATGGATTGTGTTGCTCTTCCAATGTTAAAAAATACAACCATATATCCTGGAGCCACTGGCATATCTTCCTTAGGTGATTGGAAGAAGAAGTAAGGGTTTTGGACTGAGAAAGACTTAGGGCCCAAATTCTGACTCTCAGGAAATTAATACAGTTACAAAGCTTGGCAACCTGCCCCTGTTCTTTTGCAATGCTTAGTGCACTTAAATTTCTGTGACTTTTGTCAAGTATCCTTGCAGACTGAGATTTTTTGAGGTCAGGGGCCGTGAAGCTCTCCTTCAGCATAGTGCCCCAGAGCCCAGCAAGTGCATGTGGTAGGCACTTAAAAGTTGTTGGGGGAAAAACCATACACTTAAATGTACACATACCACCAAATATTTTATTAGGGAGAGCTAGCACTTCTTATCTCCACAGGTTGAAGGTTAGAGAATTAGAGTTAAAAAGAAAGATGACACAGATCTTTTAACAAGGTCTGGTTTGAAGACAGTGCTTCTAGCTCAAGGAGTTCAAATCATCAGCCTCATGTCTTGAGTAAAGTAGGAAGAAGGTGGTTTTCCCTCAGGATTTCCTTGGTAGGAGTAGTTCTCCAGAAATGAATGCCAAGGGAGGAAGAAGAGGGGCTCAGAGACCCTGGTGGTTCCTTTTGCCCCAGCTCATACCTACTTTCAGGATGAGGTGAAGTAGATGATGGCTGACAGACAGCTGCAGTCCAAGGATCCCTTTCCAGTAGAAGTGCCAAAGGGGAGAGCGCCCTCTGGAGGCTCCCAGCCAGAAGTCCAGCGTTGTTGCTGTGGTCTTTTTCCAGGGGTGGCTGTATGCCAGTGTGGCTTCCCTTAAAGGGCTTTAGCATTCCTGGAAGAAAGATAGACACACCTGAGAAAAGGAAGGCAGCTGTTATAGAAACAAATGCATCATACTTTTGCCCTGGCTTGAAGGTCTACGCAAGCATCTTTACCCTCTTGTGAATGAGGAACAGAAAGTTGCACACAGTAGCTTCAGACCTTAGAAGCAACCCCATCATCTGGAACTACATTGTCCTTTGTTCTCCACTTGATAGAGCTGCTGTCCCCAACCCAAGGGTTTCAGACTACAGGTCCAGTCTGTGGCCTGTTAAGCCACACTGGAGGAGGTGAGTGGCAGGTGGGTGAGAGAGGGAATCATCCCACAGCCTGTCCCCCATTCCTTACTCCCATCCCCCATTGTCTGGGGAAGACATCCCCCAGTTGTCTTCCATGAATCTGGTCCCTGGTGCCAAAAAAGTTAGGGACTGCTGCAGTAGAGGTTTCTGTTTCTTGATCCAACTGGGAGATTAATTATCCTGCTGTCAGAAAATTTGCTGCACTTGCCTTGGAGGTACATATTACAAGTAAGGTGATTGTCAGAAAATCTAACCAAACTAAGAAGGAATTATGGCAATGGGAGGATGGGGAAATACAACCAAGTTTCACAAAAACAGTTGAAGATCTATTGACTGCTTCTATACCTTCTTAATTGTGAATGAATTTTGTAGGCATGTCAGAGTTTCTTCTCAGGGCTTGATTTCAGGGATAAATATGATCTGTGAAAAGACATTAGTCACACCTACTTGTAGCCATTGGGAGCCACTGGTATATGCTGAAATAATTTTAAAAATCTGAAGGGGCAAACTGACTGAGATAAGGTCTGCAATATGTCCCGCACCACAATCGTTTGTTTTTTTTTTTTTTTTCCCCCAAATATAAGCTCTTTAGCTTCCTAGTTTTGTGACTCTCAGCAGATCACTTGGATCTATGGAGTCCATTGGTAAACTCATCTATTTATCTGTTCAGTGCTTCTTCACTCACCAAGTATTTATTGAACCTTGCTAGTAACTGCACCCAGTGTTATGAAAGGATCAGAAATAGCTACTTCACAGAGTAATCCCAGATATTAAGTGAGATAATTTAGAAAAGCTCCTAGTACAGAGGAATAGCTAAATGTCTTCTGCATTTGGATCTGAAAAACAAAACGTGCTAGAAGGTAAGGGAAAGAAAAGCCTTTTTAGAGTTTGGTTCAGTTAGGTCCTTAAAGCTTGTGCATCATTACTAAAGACTTTGGAGGTGTATTTTTCCCCTCAACAATAAGAAGGAGATATCCATCTAATTGCCTAAAGGCCAGGTAAAAGGAAGTTTAAGATCAGCATCCACTAGTGGGCAAATAATTTTCCTAATTTTGCTTTGAAATCCAGTCCATGATCTAAAGCATATCCAGACAGAGCCTTTTTTATAACAGAAGCCACTCTTTAAAGAGCTTGCCGAGAGATCCTGTAAACTCAGGTTAACAAGAAGTTTCCCTAACAGCCTTGCTGAAGCAGCCCTGAATGACTGTGCACAGGGCACTTGTGAGCATACGCTGTCCTGCAAAAGATGCCCTTGCACTTCTCCTAGTCTCTCCATTAGGTAGTTCAATTTATGCCACATAGATAGTTGAACAGTGCTGCTAGGATACCTAAGGAAGTGTTTTATTTCTGTACTGTTCTAATCTGAAATTTTCGAATGGAACTGGAATGAACTTTCAAAATACCAAGAAGTGGGTGGATATCCTAGGGCCACAGTCAAAAGCCAAAACTCCTTATAGGCTGCTTTGCTTAGTGAGTCAATATGGACTAATTAAATATCCTCCTGAGGATGGGGAATGCGGTATGCTATGTAAGACTGAATAATCCTTCAGTGAGGCAAAGTGGTGGTTTCTCTCACAGGAAGCTGCTGACTAATGTGAGCTGGATGAACTCTATGGAAGTGCCCTGAGCAAATTCATCTGGTACACAAGAGAGGAGCCATTTGTTAAAAAGCACCCTGAGGCCCCAGTGAGAGGAGACATATTTAGGGAAACTGTGTATTATTCCTCCTCTGCTTTCCAAAGAATCAGATCTTGCAGCCCTGTCGGAATTAGGAATAAGCATCAGAGAATTCTGTATTGTAATCAGTTCCTACAGAACCCTGCACAGTGCAAAAGTAGAAACAATATTCTTTAAACCAAAAGCTGTATTCTTCTCTGACCTCATAGTGAGTCTCCAGCAATCTGTCCCTCACTCTCTCTTTTTTATCTCACCTGGCCTGGTTGGGTGCCCCTGTGAACATAGCTAGCTTTAGATCTTTGCCTTCTCTTCTTCAATGAAACTTGGCTTCCTAAGAAGATAAAGGGAGATGTTTCCAAGACCTATGACTCTTCTTACCATTTCTTTTTGTCTTTGAACAATGGCTTGAAAGATACTTTATTAAATGCAAAGTGAGGAAAAATTTCTTGATCAAATATCCTGTTTTTTTTTTTTACTTTTTAAAAGTCTATATACATAAAAATTCTGCTAAAGATCTTTTGAAGACACTTTTGAGGAGGGTGAATTGCAGAAACATTTATTTTTATAGCTCATTTCAGAAAAGTTGGAAAGAATTAGACTCTATCCAGACAGAGTTTAGTAGGGATGGAACAAAGTCACACCTACTTCATTCATTTAGAGAAATATAACCAAAAGTCAAATAATAATGGGAGGTAAAATATAATGTTCATTAATATAGTTCCCCATAACAAACATGATATTTCCATAATACATGTGGAAATATCACGTTTATTATGGGGAGTTATAACAATAAAGTAATTAATCACAAGTTAAATGCCAACACTGTTGACAATATTGGTAATGCCAGTCAGCTATAGTGGCGCATAAAAAAGAAGTGTCAGAAAATCCAAACAAAAAACTACCATTACAACACCTTAAATTTTCTTAAGTGTATAAGCCATTTTGAGCCAGATTTTACTCAAAAAATTTAGAATTAAAAATTCTCTTAGTTTAAATATGATGAGCAAGATCAGTTCCAAAGGGTATCATAAATTGGAGCAGTTGTCTTTTCAATTGATCTCAGCATAATGGCAGATTAGAATGTTCCAAAATCTAATTCACCCATTAAAAGAACCTTGGTAGAGCTCTGGAAAACAAATATTTATAGCTGCTAATTGCCCAATAAAGAAATAGCCATCTGCAAAATGGTGTGAAAGTTCTGTGGCATTTTTACTTACCTTTTCCGACTCCCTCCCCAGCATGGCAGTGGTTTTGGTCTTCAAGCAGCATACTTGTTCTTAGTTCCCTATCTTAGACTGGAGGATGGGGCACAAAACTTATTTGTAGATTATTGCATTTATAGATTATTACTTCTAACTTGTATAGGGGAATATCTAAAAGACTTATGCAAAGTGCTCATCTCCGTTTAATACTATTTGAACCTTATCTGGGAAAAGTAGTGGCTATTACTTGTAAGAGCCCTAAGGTGACTACAGATTTACAGGTATCTGAGGCAAGAGATTACAGGTAGAAACATATAGTAGGCCATCTATTTGGTTTTCTCAGAAGAAAAGTTGGAGTAAAACTCTTTGGGAAACTGAGATATTCAAGCAGTAATGTATAAGGGTGAGTTTAGAAAGTCCTGCACACACACACACACACACACACACACACACACACAGAGGCAAGATGCATGTTAAAAAAAAAGCTGAAAAGACCTTCAACTTTCATGTTGGGGTGATCCTTAGACTCAGAACAAACCTAGCTAAATATTAAAGGAGTTTTCCCCCACAAGTCAAAGTCTATAAGGACTGTGAGAGCTCCTGGAATTCAAGACAATCTCTGTCCAAACATTAGCTGAGATATCAGTGATCATACATAATAAGAAAGAGTCTTTGCAAGAATAGTTTCAAAAAGTCTCAAAATGAATAACCAGCCTTCAATAATTAAAAAAGAAGCACAAAGGAAAGGGAGAAATCAAATTTCCAGAGTTTTCCACATTATAATAGTTAAATGCTCAATTAAAAAAACACAAAGCAAACAAAGAATTAGGAACACATTGCACATTCAATGGAATAAAATAAATTGACAGAAATCATTGATCAATATGGAAACTCAGACACTAGTTTTACTAAACAAACACTATAAACAACTGTGTCAAAAAACTACAGGTAAACAGGAACAAAGACTTAAAGAGATCAGGAAAGCAATTGAAAAACAAAATAAAAATATCCACAGAGAGCTATAAATTATATGATAAAAAAGAATATAACAAATTCTGGAAATAAAACATACAATAACTAAAATTAAAAATTCACTGGAGAGGTTCGACCTAAGATTGGAGTAGGCTGAAATAATCATCTAACTTGAAGACAGAAAATTTTAAAATTATCAAACCTGAAAAATAGAATGAAAAATAATGGAGAGAGGACAACAGAGCCTAAAGGACTTAAGCATCACATCAAGTGAATCAAAATAAGTATTATGGAGTTTTAAAAGGAGAAAAGAGAAAGAACATTATTAAACGAATATTTGAAGAAATAATGGCCAAAAAAATTTCAAGTTGAGTGAAAGATATGAATCTACAAATACTAGAAGCTCAATTAACTCCAAGAATGAAAAACTCAATAAGACCCATAATAAGATACGTTATAATCAACTTGTTGAAAGAGAACAAGAAAAGCACCAAACCAAAACAAAGAATTTTGAAAGCAATAGAGAAAGGTGACTAGTCACATGAAAGAAACTCTAGGTAAGATTATCAGCCAATTACTTGTCAGGAATTTTTGAGTCCAAAAGGCAGTGGATTGATATATAGAAGGTGCCAAAAAATGTATATACATTTTGAGAAAGGAGAAAACTGTATTAAAATTGTAATATTCAATATAAACTGATAACACTTGGTATCTTGTGTACTATATCTTATATCTCTTATAATTGCAGAAATCAAACGTAACTTTAGTATTACAGTTTTAAGGCAGTTTTTCCCTTTCTTAAAATGTGTATGCATTTTTTGTCACCCTCTGTGTTTAAAGCATTAAAAAAAAAACTTATCAGCCAAGAATTCTGTATCTAGTAAAATTGTCCTCCAAAATGAAGGAGAAATTTTAAAATATGCAGAGAAACAAAAAGCTGAGGAAATTCATTATCACTATACCTGTCATATAAGAAATGCTACAAAAAGTCCTTCTAATTGACATAAAAGGATGCAAGACAGTAACTTAAGGGCATATAAATTAATAAAGATCTCTAGTAAAGGTAAATACATGGCCAAATATAAATGCATATTTTTGTGTGTGTTTTTTGGCTTATAATTCCAGTTTTTATTTTCTATACTGCTTAAAAGAAAAATGTATAAAAATAATTATGGACTTATATAGTTAGACACAGAATGTATAAAGATGTAATCTGTGACAATAATAACACAAAGGGTAACTAAAGTTACATAGAAGTAGAATTTTGTATCAAGTTGAAGTTAAGCTGGTATCGATTCAAACTGGATTGTTACAACTTTAGTTAATCCATGGTAACTACAAATAAAATATCTACAAAATTATATACAAATGGAAATGAGAAGAATCAACATGTGTCTATAAAATAATGACTTAAATACAAAGGAAATCAGTAACGGAAGAAATAAGAAATAAAACAGTTATAAGACATACAGAAAACAAATTTTAAAAATGACAATGTAAGTACTTCCCTGTCAGAAATTACTGTAAATGTAAATGTATTAAATTCTTTAGTGAAAAGACAGAAATTTCCAGAATGGGGGAGAAATATGGTGTCTGTGAGAGACTCATTTAGATCAAAAGACAGAAATAGCTAAAAGTACAAGGATGGAAAAAGACATTCCATGAAAACAGTAACAAATAGAGCTGGGTGCCCAACTATTAGGCAAAATAGAGTTTTAGTTAAAAATTTTATAAGATACAATGAAAGATGCTACATATTGATAAAGGGGTTAATTTGCTAAAAAGATCTAGCATCTATAAACACATTTACATGTCAAAAAACAGAGCCTCCAAACTATATTAAACAAATGTTGGTAAACTTAAGGCAGAAATAGGCAATGCCACAATAATAGTTGAAGATATAAATACTTCACATTTAATAACAAGTAGAACAACCAAACAGAATATTGGGGAATTGAACAAAATAATACATAAATTACACCTAAACAGACATCTAAAACACTACACCTAACAACAGAAAAATATACTTTCTTCTCAAGTACAAAAGCGCATTCTCTAAGATATGCCACATGTTAAGCCACAAAACAAGTCTTATAAATTTAAAAAGATTAAAATTATACAAGATGCCTTTCTAATCACACTGGAATGAAACTAGAAATTCAGAACAGAAGGAAAACTGAAAAATCCACAAATGTACAGAAAATAACAACACACTCTACAAAAACAAAGTGTCACTCAAAAGGTCACGAGGAAAACTAGAAATTACATCAATACAAAGGAAAATGGAAATTCAATTTATTAAAATTTAAGAGGTACAAAGAAATCATTGCCAAGGGAAATTTATAACTATAAATGCAAATATTAAAAAGAAATATCTCAAATTATTAAATAATAACACTTTAAGGAACTTGAAAAAGAAGAGCAAAATAAAACAGAAGCTAGCTGAAGGAAGATAATAAAAATCAGAGCACAGATAACTAAAATAGATAACCAACAGAGAGAATTGGTGAAGGCAGATGTTGGGCCTTTGAAAGATCAATAGAATTGACAAACCTTTTGCTAGATTTACTAGGAAGAAGATAAAATCAGTAATCAAAAACTTTCCAGCAAAGAAAAGCCCAGGGAGAAGGAAGTATGAATGTTACCTGGTATTTGGAGATCTTAACAACATGGCAGACATTGACAACAAAGAACAGTGTGAACTTGATCAGGATTTGGATGACGTTGTAGAAGTAGAAGAAGAAACTGGTGAAGAAACAAAAATCAAAGTGTGTCAGCTAACTGTTCAGATGATGCAAAATCCTCAGATTCTTGCAGCCCTTCAAGAAAGACTTGATGGTCTGGTAGAAACACCAACAGGATACACTGAAAGCTTGCGTAGGGTAGTTAAAAGACAAGTGAATGCTCTCAAAAATCTTCAAGTTAAATGTGCACAGATAGAAGCCAAATTCTATGAGGAAGTTCATGGTCTTGAAAGGAAATATGCTGTTCTCTATCAACCTCTATTTGACAAGTGATTTGAGATTATTAATGTGATTTATGAACCCACGGAAGAATGTGAATTGCAAGCAGATGAAGAAGATGAAATTTCGGAGGAGCTGAAAAAAAAAAAAAGGCCAAGATTGAAGATGAGAAAAGGGATGAAGAAAAAGAAGATCCCAAGGGAATTCCTGAATTTTGGTTGACTGTTTTTAAGAATGTTGACTTGCTCAGTGATATGGTTCAGGAACATGATGAACCTATTCTGAAGCACTTGAAAGATATTAAAGTCAAATTTTCAAATGCTGGCAAGCCTATTAGTTTCGTCTTAGAATTTCACTTTGAACCCAATGAATATTTCACAAATGAAGTGTTGACAAAGACATATAGGATGAGGTCAGAACCAGATGATTCTGATCCCTTTTCTTTTGATGGACTAGAAATTATGGGTAGTACAGGGTGCCAGATAGATTAGAGAAAAGGAAGGAATGTCACTTTGAAAACCATTAAGAAGAAGCAGAAACATAAGGGATGTGGGACAGTTGGTACTGTGACTAAAACAGTTTCCAATGACTCCTTCTTTAATTTTTTGCACTTCCTGAAGTTCCTGAAAGTGGAGATCTGGACGATGATGCTGAAGCTATTCTTGCTGCAGACCTTGAAATTGGTCACTTTTTATGTGAGTGTATAATCCCAAGATCAGTGTTATACTTTACTGGAGAAGCTATTGAAGATGATGATGATGATTGTGATGAAGAAGGTGAAGAAGCTGATGAGATAATGTTTACCAAATGAGCAAATCATTCTCTGTTTTACCTCCATTTGAGAAGTGAATTGAATGACTTATGTATTCCTTTGCTATAATCACTGTTCTGTGATTTGGGATAATAACATTTTGGAAAATATGATTTTAGAATTCTACAGCCAAACAATGTATGTATAGGTTTCAATAAATAAATTGCAAAACTCAAAAAAAAAAAAAGAAAGAAAATCACAGGATTGGATTATTTCACTAGAAAATTATAATAAGCATTTAAAGAAGAATTAACACTCAGTCATTCTTAAACTCATCCAAAAATATTAAAGAGGAGGGAACTCTTCCTAACTCATTCAATGATGTCAGCATTACCCTGATACCAAAGCCTAACAAAGTCAGTATAAGAAAACTATAGAACAATATCCTTATGTATAATGATGCTAACTCCTCAAGAAAATGCTAGAAAACTAAATTCAACAACAAGATAAAAAGATTATACAAAATGAGCAAGTAGGCTTTCATTTCTGGAATGCAAGAATGGTTCAACGTATAAAAATCAATCAATATAATACACTGCATTTATAGAATGAAGGAAAAAACTACAAACTACATGATCATCTCAATTAATGCAGAAAAAGCATTTGATGAAATTCAGTATACTTTTTAACAAAAACATTTAATAATCTAGTAATAGAAGGAAGCTTTATCATCATGAAAATGACTTAATATGGAAAACCCAGAGCTACTGTCATATACAATGGTGAAAGACTGGGCGTTTTTTCCAAGAGCAGGAAAAAAGAAAGGATGCCCACCTTTACCACTTCTATTTAACAGAGAACTGGAAATTCTAGACACAGGAATTAGGCAAGAAAAGGAAATTAAAGCATAAAGGTTAGAAAGGAAGAGGGAAAATTATCTCTATTCATAGATGATATGATCCTGTATGTAGAGAACCCTAAATATTCCACAAGAACTGTTAGAACTAATAAGGCAATTCAGCAAAGTAGTAGGGTCAAGGGAAACACACAAAAGTCAGCACTTCTGTACATTAACAAAAAACAACTGGAAAAGAAAATTATGAAATATTTACAACATTATCATTCAAATACTTTGAAAATTACATAACCAAAAAAGTGAAGACTTGTACAATGAAAACTTGTGAAAACACTTGAAAACAAATGAAGACTTGTACAATGAAATAAACAAATGGAAATACAACCTATATTTATGGATTGGAAGACAATTAAGGTGCAAATACTGTAGAAAGTAATACACAAATCCAAACCCTGTAAAAAAATCCCAGGGACCATTTTCACAGAAATGCAAAAGCCAGTCCTAAAATTCATGTGGAATTTCAAGGGGGCCACAAAATAGAATCTTGAAAAAGAAAAAAACAAAGCTAGAGGATTCACAGTCGCTACTTACACAGCTATAGTAATCAAAACAATGTGGTACTGACATAAAGACAAAAATATATAACAATGTAATAGAATGAGGATCCCCCAAATAAGCACTCACATGTATGATCAAATAATTTTCAATGAGAGTGCCATTTAATTGGGAAAGAACAGTCTTTTCGATACATGTTTCTGGAACAACTAGATATCCACATACAAATTAATGAAATTGTACCCTTACCTAATACCACATTTAAAAATTAACTCAAAATAAATCAAAGATTTGAATGTAAAACTATAAAACTCCTAAAAGAAAACATAAGTCATAGATTCACATCACTGGACTGGCAGTGATTTCTTGGATAGGGCACCAAAGGTGGTACAAGGGGCAGAAGGAAAACCATATTGGACTTCGTAAATTTTTTTTAAAATCTGTGGATCAAAAGATACTATCAACAGAGTAAAAAGGCACCCCACATACTGGGAGAAAATATTTGCAAATCATATATCTGACAAAGAATATCCAGATATATGAAGAACCACAAAATTAGCTACCTAAAACCCAATTCAAAATGTGCAATAGACTCAAATAGACATTTCTGCAAAGATGATACACAAATAGTTTATAAACACATAAAAACATAATAAACACCACTAGTCATTAGGAAAATGCAAGTCAAAACTTCAAGGAGCTATCACTTCATATCTACTCTGATAGCTTTTATCGAAAAATAAAAAATAACAAGTGTTGGCAAGGATTGAAGAAATTATACTCCATCTTTATTGGTCATGGGAATGTAAAATGTTGTATCCTCTGTGAAAAAGAGTATCATGATGTCTTAAAATTTAAGCATAGAATTGCCATAAGATCCAACAATTCCTTTCCTAGGTATATACCAAAATAATTATAAGTAAAGACCAAACAAGGTTATACCCCAATGTGTATAGCAGCATTAGCGACCATTGCAAAAATGTGGAAAAAATTCAAAGCTCATCCCCATTAACAGATGAATGAATAAACAAAATCACACACACACACACACACACACACACACACACACACACTGCCTTGCTGTAACAAAATATCTGAGACCAGGTAACTTATAAAGAACAGAAATTTATTCTCTTGTAGTTCTGGATGCTGGGGAGTCCAAGATGGTGCCTCACTGATGTATCCTCAGGACCAGAGAAAAATTGGTGCCCTCAGATGGCAGAAAGGAAAAAGAGAGTGAACTCACTCTTGCAAACTCTTTTATAGTAGCATCAATCCATTCATGAGTGTGAAGACCCTATGACCTAGACACCTCCAAAAAGGCCATGCCTCTCAACATTGTTGCATTGGAGATTGTGTTCAGAGCAAATTTGGGGGAATACAGACCATAATGCAAAAATGTGCATGTGCATGCATACACACACACACAATGGAATATCATTCAGTCAAAACAAGGAATGAAAGATAACCCATAGACGTGGTCCCATGTACATGTGAATCTTTCTAAATGCAGAATATAAATGTCTTAACACAATAACTAAGAAAATGCCATGAAGGCTATGTTAACCAGTTTGATGAGAATATTTCAAATTGTATATAAAAGTTGCACACTATACCCCATGACAGTATCAATGTACGTAGTTATGATCTAATTAAAAAAAAACAAAAAACAAGGAATGAAATTCTGACACATGCTACAACATCGATGCCCCTTGAAAACATTATGCTAAGTAAATAAGCCAGACGTAAAATAACAAATAATATATGATTCTACTTATAAAAGGCACTCAGAACAGGCAAATTTACAGAGACAAAAAGTAGAATATAGACTCCCAGGGGCTGGGAGGAGGAAGTTATTTTTTAATGGGAACAGAGTTTCTGCTTGGGGTGATACAAAGGATGTGGAAGGGGATAGTGGTGATGGCTTTACAACACTGGCTGTACTTAGTGCCACTGAATTTGACACTTGAAAGTGGTTAAAATGATACATTTTATGTTACATATATTTTATCACAATATTGTAAAAGTAATGACTTTTTAAAAAAAAAGATTCTTCCCAAAATACATTTTCTGATACCAGCTGAGCCGGGGCCACAGGTCACTCCTTTATACTTTGAGATTTCTCTGCTCTTGCTCAGTCATAATGTTGATGACATTATATTCTAATTGCCTTTTTTAATGTCTTCTCTAGACAATAAGCTCTGAGAAGGTTGATTCCACATCTGACTTATTCTCTGATACATCCAAGACCTAGCACTGTTTTATCTATCTGTATTACTTGTATTAATTAATAAAAATGCTTAAAAGAATCAAAGGAAATTTAGTCACACAGAAGCTGTGACTTTTGTTCAGAGTTTCTCTATTCTGTTATTTCTGTGATCTTCAGGACCACTTGAAATAGTTTTTTCCTTACTATTTTAAGCTTACCTAACTCACTGACAAAAAAAAAGTGATAACTGCAAGTATAAACTATCGATTTTCTGACCTACACGGTTGTACAAGAAAAGAGGTATGTTTTTTGACATTATTCATTCTTTCCAGAAATGTTTTGAGCAAGTCATGGAAAATGCCTACATGTCTATGACTTTTGATAAAAAATGAAAATAACGGTGGATAGCTAATCTCCAAAGATGCCTCCTTGATGAATCAAACCACCCCCTGTCCCTGCCTTTGCATAGGACCATACCACACCGGTCTGCTTTGGCCCTATACAGAAAGAACTCAATTTCATGAACAAAGCTCTTGGAAAGTGCAACTTTAATTGAACATATACCAAAACCACTTTTACAGAGGCTAATTTGTAAACAAGACCATTTCCTACAACATATTTCTCACCACAAAAACACTACCAGACTTCTAAATAAAGACTGAAAACATTTCTACTATTAAACATTGAAATAAATGTGACGTATACATGCATTCAAGAAATATAAATAAAAACAAATAAGATGATTATTTACTAGATTATCCCCCTTCAGGGTGGCAGAGACTATCCTGGAAGCTCAGGGCACAGAGCAGGAACCAGTACTGGGCAAGACACTGTCCGATCACAGGGCACACTCACACACACACCCATACTCACTCTGATTGCAATCAGGAGGACAAGACATACCAATAAAGATAATAGGTACATCTTTAGGATGTGGAAGCCAGAGTACCTAGAGAAACCCACTCAGACATGGTGAGAACATGCAAACTCTACACCCATAGTGGCCCCAGCCAGGAATAAATTTTCTTCTCATCAACATGATAAGGAAACATTATTGAATACAGGTACTGTATTTTGAGTACCTGCTGTAGGACCAACAGAATATAATGAAAGAGAATAGAGAGTATTATGACTCTAAGGCCAGGTCATAGGAAGTCATCCAGTCCTTTCATGGTGGTTTGGACCACTGCTGTAGGGAAAGTCAGCCACCAAATAAGCAGTTTGGCTGCTCTAAAACCTCTGTCCTTGGGGAAATCCCCAAATGGCCCACGTGGGGATAGAGTGATGGTGACCACTCCCAAGCATTTTAGCCATCTTCACCTACATGCCAGGCACATGCTAGTAAAAGAATTATCTTGGACATTTCAATCCTAGCAGATGGCATGCAGAGAAAAAGAAAAAGGCCACAGACAGCTCTGCACAGGTGATTCACAGATCCGAGCCAGCCTCATTCACTCTACCCTGCCAAACTTCTGAACAAATGGAACTGAAAGCATAAGAAAGTGGTTGCTTGACACCATTCACATTTGAGGAGGTTTATTACATAATTAGAACAACATTTTTAAGTGTTTGAAAACAATCTCATTGTTTCATCCTCACGAATCCATGAAGATGTGTATTCAGGGAGCATCTGAAAAGGTTTTGACTTGCAGCTCTGCCACCTAGGAGAGCCCCCTAATCCTTTTTATCCCCCATTGTATCACTTGAAAAATGGCATAATAAGTCATCTCTCCCTTGCAGACTGGTTGCAAGTGTAAAATAAAATACCACATACAAAACAGTGAACTCTGACTGCTGTATGAAATTTCTAGTGGCGGTGGTGCTCCAGGCGGTGATAGCAGGGTTGCGTGCAGTGATGATGGTGATGATTGTGGTTAAGGATTAAGCAGGTGTCAGTCAATGAGATCTGTAAGCATGTGAGCAAACTATACGTCTGCAAGAGCATTCTTGAGTCTGAGCACTGAAAAGTGTTCTGAGAGGTGCAGAAACATAGGACAGCCCAACTTGCCCTTAAAAATATGACCATATCCGTCAAAAACAGTATTCAAATTCATAAACCATTAATAGATGTATAGTAGAAAAATGAAATTTAAAAGTTGGACCCTACAGTGTGGACTCCAATTTGCCGCAGGAGTTTCAGAGTTGAGAAAAATCAATATGGCGTTATAGAGGATGTAACTTCCCCTTGGAAACAGAAATGGAGATTCCCTAAAAAGAAGTATGGATAGGTGCAGGAAAGATGGCGGCTTACAGAACAAGTCGTGGGGTGACACCAATAAGGGAGCAGCAGTCCTCTGGCTTGTCACCCTGAAGTGGAAAAGAAGCCAGGGACGCCGATGTTCTGGGTGCTGCCTGCTCTGCACAGCATACAAGTTGAGCCCTTTTTGATCGGGTTCCAAGGCCTCATTTGGTTTTTTGCCTGAAACAAAACAGAACAGGCACCCGTCATATGTCTCTACTTGGGTCAGCAGCATTATCCAGCATTAATTTTCTGGATGTGGTTTGCATTTTATAAATTCCTTTCTTAGCAGACAAATGGGGACATCAGAAGACATTGGTTTCACAGAAACAGTATTACAAAGGGTGGTCACCTCCCCAGACTTCCTTCATGGAAAGCACATAGAATCCAGCCCGTGTGGCTTATCCCAGGGGACTTGGGAGAAATAATTCACAGACCCTATTTGGGATGTCCCTGTCACTTCCCTGTGAGGGGAGTGATGACAGTGGTGGAACACTCCTGACCCCCTCACTTTCCTGTCCCCCACCAACCTCATCCCTAGTCTTCCCTGATAGCAACTAACACAGAGGACGCCAGGGGTCAGTCCCAGGGGTCCAGTCCCCATGGAATTGGGGACCCAGGAGTGAACACCCCTTCACTGTTTACACTGCCTGCTGCTCCCTGTCCTCAGCTTTCTGAATATGCCATAAGGCCCTTCCATGGTTTTCTACAAGAGAAGGCAGGAATGAGGAGGGGAGAAGAGAGCAGGGAATGGGAAACACAACGGCTTTCTGTCCTCTCCAACCATGGGTTTCTCGATGGAGCCAGGCCCTAAACAGTCTGTAGGCTCCAGTGCAATCTGTGCTAGGCACAGCCAGGAATGTCCAAGACTTTCTCTCCTTTCCTTAGAAAGAAATCTGGGCTCCATTTTTGTGAAAATGCCCTGTGTCTGCATTGCCTCTGCTCCAACTCATTCCTCTTTACATTTTATCCATCCTCTAAGTGACACTTAGAAGGACTCAGCTTCAGAGCCGCCTCAGAGGGAGAGTTGGCAACAATCATAATTAGAGCTTCCACGGCCTGACTAGGTGTCTACTGTGCAGGAACTACACTAGGCACAAACTGAATATAACAGGGAAAATTAATGAGCTCCTGCGCCAGGTTCCAGGCAAAGACCTTTATATTATACATATTGTCTCATTTAATAGTCCAGCCATCCTGCTGTGTAGGAATCGTTAGTCCTGCTCTGCATAGGAGTCATCCGAAGTTCAGAAAGCACAGGGGCTCATGCAAGGTCCCATGGCGCCCTTCTGTCTGTGTCCAAACTTCTCTCCCTCTCACGCCTGGTGGAGGCTCCCGGCTCTCTCTTTCCAGTTTGCTACTCTCTCTTCAGGAAGTGTAAAAGAGGACATTATAGCTGTTCCCCGTGTAACTGCCAATTGTCCCTTCCTCTCTCCCTGCCCCAAACCCAACCTCAGCCCAGTCACATGTAGGCCCTTCCCTTCCTTCCTGGCCAAATTACAGGGCTGAGACAGGGAGAAGGGCAAGACCAGGCTGTGCTGAGGGTGGGGTTTTGGGGTCACAGGCAGGAATCAGTAACCTGGGTGTAGGGAGATCTCTGGTGCCAATGAGGAAAAGGCCTTGAGTGTGCTGTGGTAGTCCAGCTGCCCCCACCGGATGCTGGATCAAATGAGATAAAGATGTGTAAAGATTTTTATATTCTCATGTGACATGTAAGAGTGTAACATGATAGGCACCATATTTCATAAATGTTAAAATGTTTTTAGATCTTAGCGTTTCTAAGAAGAAAATACATCTTAAAATTAAAATTAAGAAAATGCATTAACGTTGCTAAGATTTTTCTCCCACCACCCAAAGCTGCTGCTAATTCAGAGATGGGTTTTATGATAGATAGCTTCTTAGAACCCAGAACATGCCATGTAGGTTAGTTTGACATTTACAGGGCTGGAGATAAGACTGAAGTTGTTTTTGCTTGATAAGAGAATATTCTGAGATGGATGGCCCTACCTGAATTGTGTAATAGGGGTGCTGGTCCGTCTGAATATTCCCTGGTCCCCTGGTTCCCAGTGTCAAGTGTGAGTATTGGTACCAACTGCAGCTGGTGACATAGCCATCACAGACACAAAGCAATTTTATATAGTTTATCACAATAAAAAATGGAGGTAAAGAAGAAAGGTACACAAATTGAAAATACATTCCAAAGAGAGGAGCAGATCACTCTCTGTGAGCAGACAGACCCAGAGGTTGGGCTCACGCTGCCTTTTGTAAGCTCCCTGGTTTGTCCTGCCTTTCTCCTGGCAGGGTTGGTTGTTATTTCCCACCTTTGGAGTGATTGACAGGTTGGGGTTATAGAACAGGTGACCTAAGAGGGTGGTTCTCTGACAGTTTCCTCTTCTAAGAACACATCTTTCCCAGCATCCTTCATGAAACTCTATCCATGTGAGGCTAATTGGATGGTAATGAGCTCTAGATGAGTTAAAGGTCTCTACGAGCTCCTTTCTGTGTATGTTTTTACCAGGGAACAGCTCCTAACTGCAATTTGGTTCCTGTCTACAATTAATTTGGTTCCTGAAGAACAAAAACTGAGAGTGAAGACAAGCCCTAAATTGAATAAGACAAGGAAGGAAGAAGGAGCCTTATCTCACATTCTTTTACTGGGTTTAGGGCAAAAAGTGCATATGGGAGTCCTCACAGCCCTCCTGTTTTTCTCTTCTCACAATAGGTCAGTCCTGTAAAAGAAGGATCTTCACATGCATGCATGTGGGCACACAGCCTGCACATACAAACTACCACTGGCCCTGACAGTCATGATTTAGCCACTGCTCTGGGGTAGGAGTGGCACATAAGTGGCATGATTCCCCTAGAGTAGATCTGGGAGAGAGGCGCTCACAGGCTTTGGAAACAAGCATCATACTCTTGGGCAAGGAATTCTCCAGTCTCAGTGCTTGGAACATGCTCTAGATCAGGCGTCCTCAAACTATGGCCTGTGGGCCACATGCAGCCCGCCTAGGATATTTATCCAGACCGCTGTGTGTTTTTGCCACTGCTGCCTGTCCTGCTTTGTAGCTGACTCATCCCGGGGCCCACAGTCTGGCCCTCCAACAGTCTGAGGGACAGTGAACTGGCCCCCTGTTTAAAAAGTTTAAGGACCTCTTTTCTAGATTGTAGACCTAGGAAAGGTTACTGCCTGACTCTGAGAAGTTAGAGAAAGCACAGTCCAGAACATTGCTTTTGCTTCTTTTTTTATTTTGAGACAGAATCTCACTTTGTCACCAGGCGAGAGTATACTAGTGGGATCATAGACCACTGTAGCCTCAACATCCTGAGTTCAAGTGAACATCCTGCCTCACCCTCCCAAGTAACTGAAACTACAGGCACCCTCTTCGAAATCTGGCTTTTTTTTTTTTTTTTTTTTATAGAGACGGAGTCTGGTTATGTAGCTCAGGCTTGGCTTGAACTCCTGGCCTCAAGTGATCACCCAACCTCAGCTTCCCACAGTGCTGAGATTATAGGCATGAGCTACTGTGTCCAACTAACTGCATTTACTTATGATTTCAAATGCTTTTATTTCTGACACCAACTATAAGGTCAAGGGTTCCCAAGACCTCCCCCTGTTTTAATAGTTCACTGGGAAGCTCACAGAATTCAGTGAAAGCTGTTACACTCATGGCTATGCTCTACCCCCAGAGGGGATACCAATTAAAAGTAGCCAAGGGAAGAGACTCATTGGGTCCAGGAGGGTTCCAAGTGGGCAACTCCCAGTTGTCCTCTTCCTGGGAGTCATGAACAGTATTATTAACTCCTCTCGGCAACAGTGTGTGACAATATACACAGAGAACTACCAACTAGGAGTCTTTTCCCAAATTTTAGTGTTCAGAGTTTTATTGAGGGCTGTACTAGTTGACTACGCACAAAACTGAGCTTTCGTCTTGAGTCCCTCCAGAGGCCTAGTTTGTATCTTTAGTTTTTGTTCCTTCTGGAGGCAGAGCAGAGCAGATACCTCATGAGCCAAAGCCTGCTTCACAAATCACATTGTTAGACTGTCCAGTGTGACCAAAAGACCCCAGATTAAAAAAAAAAAATTAAAGATACGCTTCCTTGAGTGCTCCACAAAGGCCAAACATTTCTTTGAATGTTAATTCTTTACTACATCATCTAAAACTCCTGACTCCTGGGCTCAGAGTTGTCAGAAAAGATGCAGGTACCCCATTAAATTTGAGATTTATATGAACAATGAATAATATTTTACTATGTCCCAAGTACTATGCTAAAAAATAAATGTTCATTGTTCATCTGAAATTAGAACTTAACTGAATGTTTTATATTTTTATTCACCCAATCTGATAACCCCCATGGACACAGACAGAAAGGAGCCAGAATAGTACCTTTTACAGCATGGTCCTTCCCGGAGGGGAGTTATCTGGGAGTAAAGACTGAACTGGGAAGCATATCTACATAATTTTCTACAAACCTAAGTCAGAGTTGAGGACAGAAAAGGGTCACTCCCAGAGTCTCCAGCTAAGGATGACAATTCAGAGCAGGAAGAGTTTAGAAAAATAGCTATGGCCAAAAGTAGCACATTGACAAGAAGAAAAGGGCCAGAAGACCAGAGCTGGGTTGATTTCTCCAGACCCAGCATGCAGTCAGAAACCTGTGGCTGTGAGTCAGTTGAGGTATCTCAAATCTCTTGTCAACAACTCTCTTGTCAACAGATCCCTCGCAGAGAGATCTTATTCCTTGGACTCAGACACACTTAAATTTACATTGCAGTTTTACTACTGATGGATTCACTGTTATCCCAGGGAGATTTTTTTTTAAACTGCAATTTTTTTCATTTATAAATTGGGTGTACAAAATGTTTCACAATTTTGGGAAAGGGAGAGAAGTTGAGCTACATTATATAAAGCATTTTGTAAATAATAGTTGCTTAAGAAAATGTACATCTTTTTTCCTTCTTTGTCTCTTTTTTTTTTTTTTGAGACAGAGTCTCGCTATGTAGCCTCAGTGGAGTGCTGTGAAGTGACAGCTCACAGCAACCTCAAACTCCTAGGCTTAAGTGATTCTCTTGCATCAGCCTCCCAAGTAGCTGGGACTACAGGCATCTGCCACAATGTCCAGCTATTTTTTTGTTGTAGTTGTCATTGTTGTTTAGAAGGCCTGGGCCAGGTTTGAACCCGCCAGCCCCAGTGTATGCAGCTGATGCCCTAAACACTGAGCTACAAGCAATGAGCCAAGAAAATGTACTTCTTTCCCTTCATTTGGGGGGAATAAACAATTTATTTTGTTATAAAGGTATCAATTTGAAGACATCAGCAAGAGAAATAACTCATGAAACGAACTGAATATTTTTTGCTAAGGAACTCCAATCTGGGTTGGTTATATTTCCCAAGTCTTTGCAGCCTTCATGGGCTTGAAAGAAAACACTCACAGAGGAGAGAAAACCATACCCATATGGGAAAAAGCCACCAATATCTCACATGATTGCATTTTTTAGAAACCACTGCCTGAAACACCAGCCATTTAATATTGTTTGTACTGTGGCCTTTGTTCTCAAGCAAGACATGTATTCAGAAAGGTCACATGTTCTTCATCAAGAGTATTCTTCAACCCCAGAGGGAAAGATCTCAAAAGCATTTGAGTTAATACGTTCTTCTCGCTAATGTAACCAAAAATATTCCAATGTTTTCCCTTAATACTCTCAATTTACAACGAGCAGACAGATGCTTCTTCTCAAAGACCTTCATAAATCTTCCCATATGAGATGAAAATGAAGGATTTATTCTTGCCCATCTTTTAATTTTACTCAACACTCAATGAGTTATTCTTACAGCTGGCATTTCAAATGTATTAGTAGAATTTATCACTCAAAGGCTTATGCAAAGACTAAATTACACTAATGAATTGACTATGAATTTGAAGCCTAACATGAGGCCAAATATTTTCTGGCTTCATTTCTGTATCTCAGCAAATGGCTTAATTTGCTCCCTACTTATCCATTACTGCTAAATTGTCTTGCTATTATTGTAGTAAATGGCTGCAAACCCTGGCTTGCCCTAAGGCTCAGGCGGAATGGAGTGGAATGAGGACATTTACTGTAGACAGGAAAGGTAAAAACCTGCCATCTACTCATTTTTGCTGAGCTAGACAAGAAGTGAGGGGGTCACAGTCCAACCCACCTTTTTCAGTACCTCTCACAGTCATAGGCTAATCTAAACAGCAGGCATTTCCAATGTATTAGTGGAATTTATCATTGAGAGTCTTATGAAAAGGTTAAATTACACTAATGAACTGACTGTATTTGAAGTTGACTACGAGGCCAAATATGTTCTGGCTTAGTTTGTTTTTTTTGTATCTTAGAAAACTACTTAATTTTCTTCTTGCCCATTATTGCTAAATTGTCTTACTATTATAGCAATGCCTGCTAGCAGTGTTATAGTTAAGGGTCTGTGCATGTTTTCATTGTAAGTGCCTATTTTCTGAGATTCAGACTATATGGGGAACTATGGAAATCTCACAGGGCTCTCAAATGTTGCTGGAATTAATTCAGCCTTAGACTTTTCCTTTTGTGCATATTAAAAATCAGGCCTGTTGGGGGGAAGAAGTCAGGTACTTTCTAAAACAGTTGACTTTTTGCCTATTTTCAGGTGTGTGCTAGGTTTAATGATAGGTTTGTTGATGTTTATTTCAGCATCTTCCCGTTGTCCTCCCCATGTTCATTGCTCTTTTGTATTTTTGTGAAGATGCTTGTGCCCACTTCATCTTTGACTTTGAAGAATTTATTAACTTGCCATTACACAAGATTTGATTACTAAAAGGAAAGGAGACTATTTTTAAGTTTCCATCTGTGAAATATAAATGAGAGAGTGAAACTTGTAACATCTAAAATGTTCCGTACTTCTGTGGGAAACCCAACTTTTTCTGATGGAAATGTAAAGGGGCTAAATGATTTAATCAACCACAATCCCTCAAATTATGTAAGATGTATAGTGAAAAATCTTGAGATTCAGGATTAAGTTTGGGAGGGAAGGACAATTGGAAAATCCAAAACAAAACAAACAAACAAAAAACAAAACAGCAAGAAAATACCCTTTGCTCAGACTTCTGGAAGCTCCAAGAATCTGTGAATCTCAGTTCCTGTATCACCCGTCAAGCAATAACAGGCCTAGCAGAGGCAAAGCTGCTAAAAGGTCCCATCTCAAAATCCTGTCTTTGCTTTGTACATGAGGGTTACTTCCTTCTGTCTCTTTCTTTGCTGAGAAAGCTCAGCCAGAAATGTCCCAAATATGGTCTAAAACCCAGATCTTCCTCACTTTCCCCCAAGCAGAAGGCTTAGAAGTGGAGGCTGTATCACCACAAATTCCTCCCACTGGGAGACTTGGAAACTGGGATCCAACTTCTCACCCCTACAGAACAAAGTCTGTTAGAGCTTGTATTTTAGTGGGACGTCTATCAGTATTTCCTAGCCCTTCTCCATCAAACACACATTTTTGAGCTGTGTATGCAGCAGGATGCCTCCCAGCTCACGTCCCTCCACTAACTCCCCCCTATATTCACTATCTGGCCATTCACTCCTTCACAAAAATCTCACATGCTAGACAATCTTTCTTATAATTCATTTTCTGTATTAAAAATTGTTAAGGAGGAATGAGAAGACCACTTATCCCATGACATACAGAGGCTTTCTCACATGGTGCCATGGGTCAAGTTGTAATAAGGGTGGAAACCCTGACTTCTCTGCCGCACCAGGACCATTCTTCAGTTTCATGAGATGCTCTTGGCTTCTAATGATGTCTCTCTGAATGTGCCCCAAGACAATGCGCATCACTTAAGTTAGGATTAAAAACACACCTATCAATTTACCCAACCAATTCAGTTTCTTTGATAACCCTGATTTCAGAATATCTTCTTCCAACTACTCTGAGGTATCCTATAGGTTCATCACAGGACCTATTGCAGCTTTCAAATCACGTGTGCTTCAGTTTCACCTTTCCTGAACAGAACTCCCCACCATTCAAGCAGTCTCACCTTGCATATGAAGACAGTATGTCTTATCCACACACCCTGCTTTTGTCCTCCCATGTTTTGTCATGTCTTTTTTTTTTTTTTTAACATATGGTTGAAAATAACTTTTCCATCTACTCTATTAGGTTAGAGTAAGCAGATGGCATGGTGTACCACTCTCAGATTCAAAATGATTTCTCATTTGAATGTGCCGAGAGTGAAAGTGCAGAGCAACTATTTTTTTGGAGTTCTTTTTCACAGGGAGAAAGCTCCCAACCTTGTAGTTTCTCAGAGATGCTGGCAGGTTGAGGCATTCAGAGGGAGACTAGCTTAAAGAAAAACTGATTGCCCACTCATAAAATAATCAACCCAAGTCGTTATACCAAAGACACCTGCACCCCATTGTTTATCACACAGCACAATTTATAATTGCAAAGATATGGAATCACCCTAAATGCCCACCAACTAATGAGTGAATAAGGTATGTATATAGTATATATATATACTTATATATATTGATTCCATCATGGAATTTCTTTTGCAGCAATTGGATGGAACTCAAGAGTATTATCCTAAGTGAAGTATCTCAGGAACAGAAAAACAAATACAGCATATTCTCATTTATAAGGGCGAGCTGAACAGTGGGTTTGTATGGTCATACAAAGTGGTGTAGTGCAGCAGTCCCCAACCTTTTTGGTATCAAGGACTGGTTTAATGGAAGACAATTTTTCCATGGATGGAGATTGGGGGTGATGGTGGTTTAGGGATGATTCAAGTGCATTACATCTTCATCTCATATCATCAGGTATCAGATTTTCATAAGGAGTGGGCAACCTCAGTCCCTCCCATTCACAGTTGACAGCAGGGTTCACTCTCCTATAAGAATCTAATGCTCCTGCTGATCTGACAGGAGGTGGAGCTTAGGCAATTATGTTGGTGAGGGGGAGTGGCTGTAAATATAGATGAAGCTTCCCTGACTCACACACCCTTCATATCTTGCTGTGCAGCCCAGTTCCTAACAGATCACTAACTGGTACCAGTCTGTGGCCAGGGATTTGGGAACCACAGGTGTAATGGACATTAGAAATTAAGAACAGGGGATAAGGATCAATGATCAGATGTACATGATCATTACCTATCAGGTACAATGTACACTATTCTGGTGACAGGTATACTAAATGCTCTAACTTCACCACTGTACAATTTATCCATGGAACAACAAACATTTGTATCCCCCAAATCTATAAAAATAAATTTTTAAAAAATTCTAAGTGCAATCTCTTATAAGAGTCTACCTACGTTCTAGAATAGCCCCAGGATGGAAGACCAGGTTCTTTGGGCCTGTGTTGCTCTTATCATTTGGCTCCTTACCACATCTTTGATTCTGATCTGTGTGGCAGTTGAAGAAAATTCCAAACATATATGAAGCAAGAAAAGCCAAAGGGTCAGAGCGGATAAGCTGTAACTTAAAGCCTAACTGGATTTCTTTTTTCCAAAGGAAGTTTACTCTGCATTTTGAAGATACAGCAGATGGAAAAGCTGCCAACTATTCATTCTCTTAGCTGTTTTTACATTCACATTCAGGTATAAAATAGCATACCCCAATTATAATAGCAAGTAATGCCAAGGATACAAGGCACTGACCCATGCGAATGTGAAAGGCATTATGTCACAATAGAACAAAATCTAACATACGCTTGATGTGCACGTGATTCCAAAGGGACTAAGGCTCAAACTTTGTTACTGGGCTTTTTATTCCTTTTCTGTTTTTCAGTGGACCTGAATTCATTTCCTGGGAAATTATAGCCACATTGCATATGCATTGATTGTGAAATATTCTGAAACCACATGCTGGCAATAGCCATCCCTTCCTACTATACTTCTTCTCCAGGCAAATTTGTTAGCTATCCAAGAAGGAAAATGCACACACTGATACACACATACAAACAACTGAGAGGCTTCTCATTTATCAGCTAGCAGTCCAAGGTGCTATACCAGATGAATGAGAAGACATGGAGGCATTCATTCCTTGAAAGATGCCCTTCTCCAGCTTTCCCAGGCAATGTGGCACAATTCCCGGCTCCCTGTTTTTGCTGCCACTCTTTCCTCTTCTTAGATTTTTCTTTCCTCCCTCTTTTCTGGCATTAATTCTGTGGAAACTAAGATGAATTCTATTTCTTAATCTCCTACCTTCTCCCAAATAAGAATTATTTACTACCACTGAATTTCCACAATAAATATGCCTAGGAAGGGACATTGGAACAAATAAAGTGTGATTATGAGCAGAGGCCTTTTAAGATGTAAAGATCTAGGCTTAAGTATTAACTTGACCTCTAACTATTACAGCTCTATGACACCTGGAAAATTTTTTAATCTTTCTATGTCTTGGTATTGATCTCTATAAATGGAGCAAAATAATAATAAAGTCATGGTCATGTTGACAGGATCAAATGACATAATACATGTGAAGAACTTAGGCAAGTGTTCAGTTTATTGCAATAAATGCTGATTATTGATACTATTTCAGAGTACTTTCCATTTCTTCTTAAATTCTGCTCATAGCTCTACATCCATCTAAGATCCCACCCCCCACTAAACTCTAAATTCATCTAGGCTGGGAATCAGGTCTTCTATATCTTTGCCTTTCCTAGAGGTCCTAGGACAGCACCTTGCACTAACTGCATTTGTTAAATAAATGACCAGTGGCAATTTGAAGCTAACAACTATACTTGACTCTTGAAATGAGTGATCTATTCAGATTACCATGGTGAGGCTCTTGGGAAATAAGTACCATGTTTCAAATGCAAATGAGAAGATCTAAGAACTACAGTGAACAAGTATTGCCACTAAGGACATCTCAGAGGGTAATGATGCGTATCTTTGCTGATCAAAAAATAAAGGTAAAAAGATGACAGAATTTAAGTGGAAAAGTCTGTACTGGGTCTATGAAAACCCAACTGTCAGTCAATCTGGTTGACTTAATGGAACAACCATTTTAAAAATGTCAACATGTTGTGTGAAACATCCGGTTGCTGACAGATTTAGCCATTGTGAGAACTAGCTGTCAGTCAGCTCTTGGAGTCCCAGACATGAGGCTATATTTTGAGCCTTTGGATTATTGGCCAAAGCTAAATTCATAGGCAAAGATTTCTCATTATTTAAAATTCTGTCTGGGTGTGGTGGCTCATGCTTATAATCCTAGCACTTTGGGAGGCTGAGCTTAGGAGTCTGAGACCAGCCTGAGCAAAAGCAATAAAAATCCCATCTTTACTAAAGTAGAAAAACTAGCCAGGCATTGTGGTAGGCTACAGTAGTCCCAGCTACTTTGCGGGGCTGGGGCAAGAGGATCTCTTGAGTTTGAGGTTGCTGTGAGCTAGGACACCATAGCACTCTACCCAAGGTAGCAAGAGTAAGACTCTGTCTGCAAAAATAAAAAAAAAACCCAACACACAAATAAAAAATTCTGAATATGAACTAAAAGTATATGTAATTTAAGAACAAAAAAATAAGTATATACTTGAACTACTTTATTCACAGATCAAATAAGATGATACTCATCATGCTTATTATATAAAATGGTGTTAAAATTCTACATTGCTAGTTTTCTAGGCCTCAGAGAATTCTTACCCCAGTGGAATGTGAAAACTTAATTTTTCTCAGTATTTAACATTCATAAGACTTATAAAAACATACTGCAGTACCACGACTTTTAATTTCCTCATGGCTTATGTAAATAAGAGACCGTCTACAGCTGAATATGTGTGAAATTTTTTCTTCTCTCTTTCCCTCTATTTAAGAGAATTGTTTTTGAAAAATCATCTTCAATTTAGAGAAGCATTGTACATAAGAGAAGTGTATACACTGCCATCTGCCAAGAAGTGTTAGAAGGCTCCCCGCGGCGAAGCTCACAGCATCCTGTGGTTTTCAACATCATTACTTGAGGGATTCGGCAAGGTTCCTCCTAAACACTGTCGAGGCTTTGCTGAACATTTGGCAGCATCAAGATTACTTTAAGCAGCTCATTTTGGTTGTAGCCTGAAAAGATTTCCTGTTTTTATGACATAGCCCCCTTCCCTAGGAACAGGGAGGGCAGAGGGTGATAGTTGGCCACTCCAGAGGAGAAAAGAGCCCTTGTGTCAGATGCACTGGGGAATTCTGGAAGCTGAAACATCCTGTTATAAAAGACATTACTCAAGAGCAAGGTGGCTTTAGGGATTCACATGGGGAAGAAACTCTACTCAAGAGAAAGATGAACGGAGGAGGAGTGAGAACTGTGTTTGCTTTTCTGAATTTTACCATCAGCATCTATAGTAATGGTAAGATTATAGACTGAGTCATCATGAGTCATCACCTGAACCAATCTCTCTCTCTTACCACAACCCCTGCACACACATTCAGACAGGCATATAGGCATAGCTAGCATGATCTGCCTTAAACATAATTTTTCTCATTTTTTTTTTATTTAACCCTGCAGGTATGATAGTTTGCAAATGAAAACCCTTCAAGTCAGTCACTAACATGTTGTCTCAATTCCCCCACCCGCACCCGGCAGCCTGCCCTGTGGTTTCTCATTCCTGACCACAGTGTCTCTGCTCAGCCTCTGGCTCAGACATCTGCACACCTGTCCTTCAGTGTGTATCTCCTGCCTGTCTAGTCCATAACCCAGCAGTTTCCACATTTTTTAAATCTGCAAATCCTTTCAGAAAATGGAATTGCAGGTAGCTATTGATGATGTAAAACAGTAAAAGCTGAGCTGTTCTTTAAAACTGGAAAGGGGAGGGGCTCTCATCCCTGTGTCCCAAGGTCCTTCTTGCCCTCCTTGCCATTTTATAGTGATACCTGAGTCTCCCTGTGACTGTAGGTTTTACCAAACATATTTAAAAACCACTGGCTTAATCTCTTTCTCTGGTAGCCTTTCCAAATACCAGTCCAACTCACTTCTCTGTTAAGGTCTTATCTATCTACGCACATGGATTCAGATTGCCCCTTTATTGTGCAATCCCTCAGCATTTATTCCTTTGCTTTTCAGAATAGTACACAACAGATAACTTGATATCAAATTTCCCAAGGACAAAATAGTCTCAATTTGTCCCTCCCCACCCATCTTCAACCCCTGCCTCATAGGCAGAGGCTGGCCTAATAGTCCATGGAATAAAGAGATGTTGGCATTTCTCTCTTCAAACATTTCAATTTACAAATATTCACAGATGTGAACAAGGCTATACACTAAAGGTGTAACTCTTCCTATCACCTTTAATTGGCAGCTTCACTTGTGTTTGGACATTTAAATATTAGCCACTGTCTTGATGCTGAAGAAATGTCTTATAATAGAAGAATGTAAAAGCATCTCAAATGGTACTGTTAAATCTTCTGGAGCCCAAAGCTGGAGATAAAAATATCCCCTAACAACTCTGCCTTTAAAAGCTGCATCCCCAACCTCTGTGCCAGGTCTGGTATTGGTCAGTAGCCTATTAGAAACAGGGCCACACGACAGAAGGTGAGTGGTGGGTGAGCCAGTGAAGCTTCATCTGTATTTACAGCCATTCCCCATCATTCCCATCACTGCCCAGGCTCTGCCTCCTGTCAGATCAGCAGCAGCATTAGATTCTTACAGAACTGGGAACCATACTATAAACTGCAGATGTGAGGGATCTAGGATGTGTGCTCCTTATGAGAATCTAATGCTTGATGTTCTGAGGTGGAGCCGAGGGAGCGATATTAGGGCTGGAACCACCTAGTTATAGGAAAACAAGCTTAGGGCTCCCACTGATTCTGTGTTATGGTGCGTTGTATAATTATTTTATTCTATATTACAATGTAATAATAATAGAAATAAAGTGCACAATACATGTAATACACTTGAATCATTCTGAAAGCATCCCCTTTCCCCACCCTGGTCTGTGTAAAAATTATCTTCCATAAAACTAGTCCTTGGTGCCAAAAAAGTTGGGGACCACATCTTAAAAACCACCAATAATTAAGGCCACTGACCTACCAGGGCTTTCTAAAAGTCATCTATAAAATACTGGGTGCTCCAATCCTGCCCTTCACCTCAGATCCTTTTCTCCTACCTGCACATTTAAGAAGACCAGGGCAGGTGCAGGGAGAGAAAGTTATAAGAATCAGTGGTTACAATAGCTTTGCAAATACAATGTCTTTGTTTTAAGAAGTTTTTTTCCACTTCTTTAAAGACAAGTGAAGGGTCCTCAAAGAGAACCACTTAGGATGAATGGGGTGCCTGCAGCAATAAGACCCAGCCTGTCATTCTTCTTCCAGGGTAGTGCACTTGCTGCTCTGCCTTTATGTCTCTGAGCTAAGGAAATATGAATTGAGAGACAGGGGGGCAAAGAGCAGGGGACCTAGGGAGCACCCTGCCTTCCCATGGTTGGGCTTGGCACAAAGCAGTGGGAATTTCCTGTGGGTTTAGTGGATACTGAGAGAGGTATCTAGACTGGGGTCCATGTACTCAGCAGAAAGTCTGCCTGCTGGGCAAGGGATAGCAGAAGCAAGCAGCTGTGGGGTGCATTGTCCAGATGGGGCTTGTGGGTAGGTGAAAGGTGAAGACTGGAGGTGTGTGGTGGCCCCAGAGGCCTTGTGTAACTGACACACACACCCCAGGCATTTGGATGATGGTGTACTGAGGTCTTCAGTAGCCAGCCGGTGTTGGCCAAAAGGAACTACCACCTGCAGAAAAAGGACAATGGCCATAGATATAAGTCACAAAGTAGTTACTCTTTTTCCCTACTATCCTTCCTAAATATCATCATAGGAATCGGGTTCACATTCCAATTAGGGTATATGTTCAATGCTAGAGGTAGCACTAAGTGAAAGGAAGAAATAAGAGGAAATCTGAGAAGAGAATTATAAGGTAAATGTAGAAGAAAGGGCTTGGAAAACCAGTGATCTTCTGAAACGTCATTAAAGGGTGCTCAGCATCATTTGGGCAGAACACGGTTAAGCAGTGCTTGGAAAAATGAAATTCTTTCAAGTTATTATCCGCATGGAGTTGAAGCTGCTCAATAAAAACCTGACTTATATCCATTTATAGTGAAAAGAAAGAAACCAAATTGTAAACATTTTTGTATAAGAATTTTAAGCAAACTCACAAGCAACAAAAATCTCTATTTAGAATCACTACAGGACATCTGCCTTGACAACCTATGCGTACAGACAGACTGGTCACCTGGACAATGGCACTTTGGACTTCCAGACAAGAGGCCTCTCTGAAACTTAACTTGTTTGTAAGAGAGGTGCTTACAGCCATATATGCAGTTCTTATGACTAACAGGATTTCTGAACTAGTTTTTTTAATCCCTAAAAATATAAATGTAATAATTTTTTATAATCTTAAAAGCTTTATTGTATACATTATATAAGTTGTATGTGACAAATCATATAGCTCAGACAGCATAAAGTAAAACGTCAAAGTTCTGCAGTGCGACCTGTTCACTTTCCAAACGTAACCATTGTCAACGGTTTCTTATTTATCTTTTCAGAAACCCCCACATCGCTAAAGCATGTAAGCATGCAGATAGTGTCTTCTTTGTAGAAAAACATGGTATTTACTAGAAATGGTCTTTTTCAAGTTGATTTTTTTTTATTAAAAATGTGTCTTAAACAGGTCCTTCTGTTAATCCACATTTACTCACCACATTCCTTTAAAGCACCACATAATATTCCACTTTGCTCTGGCCTCCTACTCTAACCACTTCTCCATTAACGGACTTCTAGCTTCGTGTCATATTTTCCATGTGCTGTCCCAAGAGAAATCAATGAGGACCTTGACATACCGCCTCTAAAGAGAGAGTCTCATTTAATGGTGAGTTTACAAACCAATGTTACAATGATATTCTCTGGAATACAGAATCTAAAGTATTTCATGCGGTTAAAGTACTTGATAAGGAACCCGAGGAGATTAAATTATGCTCAGCAGAGTTGGTGACATTATGTAATTTTAAACACACTACGTTCTAATTAATTCTCAAAGTTGGCAGTTCACACAGGGCAAAAGCTTTATACCGGTACACTCCACAGTGCCATGCTTGATAACAGAGTGTCCTAAGAGCATACACACGTCTTCGTAAGCAGAGATACGGTGAGGACGAATAGGCATTATATAAATATATACAACTTCCTTGTGCGAGTGCTTGCAGAGGCTAACATAAACAGCACGGCTCTTTCCTTTCTGGTTCACGCAAGCTCCATAGATGACAAAGCCACAGCGCGGCTGCCAGACTTATCTCCCTTTTGTTTGTCATTCTTCAAAGTAATCTCAACCTTTTCCATTTATCTGAGGCCAAAATACCTTCTGTTTTAAGGAACCAGGGTAAAGGGCAGAGAACACTACTGCTGAGGCCTATCCCAGCTGTCTTTAATATCTGAAACCGTGTATTTTTCCCCCTCAGATAGATGTTTCTGTCAGCATGAAACTTATTCTCATTTTCCGCCACTCACCACTCCTTGTTACCACTGCTCCTGTCCACACAATAGGCTGCCCATCTAGACGTGGACCAGCTCCTGCCAGAAACCCAGCCCTCCCTAGAAGATAACCGTATCTGAAAAGGTTGTTGGTCCCAGGGCTGTTTATACTCAGAAGTATAACTTGAAAAACCTGATAACAGAAGCCTCTCTTCTGAGAGGTGTGGCTGTGTCAGCGTCCGTGGATGTATAAAAAGACATTTCGGTTTTCAATAAACTGTTTACTGTTCAAACATTAAATAAATGTAGAACTGTTTTAATCAGCTGAACAAATATTTAATGTACACTCTAGCATAAGAGCTGTGTTTAAAAATATCCTCTGTGCTGCTGAGACACAGGGAATTTATGGAAACCAGTAACCTAAAAGGTAAAATAAACATTCACAAGGAAAAAAATGAAGTGCATAATTTTAAATTTAAACTTATCTCCCCCCCTTTTATTAGCAGCCGTTAGTATTTTACCTCTGTCTGGGTATGAGTGTGCGTGTGAGTGTGTGTAGGTGTGTACCCGTGGGAGAGTGTGTGTGTTCAGTCCTGGGAAGTGCTGGTTGGATTACAAATGTACTTAACATTTTCTAGAACAGCTAGTGGTTGGGTGACTACCAGATTCATTTCCAGTAAGTTGTTATGAGACAGTAAAACAGCAAAGTTCATATTCTGTCTGGGACTGTTTCTTGGAGTAAGAAATGCTTGTTTGCTTTTTAGGTTCCAAACACCTGAGGTCACTCATGACGGGAGGAGCTGGGTTTCTGTCCACGGCCGTTGGAAGGGATTGTCTAAAACTCCGACAGGAAATGCTAAATTCTTAGAAAACATTTAATCCTCAGTAGATCTTGTGTAAATATTGCAGGAAGCTGGCAGAAGTGTATAGTCTTAGAAAAACAATCTCTTACATGAGTACATGGGAAGCATCTTTAATAAGATAGATGCCACACTCATTTCACTAATTGCATTTTTAGTTTTTAGTTGTAACTGCACAGAAGAATGCAGAGTAGAGGTTATAAGGTGGCTGGCTGAATTTTTCAACTTACTATCCTGCTAATTTAATTCAGCAAGCGGATCTCTAATTGAAGGCACCTTCTGTGCCTGAATCAATTCAGAACAGAGAATTGTAAGGGCACCTCCAGGGCCTGGTTGTTCAGGGCACTTATTTCTCTTGGTATTTGGTGATCACTTAGTCACAGCAGCATGTGGGGGCCATGCTATTTATCACAAGGCCACAGACTCCTTGTTTATGTTTCAGTCAAAAGAATCTTTAACAGCAGATTTCTACCCAATTGACAGGACCGTGAGTGTAGTCAATTCTATTTAGCATTCGGGGATTTGAAATACCATATTTATTGGCTTTCAAATGCTTGCCTTCCTTCAGGCAGATAGAGCTTTTCAGTTTCTTGCGGCTTACCATAGACGCTCATTATAGGTAAAACCTGATGTTTTCAAGTAATTTTGCTCTCACCATTTCTTTCGGAACAGGACAGCACCCACATGTTTATTGAGAAAGTTTTGTGCCACTGGTTGAAAAGGAAAAGCTTCAGTTTTAGTTGGAACCCAAGCCATCTCTGGTTCCCTCTAGTTCAGCGACAATTCATCCTTCAGTCCAGAATTGCTGATAAAGTCGTTGTGTTTCTAGGAAGACCAGGGAAATGATACTTCAGAGCCTAAGTTCAGCTGTTCATAACCATAATGAAGAGGAACTGGAAGTTGAGAATTAAAAAGAGAAGAAAGGAAAGGAAGCTACTTAGCAATCAGAAGAAAAACGGTGTTTATGAGATCATTAGACACCCATTTGAAGTGCTTTTTCCTAACTAGCTTTAGCAAAAAGGAAGTTGTCAACTTAAGTCAATGAATACAATCCTATATCCACATGACTATGAAAGCAATTAATGCGCCTTAATGCCATAATGAAATGGTTGGGAATTAGAAAATGCCTCTTCCAAATTTGGGGCTGTTTTTCCATGAGGAAGCTTTGATGTCTGTGCTGTCACATAAAGCTGGCTCTTTATGTCAACAGAAAAGATGGTGTTCTTGGCAACTGATGCCAGGCAAAATGCAAATTCATCTGCCCTCCTTCTCAATGGCCTCTGAAATAATGGCTGATTTGGGCTGAAAAAAAAATAGAAAATTAGAATGTTTTCGTATTTAGCTTCAGGTAGAGCCTTGGCTATAGCAATCTCTCTGAAGCACCATGAAAACTTGATAGCACTTCTCACTGCATTTTTTAGACACATAATACATAAATACAGAAATAGCAATGAGAAAGGTCTCCATACTGATGTGGCTTAATTCAGGCTATTTTCCTCTCTTAGCTTGCTACACCTAATTTGAGGGTACAGTGTTAATATAACCATCAGACTGAGGTGCCTTAATTCAGGCTATTTTCCTCTCTCCATCCCTGCTTTCTATGCCTGATGTGTGGGTACAGTATCACCGTACCATCTGCATAACGAGGGTTTGCCTGGACAGAAGAAGAACCTGAAAGGCAGATCCCCGGGGCTTTTCTGACCTTGGACTTTTGCATACTAACCTAGCGGATAGAATTATGATGATTCCATTCAGTATTTCCATTAGTCTTTTCCTGTTCCTGAAATTCATGGCAAAACAATTGCTTCTTCAGGATTTCCCTCCACCCTGCTGTTTTCTTTAGTGTTACCATTTTACTTTCTATCCACATGGCAAGCCAGAGGTAAAAAGACAGCCTTTCCACCTATTAGCAATTATCATCATTATAAATATCATTTTCCTTGGTTTCTTATTTTCTTATTGGGTTTCAATGTAAGGCAGTCTGGGGCACAAAGAGGGGGCTAAAGCAGACGCTTCAGACATCCCCATATGACTCAGTCGATAGCCTTCCTTGCAGGCAGGGAGGCAGGCTTATGCCACAGGCAAGCGACTCACATGAGCTGCCCAGGGATTCTGATTTCTGTTTTCAGTGTGGAAGCATGGCAGGCTGAAGTCAACCCAGCACAGTCTGATGACTGCACAACTGCTCTGGAATGGAGACAGGGGAGAATAACAGGCTTAGCTGCCATACCCACTTCTTACATATAACTCATCCTGTTGCAGATAGAGACAGTCTTCCTAACATTTCAGGAATTCCCACAACAAGCCTGGGAAGATGAATATCGAACTGTAGCTTCCCAAGACTGTTCCAGAGAGGCCTCTCTAGCTGGCCCTTCCGGGGGCCTAAAGAGATGTCCATGTATGCTCTGCTGCCTGCAGGGTCAGGTCTACTCAATGGGAACCCTATTACCCCAACAGAGTGGGTCTGCAGTCAAAGCAAGCACTGCCACACACTAGTATACACAAGGTAAAGCCCCCTATCTGGCCCCTTTCTTTTGAAGGACAGTGCCAATCCAAGGGTCAGCGTCAGGACAACTATCACCAAACCAAAAGAAGCTGTGTTTGCTCTCCATGAAACACAGAATGAAAAACATGACGGCTCTCTTGTGTAGCCATCGGACTGCGCTGGGTCAGCATCCAGTGCCTCTCAGAAAGGATTTACTGCTGCAGGACCAAAATAAACAATGTGGGTGAGTGGATGGCCATGGGGGTGGTGTTCCTACTTCAAAGTTTCTTCCCAGCTGCTTCTGAAGCAAGAGACGCCTTCAGAATTTCTCCCTGAAAGAAAGTACTTAGGAGCTTGCCATTTCTGAAGGATTCACTGACTTTATCTGTTTGAAACTGTAAGAGACGCCAGCCCTTCTGTGTGTTTTGTGTTGATGTTAAACAAATGCACGGGTCTATTACAGCCACATGGGCCTCATTCAACAGGAGGCAGCAGTAGGAATGTAGTCACGCTGGAGCCAGTGGAAAGAGAATAGATTTGCCTACTATTTTGTATTGTTCAATATTTTCATCTGATCAAATGCCCCAGTCTTCCCACAGGGTCAAACTATACCTGCATTTGGCTCTTTTCAGAAGCCAAGAGGTCTCATCAACAGACCATGACTTAGCCTCTAGAAAGTCACTATAATTTCAAGGTTTCAAGATCAGCTGTTATTTCTTCAGTAGATAAGATCAGGCCTGCAAGTATTTATTTTCTTAAATCAGGATTTGGCTCTGAAAGGTGGTGAAACAAAAGAAGAAAGAATTGGGGGAAGGTAAGAATGGGGTGGAGGGAAACAGCTGTTGGGTTGACCTTTAATTATTTATATGCATTTTAAAGTTTGAACTTCATTTGAACCAGTTGGAATTCTTTGGGCTTTCTGATGGTTGGACATCGCAGTGAACAAAACTGCCACCCATATTGGTAAACCTTCATGTTTTCTAAAAAATGATTTAAATTTAGATGTTTTACAGTTCTGCTGCAAGAGGCAATAAAAACTGGATGGAAGATATTTTAGTTTTCAGAATTTTTACTTTTTGCTTTACATAAAGTAAGGTTTTTGCAAGCATTAGAAATCTCAGATCATTTTTGGAAGTGGGTCGGACATAAAATGTATATAGACTAAATTAGTGATATGGTAACAACCCTGATTCAAACGTGTCTATGAAGTTTGTGCAAATAACTTTACTTCAGAATCTTTTCCCTAGGAGAAAAACAATTCTATAAAAGTACACAGAACTGTGGCAGTCATAGTCCATGAGGTGTGGGCCAACTGGCTGCTGGCATTTAGGTACCCATGTGGGAAGTCATCTGATAGACTCAACGCCATAAACACTTGAGTCTGCCTCAAGTTTCCAGGAACAGATGTCAAACAGGACAGAATCCTGGAGACAAGGAAGCTCAGACTGGCCCAGTCTTTTGACCCTTTTAAGCTACTGACCTCCCTCAGCACTGTAATAGTCCATCTTAAAGAGCATCAGAGTTATCATTTTCTGCAAGTTATTTCCCTGAACTCCACTTCCTACCTGATGATATTTTTATCCCCATAGTGATTAAATTGTGTGATTACTGGGTACCCAGGTGTTACTGATAGAGGTCTATACACAAATGAAAACAACCTTAGGTAGAAGCTACAATGTGTCCCAAATGGCAAAGTCAGCTTATGACTAAAAAAGCCATCTTCCTGTTGGTTATGAAAGTTCTCACTGAATGGAATCTCTGTGTTAAATGCTTATCTGCTTGTTTTGCACATTTTTCAAGACTAGTGTAATGATGAATCCATAATGGATACAATCATTTTACAAATTTAAATGTGCTAATTTGAACACATATGAACAACTGTTCTTTTCGTTGTAACAGAGCCTATGCTGACATGGCTAAACCTTAAATGTTTTCTTCTTTTCCATGATTAGATAATGTTCAAAAGGAAAAATAAACATATCTTAGATTTGAAGCATATATATATATATACTTATATAGATTCCAAATCTAATTTAAAACTGAACAAAGACATAAACAATTATTGGCTATTTTTAAAAAAGTATTTAAGATACAATTTTTGTAGACAACTTATCTTTGGATTATCACGTAAAATCTTATATGGCTTTAATGAGAGCAGTAAATTACTACCTGCCCCAAACCACACATTTTAAAGTTATGATTGTCTCAGGCTTAGCTAAGGCAATTCCACTTGCTAATGCGATCTACCCTCTTAACGTGTAGCCATTTGGGATGTACTAATGAATGACTAAAATTCATTAATTCATTCACTTATGAGATTCTGTAAAGGATCTTGTAATCTAGTGGGGAAAACAGACATGCACACACCACTATATGTAGGGTAGCCAGTTTCATAAAAGAGGCCTATCTGAGGAATCATAAGAATATAGAAAGGAAAAGAAAGCTAAGAAAGGCTTCACAGGGGAGGTATTTTATGAACTCAAGTTTAAGGTACAGATAGATCTTTTTTCCTCCCTTCCCCCTTCCCTCCCTCCCTCTCCTTGTTCCCCTTCCTCTATCCCTCCCTCCTTCCCCACCCCTGTACCTTCTTCCCTTCCTTCCATTCTTCCATTCATGGGATCTTTCCTAGGCTGGACTTGAATTCCTGGGCTCCAGTGATCCTCTTGCCTCGGCCTCCTGAGTTGCTGGGATTATGGGTACACACCACCATTCCCAACTTACAAGTAAATATTATGTCAAACAAAAAAAATGTACAAAATGACACTCACATTGACAGGTGCACTATAAGGGCTCCATTAATGGAAATTCTTTTCTTCTCTATATGTTCTTTTAAGTTATAATTGTTAGTGTTAAAATGTCTCTAAATGCCTAAAACTCTAACCTTATCAACCACTTTCTATAATTAAAATTTTTCTATAACTAATACAAAGATTGAGACACAGTTATCTTAAATATTGAATGATAACTTTATTGGATTCATAAAAACATATGATGTAGAAAGATGGTTCTGATCCTAACCTCTCCTTTGTATGTTTTAGATGTACCTGGGATATTGCATTCAATTCTGGGTACCGAATTCTCACAGGGACGAGTAAACATAAATCTACAGGATAATGACAACAATGGAATTTCGAGCTTTCCACATAATGGTCAGTAGAAAGAACTGTGTATGTTTATTCTAAATAAAAGGAAAAACATTTAGCTCCTTATGATTTACAATCTGTCTTGTGAGGCACAAATTTGGCTTATCTTGATGTTTTCAAGTGATAACGCCCCAAACTAAGAAATAGAAGTTTGAGTGTGATAAAATTTGACTCAATTTAGGGAAGAACTTTTTAAAGTTCAACTACTCCCCATCATGTTCAGAGCAAACAGCAATCTGATAGGGACTTGGGAAGATTTGCTCAAATGTCATGTATTTGGTTGGAAGAACACCTAGAAAAGTCTGTTAAAGCACTGAAATTCTGTGATTCTATGATATCCAACAGCAGCCAGATTTTAGCTATTTTGTTTTTATTTAGAAAGATTTTTCCTAATCCAACAAATGATCTATGGAAAATATCAGGTAAGTCATTCTTGGAAATTTTTGTACCTAACTAAAATTGTGTATGCAATATCACATTGTTCATGTGCAAATAGAGACATATTGGTAAGTTGTCTAATATTCACTTCTTAATATTTGTACTATAAATGAGAGCAAAAAATGCTCTGGAGATTAATTGACAGCTTTTGAAAATACCCCATAGGCTTGGAATAGAAGCTGGCCCTTGCAAAGATCAGAAGGCAATGTCCCATGGTGAGAAAATTGATACCATGAAATAGTAATTCTCTTTGAAGCTCAGAGAAGAAACCCACTGAAGAAAGTTAAACACACAAAAGCTAAGATTTGCCCACTATGAGAAAAAACGTCAGCATCTGAAACCACTTCAGGCAAAAGCCTAATTTCTAGCAGGGGTAAATTGTCAAGATTGGACTAAAGAATGATTTAGCCATGCTTTTCTCCCCCCCCCCCCAAATCTCATGTCTCTCCAGCTCTCATAGCAGCTAGTTAGCGGAATCAGAGGACTGCAGAGGCCAAATGGCATTTGTCTGAGCATCTGTAGAGTTCACTGGGCATGCTATGCTTGGATACTACCCAGTGGCATGGTATGGACAGAAACTGCTGAGCTTAGGTTCATGGAAATAACCAAACACAAACAGCAACTAAGAGTAAACTTTGCAAACATTTTTTACCAGTCTCAGATCTCATTTACAAAATCATCTGGACAAACACTCCATGAGCCACCCCTCCCCCACCTCATGACACCCAAGTCTATTGTTTTTTATTCACATAACATAAAAATAATCATTTTAAAGTGAACCATTCAGTAACATGTAGTGCATTCACAGTGATGAGCAAATGCTACATTTATTTAGCTCCAAAACATTCTTATCTCCCCCAAAGGAAACCCCATACTCATTAAGCAGCCACTTCCTATCTCCCTTCCTGCCTCAACCTCTAGAAACCTTCAATCTATTTTCTGTCTCTACAGATTTACCAATTATGCATATTTCATATAAATGGAATACAGTACATGACCTTCTTTCATTTGAGCAATTTTTTAAAAAATTTACAAATAGTTTATATATTTCCTTTTGCCATGCTTTACATTGGGAGTCCCAAATTAATTCAAGTACCTTATACTAGACATCAGTAACTATATTCCATTTGTATAGCTCTCTGCAAAATGCATTTACTCCTTTAGTAAAATTTAATCATCACAACCACCTTATAAAGTAGGTGGGGACTTTATTATTACCATTTCACAAGTGAGAATATTGAGGCAAGGTGAGTTGATCCAGCACCCACAGTAAAGTTATTCAATGGATTCTGGTCTCCTTGTTCCATGGCACTGCATGGTTCCTGTTAGAATTCCTACTAACACACCTAGCCAAACCTAATGCTCATAAGATATCCTAAAACAATCTAGGAGCTATATTTTTTAAAATTTCAAAATAGTACTTTGAACAGAATAAATGAAAACAGCTTTTGGTTGGATAATTACTGTTTGCACTCAGTAGGGGGTTGTTTCCAATCATATGACTGGAAGGCAACTGTGCACACAAGATGGGATTCTGTGCCAAGACCAAATATCACTTGCAGTCACTTGGAAGTTAGCTCAGCTGCCAAGTCTTTGGGCCTTGGGCATCGTCTGGAGCTTGGCTTCATTATCTGTTATGGTAAGAAGGATGGACAAAAACTCTAAGGTTTCTTCCAGATCAAAATTCTACAAAGTTAAACCCCAGTTTAAACTCAATGTTGATCCCACATGCTCTATCCACACAAGGCCAATAGAGCTATTAGAAATATAAGTCAGGTTGGGCATCTATAGCTCAGTGGTAAGGGCACCAGCCCCATACACCAGGGTTAGTGGGTTTGAACTGGGCCCGGGGCCTGCTAAAAACAACAATGACAACTACAACAAAAAAATAGCCAAGCACTGAGGCAGGCGCCTATTGTTCTAGCTACTTGGGAAGCTGAGGTAAGAGACTTGCTTAAGCCCAGGACTTTGAGTTTGCTGTGAGCTGTGATGCCTCCGCACTCTACCAAGGGTGACATAGTGAGACTCTGTCAGAAAGAAAGAAAGAAAGAAAGAAAGAAAGAAAGAAAGAAAGAAAGAAAGAAAGAAAGAAAGAAAGAAAGGAAGGAAGAAAGAAAGATCAAAAGGTTTTTTCGTTATGCCAATGGCCATTCCATTTTGCTGAAAATGCTCAAGAGATCATGACTGTTCTGTCAAACTAGCTGTCCCATCCAGATTTTATTGACTAAATGATTTGTGTGTAAATAAACCATGTGTAAAGAGGCTTTAGTAATTAGGCGATGGCCAGATTCTTGACTTTCTGATGTGAAGCAATATTTTAGACAAACTGCTCATTCCATGGGAGAGCTGTCCACATTCCTCACTCTTGAATTTTACACTGCCAAATTAGAAGGACTGCCAAGCAGCCTTTTTAGCATGTTCATAGATACATGTTCTTTCAACCTGATACTTTAACTTAACAGTGAACTTGCCATCAACCGAACAATTAATATTTGAGTCTTGTTATGCCACCTCCACCGATTTTCCTGGGTCAGGTTTTAATTTTAGCTGTGGCTTCAGCAATTCACCCAGACAGGGGAGCAGTCAAATTTAGCAGGGCTAGACTGCCATCTAGAGACCAGAATTCATGTCCCAACACCTTGGTCCTCAGTGAGCTTGCTCTTTAACAAAAGGAGCAATCTGCCAAAGAAATAGAGCTTGCTTGGGCAAGGTGGAAAAGGGCCCCTCAATCTAAAGAGAGATAATCAAGGTCAAAGAGCTGGGGGTGGCCTGGCCCTGGAAGTCTGCCAGGCCCTGAAGGTTAGATGACAACTGAGGATGTCACTCAAAGCGAGTAGACAGACACTGCCTGTTGGCTCAGAAATTACTGAAGTTGATTTTATTAACATAGTCTCATTTGCTGGAAATGGAAACTTTACCCCAGGCCAGTTAGGGTTTTTCTGCTTGTAACATCACCTGCAAAGACAGGTATCCTTCTCCAGGGCAAGGAAGGCTGACAAAATCTTTCATGTAAGACTCCAATCTTTGTTTTCCTCATCAAACTCAAACCTGCCTTTCATTTTTCTGCTTGAGCATAACTGAGTTTATATATCCTGGGCACATTTGATACCATCTTCTGCTTATTGTGTATGCAACCTGAAACGACCAGTAACCTACTTTGGAATTTGGATCTGAAAATCATATCATATTGTTTCTGGTGTTTTCATGGGAACCACATAGTTTATAAATTCCCCTTTTTTTCCCCCCAAACTGTCCTTCAGGGCCCTGACGCCCATCTCTTCCATTAGACAGTCCTTTGATGGATGTGAAGAGGCTGGCTGGAAAAGTAGGAGACCGAGACAGAGGTGGCTAAGATTAATTAATTGCATATCCACTTGATAACTGTTCCCAGAAGTTCAGCAATGAGAATGTTTTAAAAAAAATAAAAAGTAACAGCTATTATCTTTAACTCCCAGATCATAGGCCAAAAAAGTTCCTCATGTGCTGATGCTAATTAAGTGCCCAAGACTGTCCAGCAGGATGTCATTGAGGAATCTTTCAGCTAACGATGAGTGTCCAAAAAAATGTATTCTACCTTGAAAGACTTTATAAATAGAAGATAAAGTACAACATAAGCTTCCAAGTTCCAGTGATATCATTTCTGGCCAGGCTTCACATAATTTAGGAACTTTTAGATCCAGGAAGCGCTTTTGTGGAGTTTGGAAAGCAGACATTTCAGGATAGTATGGTGAATGAAGCTTGAGTCTTAGAAGCAACTAAGCTGTGGATCTCTGCTCTCTCATTCATCAGAGAACCAAGTGAGCTTCAGTTTCCGATTTTATAAAAAATAGGGACAGTGTGAAGAAGAATCATTATGAGGATTAAACAGAATAACATCTCGACATACCCCACACATAGTAGGTGCTTTAATAATGTCCCTATCACTTCTTTCCTTTATGGTCTTGTTACTGTTCTCAGAGGTAATTTTTCTGCTTTTCCACAGGCCTGGGCATGTTCTCAGAGTAAGGGAATTCCATCTTAGGGCCACGTTCCACGGAGAGCACATGAGACTAGACTGCCTTGTCTGAGGGTGGAGGGCTGTACCCCTTCAGGTCTTGCATTGGCCATCATTATCCAACTGGTATTCTACAGGTGGAATCAAGGATGTCAGTAATATCTGTTCTGATGATTTTACTTAATTCCTAGGTTGCTAACCCTTCTATAGCAGTGTCTCTCAAGCATAAATGTGCATATGAATGAAAAACCTATTAAATGCAAATCTAGTATGTCTAGCATGGGGCCTGAGATTCAGCATGTCTAACAAGCTCCCAGAGAATGCCACTGGTTTGGAGACTACATCTTGAGTAGCAATCACTGGTCCACAAACTACCATTCATGGATGAACTTCCTGTGTTTGTAAATAAAGTTTTATTGGACCATAGCCACAGTCATTCTTTCACATATTATCTATGGCTGTTTTCCTGCTACAACAGCAGTATGATTTGCTATCTGGTCCTTATAGTCCTGCTCTAAAGCCCTTTTTTGTTCCAGACATATAAATTAAGTTAATCATTGGCAGAAGCATTGAAACATGGGCTGTGAGAGATATGGGAAGGGTAAAATGAGAGAGAAGGATAGCTATCTGTGTTCGCTTCCTATTGCTATATTATAAATTTTTAAGCCAGAAAGTGGCTAAAATAACACATATGTATTATCTTATTGCTCTATAGGTTAGGTTAGAAGTCAGATACAGGTCTCACTGGGATGTACTTCTGTGCAGATTGTACACTTCTCAACCCCAGAGAATGCCCTAAAGTTGCTCAGGGCATGAACTAACTTTGCAACCACACATGGCAGCCTTGCCGTCCCTATTTCAGCCACTAGCTCCTGAAATCATAATTTGTCTATATATCTAGCTATGGATCGTGATTAAATCAAATTCTTTGAGACTATTCAGAAATATTTTCTCTAGCTTACACTGTACATAAATAACTTGCCTGTGTGTATTTATTGTGATACAATCAATGGCTCTGTAAAAAGAAAAAAAAAACTGAGAAAAGGAAAGGAGGAAAATAAACCTTAATAGCCATGGAGTGAGATCACTTGAGCAGCAAGAAGTTTAGAAACAAACTCTAGTCACTCAACCTTGGGCTCATACACAGTGTCATTGACACAATTATAACATCGAGCCCATGACTGCAAAAGGCAGGGGAAATGTTTTCCTGTGACAAGAAAACAGGAGCTGGAATAAAGAGAAGAGAAAGGAGCCCTCACAAGAATACTTCTCAGTTGCACCTATAGCTCAACGAGAAAGGTTTCAGACATGAATCCCTGATAAGCACAGCTAGGCTGTTATGCTTAATCCTTCACATTTTGAGCATGTCATAGTACTCCATGAAAAAAAGCTTATTGCCTAAGCTGTTGTGACTCTCCTAAGCTTATTCTCTTCAACAATGCAGGAAATATAATAACAGGTAGGTGATCAAGAAAATATATGTGATCCAACCATTGTGTAAGATTCCATTTTGTTAAAGGTCAAGACAAACTATTACAAACTCCTTGGAGATACTGTGACATAGTTGCTGGGGACAAAAGGTTTCCTTTCAGAAGGGCTTCTGAGAAGCAATATGTGCTGTGTTTCAATCTTCAGCTAACTTTTAGCTAATGACTCTTGCCTTTGCTCCTACCAGCTCTGCTTATTAAAAGGAGAATGGAGTCTGGAGTGTGTGCTGTCAGAATGAGCAGCGGGGTCAGTCGCTAATCCCAAATTGGATGCCCCAGGATGCCAGCTACAGAATGGGGGAAATGCTTACGTTTGATTAACCTTCCAGGTAGAGAAAGGGAGGCAGCCAGGGGTCTGCAGCTACATGACATGGTATAATAATAGTTTTAAAATATGGCATTCCTAGGAAGATGCAAGGAAAGTCACAGCATGTGGTGCTGACTTAGCGTAACGAATGAAGAAGATTGTGCGTGGACACAATAGCAAGAAAGCCTTTAGGGGAAGAATATCACCAACCTGGGCATTCATTTTCTTCAAAATCTCTGCAACAATATGATAATCCCTTATGTGTGTACGGTGCCTATGGAGTATTTAAGGCTCCAAGGACACTACTCCATTTGATCTTCACCCCTGTCTTTTGTGTCAAAGGGTTAGAATTGAGAAGCCTTTTCTCTGTTGAAAGAAAAAAAAATCCTGATTAAATTGTTAATGCACTTTTTTCTTTCTCTGGCCTTTTCTTAAACAATTTCTTTCAGGTATAAACAGTGAAGAGGGAATAAACATCCCTGGGAGAGAGAGGGAGATGTTGGACTAATGAGGAGGACGAAACAACTATATGGTTTAGAAAGACATCTCCGAACACGTTTCTCTCAGACTGGAATGCTCGTGGATCAAAGGAAGCACCAGGTCACTTTTATTTTGGGACTCTAGTAATGAAAAGAAAAAATCAAGTCTTTACCTGTGTCTTTCTTACTAGACAATGAGTTCCAGGTGTGCAGAGTGGAGTAAAATCTTTAGCACTTGGTAGGTACTCAGACAACGTTTGCTGAACAAATAGATGAGTGAAATAAAGAAAGAGAGAAAAGTCACCGGAACAGAATCAAAACCTGGCGACTTTACTACCAGGTTTGATCAAATATATGGAAACTAGTGAAATATATATTTATACCAGTCATCTTTTACATACAATCGCTTCTGACCCTTTAACCCAAGAGTTGTCATCCTGAGCTTGATGCAGTGATTTTGCTACAGACCTGATGGAGGTAATTTAGGTAATGCACATTTTTATAATTGTTCACTCCAGCAAGCCATATCCAGTTTGTGAAATGGAACTTCTTCATTCCGAGCAAAATCTGATGACAGGAATAGCAGCTTAACAGTCGGCACTTTTCTCTCCGGCCTCACATTCCACAATTACTGGGTGTAACTCCCAATAATTCCTTTTCCATATTAGAGTGAAAGAACATCTTGGCTCTTCTTCCCCAACGGGGCTTCTCAAACCACCAAGGCTCTGATAGCTCATCCACCTACCAGCAGTATCCTAAACTTGTCACAACAAACAAAATCCCAGCCTTTCGCTCCTTGCTTACTCAGAGCAGGGCACACAGAGACATAGAGCTAATGCACCTTGTCTGTACTAGATTCAATTTTCCAAACCTACCGAAAAAAAGGCTGTCATTACAACCCTACCCTACCCTTCGTGTGAAAACTACGCATGAATCAGTCTTCTTTTAATAGTTGCAAATTCCTTTGTGTGAAAACTTAGTTTAATTAAAATGTCAAAATAGACCCTGTTCTAGATAGAAAGCCACAGTGGTAAGAAAAATGGGTGAGCACTTTTGCCTGAACCCCTTGGAGAGGAGAACTTGGTGGAACGTTAACTTTTCAGTCATCAAAGGACCCTCTGGACATTCATCTTTATCTCTAATTTTCTGCATAACTATTTGTTACCATGATAACCAGCTATATAACTAGTATTATATTTTTATGGGCAGAGAAAGTAGAGAAGCTAGCTCAGCCTCTTTGGAATGTTCTTGTGGTGTTGTTGATTTTCAAGGGAATTCAGGCAACCAACTTCATTCCTTCAGGTGATACAGGAAGGGGAATTTCTTCTTATTGGCCAGGGCCCAAATGCTGCAGTTGGCTGGACTCAAACCATATCTTAAGTTTGAAAGGGATGACAAAAAGCAATCTGAGCCAGCCATATAACTGTGAAATCTTCATGAGTTGTTTCTTACAAAAAAGAAAGAGGAAAAAATAAGCACATGAAAGGGTATTGTTCCTTTTCTTTTTTTAAAGAAAAGCCTTGAAATATGTTTAAAAATATTTTATGAGGTCACACTAAAAAAAAGAGTAATTGGAAGAAAAATTCTGCTTGTCTAAGCGAAGAGCACATTTGTAGCGGTAGGGTAAATGTTTTATCGATTGAGAAGCTGGGAAACTCAAGTCATTACTCACCATGGGCTAAAGAATAATTGCTAATGCTCTGGCGGAAAGATTAAAAACAGTTTCTGGAAGTATTTCTTACAATGATCAATGGTGTATCATCCCAGGCCATTGGATCTTCAATAACATTTTTCCCTTTTGGGATACAATCAATTTTTATAATATGATTCATTTGCCAGTGGGCATGCTTTCTTCATACGATGAAAAGGCACTTATGCATCTTATATTGTTGAAAAGTAATCTTATACAGCCGAAGATCAGGCTGTAGGATAGAAGACTCACCTGCATCCATCTCTATTTTAAATAGCTTTGGGAACTCATCTAGGTTGGGGGGCTGAGGAAGGGGCAGAGAGTGGGCAGTCACTGGCATCTCTGTTATTGCTTTGTTAACCCTTTAAGAATGTATTTAGCACACTCTGACAGCAGCCGTGATCATCCTAACGTGAGGATAGCGACTGAGAGTGCTGTATTAGATTTGAGCATATGCCACCATGAACTTGAATCATTTACAACACTAATTACTGTGGCAGAACTCTCAGGTCAAGGGTTGCCTTGCAGCTGTCTACCGGCTGCCCACATCTGAGCAGGTCTTCAGCTTCCTGCGGCAGAGCTCAACTTTCTGCTGCTGAATCCATCAATGCATCTCTGGGTTAATAAATAACAGCTTCAGTCATGAGAGGATGTGCTTATCCCACAATTTCTCCCAGGAGAGAAAACACTAAAAGCTTGGACGCAGTCATCTCTCCAGCTCCAGCTTGCCTTTGGACTTGGGTTGAGAAAGAAGGATGGCCCCATCACCAGGGTCTGCCAAATGCATAGGCCAAAAAATAAGAGTGAAAGCAGTGGAAATAAGCTTAGGAAGTGATAAAATGATCCTTTGATGAGTGACATGCACCCCAACCTGGAATTTTATTTGAGTATGAGAACAATGGGAATAGCTTTTATGAGATTATAGAAAGGTTAATCCACTTTCTTCCTATTCCAAATTCTCCTCACTCAACACCTTGGCTTTTTTTGTACCCATGGCACTGAACGTCCAAAATAAAACAAAAGAAAACAAACAGAAAAATTTTGAAAATTTGGCTCAGATTCCCTACATTTTAAATATTCCCTTGTTTGATGGAAAGATTAGCCGAACCTCCAACCTGGATTCCTAAGCCCCCTCCCAGTTTGTTTTCATGTGAATGTTTAGCATTGTATAGACACAAGCATTAGCTACTTTTGCATATTCTATTTATTTGATAAACCAAGCCATGAGCTTTCCTATCTTTTGTTTTTAATTTCAAAAGAAAATATATTTAATCTTAAAAAATAAAAGTTGAAAGATAAAATGACTAAATAAAGGCACCCTTGTATTTCTTTTTAATAAAGTGACTACAAGATTAGTCTTCCTGAAAGGAAATTTTAAATCATCCTTCTCATCATAATAAAAGTTAAATTTATTGAGTACTAACTTTGAGCCAGGCACCAAGTAAAAGTCAAATATTTATAAGGTATACCTTACAAATATTTATCTTAGCTTAGCTTTTTACTTGGTTTTTACAACAGTCTGACAAGGTAGGCAAGTATTCTCTCTCTCTCTTTTTACAAAACAAGAAATTGAGACCTAAAGTGGTTAAGTAACATTAACCATAGACACCAAGCTAGGATTATGGTAGGGTTAAGAATAGCACAGTTCTCTCTACTGTGAAAGCAGAGCTCTTACCTAACGGTCTGAGTTTCATGCTCATAAATCGATCTTACTGGCTCCCAATTTGCTAAGAGTGTGAATGTAATTATGCAGTGTAATTTACACTTCTGAACCTAGAATCCAAGATCTTCCCTAATTGATTCCCAATGAGTAACCTTCACCAAGTTATCTTTGGTAACTGATACTCTGAACCTAACATTCCTGACAAAATGTTCTTCTTGCCATTTGGTCTCCTTCAGCCTCATATCTCTTGTCCTTTCCAACTACACTTCTGCTGCCAGGAGTGCCACATCTCAATCAACCCTGCCAGAAGTTCTTTCTCATCACTCTGAATGTACTTCACTTTGTTTTATACAGAAAGTGTATATGTACCAGACATGTACTACTTAAGAGCCTTTGTGTTTTCCTATCTTACAAGGCATCTACATATGTCAGATATTGTATCCTATACATGCATCAGTCTTGCTGCCTAGCACAATGCAAGATTCACAATAAATTCTAAATTAGTACTTGCTTAATGAATGAATGAAAAGTAAAGGTATCACCATTAGTCCATCATGAATAAGAAATGACTGAAAAAAGTCATTTTAAACCATTTCTAGATGTGCAAATCATACTTTTAACAAAATTTTACATTTTTAATTTAGGTAGGCATTAATCAGACCTTGGTCTTTGGTTATACATTAGTTTGTTAAAATTTCCATAACAAAATACCATAGATTGGTTGGTTTAAACCAGGCGTCCTCAAACTATGGCCCGCAGGCTACATAAGGCCCACCAAAGGCATTTATGCAGCCCGCTGGATGTTTTTGCCGCCATTGCCTGTCCTGCTTAGCAGCCAACTCGTGACTGGGCCTGCAGTCCAGCCCTCTAATGGGACAGTGAACTATCCCCCTGTTTAAAAAGTTTTAAGACCCCTGGTAAACATTAGAATTTGGTTGGTGTGGTGGCTCATGCCTCTAATCCTAGCACTCTGGGAGTCCGATACTGATGGATTGCTTCAGCTGAGATGCTCGAGACCAGCCTGAGCAACAGCAAGACTCTCACATCTACTAAAAATAGAAAAACTAGCTGGGCATGTTGCTGACACCTGCAGTTCCAGCTACTTGGGAGGCTGAAGCAGGAGAATCTCTTGAGCCCAAGAGTTTCAGGTTGCCGTGAGCTATGACACGAGAGCACTCTACAGGCCACAAAATGAGACTGTCTAAAAAAAGAAAAAAACAAAAAGATAAGAAATGTATTATTTTCTCAAAGTTCTTAGGAGGCTCAAAGTCTAAGACCGAGGCGTTGGCAGGTTTGGTCTCTCTCCCAAGGCCTTGCCCATCGCTCTCTGTGCTCACGCAGCTGACGACTCTTCTTCCTTTTCTCATAAGGGACACCAGCAGATTAGATTAGGGCTCACCCTACTGGCCTCATTTTAATTTAATCACCCCTCAGGACCTATCTCCAAATGGAGTCATATTCTACAGTATAGGAAGTCAGAGCTTTGACATAAATAGTTTGGAGAAACACAGCGCAGCTCATAATAGGGAGGTTTTAGGAAAAGATAGAAGGTTCTCTATCAGGATGAAAGCATTAAGCAATAGAATGGTTAGTTCTCCGACAACCATTTGGAATCTCTCCTCCTAAGCTGTAGCCCTCACTTTAGAGAAAGTGGGCCCCTTTGTTTCATAGTGAATCTGTCAGTAAATTTGAAAATGTCCAAATTACACAATTTCTAGTGAACAAAGAGAAAACCTTAGGCGATTTCAATTATGGAGCAATTCATCAAGTTTAAACTGGGAAAGAGTCTGAGAACACAGATTGATTTAGAGTGAGAGAGGGCTTATATGCAAAATTCTTCCTCTAATACAACTCTGAAGTGAGGGGTCTCTGAAGAATTATCAGAATGATATACAAAAGTACGGCTACTCTCATAATCGTGCTTGCTCCAGCTCTTGGGCCAGCTTACTTTTGATGCTCCAATGAAGTAGAAAAGAGCTCATAGATTTTCAAGGCTGCAACTCAAGTCAGAGGTATGCTGTTAACAGTTCAAGACAGGGGGAAATTGTAATATATGGCCTCCAAATTTACACTCTTCCTGACCCGGGTAATGAAACATGAACCACACATTCAGCTTTTGATAAAGTAGTGCTTAGTTATGAGGTGAGGGACAAGTATTTATTTCTCTGGCTACAATCCTAACTTGCCCTTGACTGGAAAGGCTTTTGCATTAACCCTTTCCACAAAGGACTCTGAGGCAGGTGGCCCCTGGTGATGGAGCCTGGCTGCTTTACTAACTAGCCTTCAGTTTCCATGGGCTTGTGATTATCTCAGTTCCATGAGCTATTGCCACTGTTAAAACGATAACCTCTTATTGAATGATTACAAATTGCAATCAAAGAAAGGGAGAGAATTTCTGTGAAACAGTCAGTCAATCTCCAGTAAGCAAAAGCAGGTGGTAAGAAATTTCCCATCTCAGAGATGCGCCTGACCCTGTGGGTGACCCAGATGAAGCCACCATTCTTCAGCATGCTGTTATACGGTTACATGATAACATGGAAAACTCACTGACCCAGTTTTTGAGCACTACGAGCATGATGACTGTGAAATGATATAAAATGGAAAGCTTTCAAAATACTAAATAACAGTAGCCATCAGTTATGGAGTTATGGCAATAAAATATAACTTCATGCGCTAAAAGGAAAAGGTCATGGGGGGTGGGGAGGTGGAGGTTTTGAGAGGTGGAGAAAAAGAAAGAGAAGAGGGAAAAGGGGAAGAGAAAAGGGGAGTTGGAACATGGATATCAGCAGTGGAATTCTGATCTCCAGAGATCTTTTCATCTTGAGACAAGCGTGATCCAACATAGAGACAAAGTCCCTGATGAAGGGAGGCATTATGAGAAATGTATTGTTAGGCAACGTGGCTGTATGAACATCCCAGAGTGTACTTCACAGACCTGGATGGTACATACCTAGGTGACACATCTGAATGGCACATGACTAGACTGAATACTCCAGGCAGTTGTGACACAGTGGTAAGCATCTGTGCATCTAAACACAGAAAAGGTATAGCAAAAATAGTGTTCTTCTGACCACCATCAGTGCATATGCGGTCAATTGTGAACTGAGACGTCTTTATGTGGTGTGTCAATACACTCCCATAGTGAGAGCATTAAAGCAAAACATGAGGCTTAGCTCCAGGGAAGGATGAGGGGTGTGCATGGGTGAGTATGCATGTCCATGTACTTTAAGTGGGATGGGGGAGGATGTGTGACTTTGGGGAAGAAAATGGGATTTTTCTCTGAAAGAGAGAACTGAAAGCAAAGGGGTTCCAGGCTAGGCACCTTGTGGTGGATAACAAAGGATGCCTGGACACTCAGCCCTTCACAGAAGAGTGCTGGTCCAGAAATATAAAAAAATGGAGGAGCAGTTGATCCTCTGGGAGAATAGAGATGGTGACTTTCGAAGGAGGCCAGTGCTTCAGCTTCAGGGGAGGCTGTTTGCACAGGGGCTGGGGGTTCCCCCTGAAGGAAATGGCAAGTAGGAGACCATGACCCTGGTGGTGGGGGGTAGTACAGAGAAAGCAGTGCTCAGACTTGAGCTGAGCATCCCCTCAGCAACCTGGGTTAGCAGGAGACCAGGGAAGACTGCAGCAGATTCCCATTCATTCTTTGTCCTCCACTCCAGAAGCTGAAGGGAGGGCTCCTCGTACATGAGCAGAGGGTCTTCAGTTTACCATGGGTCTTGTCACCATTTGTGCACCCTGCTTGTACCTTCATCTTAAGAAAAACCAATGGTATCACATAAAGCTTATTGAACATGGAGATATAAAATCAAGGTTTCACTCAATGACTAACCAACCATGTGGGTTTGGGGCAGTTGTGTAACTTCCATAAGCTTCAGGTTATTCATGTGCAAATGGACAATAAAAGTTACCTCATAAAAGTGATAAAATGTATATGAAAAATAATACCCATATTTATTGAGCAATTATTATGTGCCTGGAACTGAATATGAACTGTAGATTCAAGCAGTTGAATGAGGCCCTTAGGGAGTTTAGAAGCTTATACAGGACTCAGGGCATGTGCTACTTAGTGATCAACCATACTTACCTTCTTATTTCCCCTCACAATTAGGATAGAGCTATCAAACCCAATTCTGAAAATGTGATATAGGTGGAAGTGGTGTGAGGAGACTGGATCCCAGCAATGGGACATAGGGGAACATGATATCAGGAGCCTGGCCACGAGATAGAGGTAGATACTGGGTGAGGGGCCTGGGATATAGACAGATATGGTGTGAAGCATCTCTAGGCTTGGGTGGCATCAGGCATGACCATCTTGCCCTCTCTGTACTTCTGTGGCAATAATGGAGACCATGTTTTCCAGATGCTATAGCTACAAAGACATATAAAGTCTGACAATTAAGTTCAAGAACGTGCCACTGTGTTTTTACATGGGCGGCACTGTACAAACAGCTCAGTGAGGTTTCATAACCTTGGTATGTCAGTCTCTCACAGCTGTATTTGTGATGATGTGTGACAGTTTCTTGCTGAATGGCATTCATTATCATAGTTGTGTGACTTTGTGTGCTGTCATCAAAATGTCAGAGTTTGAACTACATGAAATTTCTTGGCAAAACTTGGCAAGAGTGGATGTGAAATCATGGGCATGTTAGTTCAAGTTTATGAGGATAATTCCATGAAGAAAATGGCAGTGTACAGATATATTAAACATTTTTCTGAGGGTAGAGAAAGTGACACTAATGAAGAGAAGTTAGGACAACTGGTTAAGAGCAGAACTGACGGGAGAAGGGGGGGGGGAATGGGTGGAGGGAGGGAGTTAGGAGGGATTACTTCTGAGGTTTACCTTATAGGGGTACAGGTGAATCTTTCTAAGAGTAGAATGTGAATGTTTTAAAGCAATAA
>NW_003852401.1:40454447-40472733 GCF_000181295.1 Otolemur garnettii
AAAAAAAAAAAAAAGAAAAAAAAAAAAAGCAGAACTGACAAAAATACTGCAAAACTCCAATCCATCAAATTGTGGGTCAAAATCATCAGCTGATTGTGAGAAGGATAGCAGAACAAATTTACACCAATAGAGAAAAAGTTAAGAAAATCTTACCTGAAAATCTTGTCATGAGAAGGGCATGTGCAAAAGTGGTCCCAAAGGAGCTCACCAACAAATGAAAGCAAAGGAGAGTTGAAGTTTGCCATGACTGATGAATGATGTTTTGGGCCATGTTATCACTGGTGATGAAATATAGGTGCACAATATTAGCCTGAAACAAAGCATCAAAGTATGCAATAGAAATCAGCCAATTCTTCACCACCAAAAAAGTTCCATCAATCTGAAACAAATCAAGTCAAAACAATGTTGACAACATCTTTGATATCAGATGGATTGTTTATTATGAATTTGTACCAACTGGACAAACAGTTAACCACATTTACTATTTAGAAGTGCTAAAAAGGCTGTGTAAAATCCTTAGACCAAAACAACCTGAATCTTCACCAACAACTCATGGCTCTTGCATCATGACAATGTACCAGTTCACGTAGGACTGTCTGTAAGGGAGATTTTAGCCAGTAAACAAATAACTTTATTGGAATCCCCTCCATACTCACCTGATCTGGCCCCTAATGACTTTTTTCTTTATCTGAAGATAAAGGAGCTATTTACAGGAAGATATTTTGCTGGCATTCAGAACATCAAGGATAATACAATGATAGCTCTGATGGCCATTCCAGAAAAAGAGTTCCAAAATTGTTTAAAGTATGGAGTGGAGCCTGGCATTGGTGCATAGCCTCCCAAGGGGAGTACTTCAAAGGTGACTGTAGTGCTATTCAACAGTAATGTAGATAGTGCTTTTTCTAGGATACATTCCTCAACTTAATTGTCAGACCTTGTAAGAGGTACATGTGGCAGTGGTAGGAACCAAAAATAGAGTTTCAAAATTTACCTGCTAGAAAATCCTAGTCTCACCACTCTTGCTAGCAAAGCTGAGGTGTGCCAACATGGCCTGACACACGAGTGATCTTGGCTGCAGATCCTCCCCCAGGTGAGTCTTGAGATTACTTTAGCTCTGCCTCACACCTTAGTTGTAGGCATTGAGAGACCCTGAGCCAAGAGCACCAAGCTAAACTCCACTCAGATTCCTGATCCACCAAAACTGCAAGATAGTAAATATTTTGTGTTTTAAGCTTCTAATTGTTGGGGTAATTGGTTACATAGCAATAAGATTAGATGCTAGCATGGATGCAGAGAGAAAGGAACACTTAGACACTGTTGGTGGTATTACCAATTACCAATTACTATGACTTCTATGGAAAACAGTATAGAGATTCCTCACAGAAATAAATGTAGACCTACCGTCTGACCCAGCAATCCTCCTGGTGGGTATCTACACAAAGAAAAAGAAATAATTTTATTAAAAAAAAAAAACACCTGTACTTGAATGTTTTTTGCCACATAGTTCCCAATTACAAAAATGTGGAACCAACATAAGTGATTCTATACTTTATTCACAAGTGGATTAAAAAAAAGTTGTATATGTATACCATGGAGTACTACTCAGCCATAAAAAGGAAGGAAATGATATCATTTGTAGCAACCAGAATAGAACTGGAAACTATTATTATAAGCGAAGTATTTTAGGAACGTAAAACCAAACACTACATGTTATCACTAAAAAGTGGGAGTTAAACAATGGGTACACATGGGCAAAAGAGATATAAAAGTCATTAGAAACTAAGATGGGGGAGGAATGGAAGGGAAGATCTGGGATAAAGACTTATCTGTTGTATACAGTGGCCATTATATTAGAGGTGGACTCACCAAAACTCCTGACTTAAGCATTGTACAAGTATCCATGTAACAAAAACATTAATGCTGTGAAATAAAAAAAAAAAATTCTTAAACACTACAAACCCACAAGTCCATCAGGAGGGTAGTAGAAAACAAACTGCAGTATATCCATGCCATGGAATGATCCTCAGCCGTAAAGAAGAAGGAACTACATACTATGACAGGGATGAGTCTCAAAATACTTATGTTGAGTAGCAGAAACCAGACCCCCACAAAAAATTCAGAGTGCGTTTGTAATATCCCATTGATAGAAAATGCAAACTAATCTATAGTGGAAGAAAGCAGATAAAGTGACCGTCTGGGAATGAGGGAGGAACCAAAAGTGGTTGGGGGAAAAGGTTTCAAAGGGACTTTGGGAGTCACTATCTTGATTGTAGTGATGAGTCCACAGGCATAAACATATCAAAACTCATAAAAATGTACCTTCCAAATATATGCATTTTGTTGTATGTGAATTATTATTTAATGAAGCTGATAAAATGCCTTTATCTGTCTATAGGATTCTGAAATGATCGATATGGTTTGAAACGATTGTTCAGTGCCTTGAAAGCCCAGGCTGTGCTCTTCACCCTAGCTTTGCATTTGCCCATACCTGTACCCTCCCAACCTATGTTTGTACATTTACCCACCTAGCTCTCCCTGCTAAAGGAACACTGGCACTTTATTTTGTACTTCCTTTCAAAATAAAAAGCTATTAAAAGTGATAGTCTCTCCTCTGCTCCAAGTTTGTAGGGATTTCATTTACTCTTCTGGCCTTGACATTCCCCTTTAGACTACGCCCTGAGGCAAGACGAGACTTTTAGGCTTGTGCATTCCCAGCCCAGATGCAAGCTAAGGGAGTGTGTCAGAGAGCTAGCAGATAAGTGTTCACTCAGACGAGTTTATTAGCAGTGGGAGGAGGGATCAAGACTGCATTCTATACACTGTGGGTTCTCCTACAAAGCAAGAAGGCCCTCAGAATCCTCAGCCCTTGGAGCTCTAACTCCAGGTGGCAGGTCCAGCTCTCACCTTCTCAGCCCCCCTTAACGTGTTGTGTTGGTTGGCTTGCTTTCAGACAGGAAGAGCCAAGTTCATTGTTGACCTTTGCTCATTCATTTTTTAACTTACCCTCCACTTCACCAGCTACCTGAACAGTCACCAATATACCTGACTTGGGCGTGAACTGAGGAATCTGCATGAAATTCTGATACAACCTTAACACCTTCCAAATTATGGATTCAAGCAGTCAAAACCTTTTAATGCCTAAGCTTCTCGAAGCTATATAACTTAGAAGACAACTAATACATTTTATAATGAATGAATTAATGGATCATTTAACTTCAACAGAGCTGAACATTGTTCAATGGTTTTAATTATTTCCTGATTAGACAAATTACATTTACTATTTAAAGGATTTTCTAAGGAAATGGTCCCGAATAACATTTTTGTTAATGGACATATACAAATAAACCTATATTGTAGGCATAGCAGTTTATAAAATTATAATTTAGTGGAATATTTTTTATGATAAAAGTCATATTGCAAGATTGTCAACAAACCCTGTTATATCTCACTCTTTTAGAAAATATTTGCTGGGAGTCCTTTGAATATCCTGAGAGGTCCAGCATTGCAATATTCTGCAGATGTCCAGCATTGAATATCCTGAGAGGTCCAGCATCACCTTTCTGATCCCGTCAAGTTCCTTTCTCCTTTAACATGGGTGTCAAGGAGAACTGGGGGACAGAATGTCCCCAACCCATCAACGGCTTTCCCCTGACATCCCATTCTCTTCTCCTGCCTGATTTATTTGCTCAGTCTTCTCTCCATCCTCTTGTAACCTAGCACCTCAGTAACTCTCTTTAGCTCTGCAGGGCAGGCAATACTGTTTTATAACAAGACTGAGATAGGCCAGAGGTGAAAGGCACAACCCATGCTCTTTTCTAGCATCAGAGTTTCATTTGCAAACCAAGGAATGAATTGAAAGTCAGAGCCGCATGGGACTTAAAGGATAAGAACAGGATGAATCAGAGGGCAGACGTCCGCTAGACTAGAACACGCAGATAAGACGTAGAGCTCTGGCGTCTGAATCAAAGTTGATGAGAAGAGAATGTGACATCAGTTCCTGGGAAGGAAAAAATGAAAGGGCCACTGCTCTGTGCTGAATAAATTATAGAGCGAATTAAATGAACTCTGAATCACAGCCCCATTACAAAAAGCTCTGATGTGACCTCACTGTGTCAATGTCCTCCTGTACAAAATGGAGATAATGGTATTTACCTCATAATACCTACTCATGCCTCAAATCCAACATATGGTAAATAACGTAAAATGTGTGAATCTTTTAGAATAGTCCCAAGCACATAATAACCGCTTAGAAAATGATGCAGTACTTTTGAGATGTTTTCCAAAGTGTGATAAGAGGAAAATTTATTTTATGGGTCATTACTAGGCATTATATGAAAAATAGGTCTGTGGTCACATTAATTATAACAGATGGAGTTAAATAATTTTAAATTGTTTTGACAAATGTTGGACCTCTGAAAATCTTCAAAATACTAATACTTACTGGAGAGAGATTATATTTAGCCTTTCCTAAATTCACTGGACCAAAGTGGCTGCATGCTATGGAACAGCCATTGGCAGCGGTTAATTATCTGATAGAAGACAAAGAATTCACTTAGGGTACCAGCAAATGAGAACGTTTGGCTTCAATGAATTTGCTCACTTCTAGGGAAAAGCTCATTTTAATTTTTGCTTCCATGTGTTTTGTATTCTAAAGTCAAATATGACTTCATTACGTACTTTTATTACATAATAAATGTGAATTCAATGTTAGAAGCATCATAATATTTCCAATGCTCAGTGCTTCGGAAGGTTCTAATCTAGCTCAAGTCTTTCAGAAAAGTCGATTAACCCCGGTTTGAATCTACCTCCACAGAATTAATAAACAGGAGGACCCAGCAGATAAGAGCACTCAGTGAGTGTCACTCAGGGATTAGAGAACTCAGAGCATTAATGGATTTTTATAATGATAAAGGATCAATTCACAAATAAAATGTAACAACCTAAAATGTGCATATTTATATACCCCCAGACCAAAAAGACAGTAGCATCACCCCGAGAGGCCTGGCAGGCACAGAGGACAAAACATCGAGGCAGACAGGATTCTTCTCAGGCCTTAAAACCTACTGGGCCTTGCCTTGCTAAAATTCAGGTTTGCTTACCATCTGGGACTCCTTTCTTCTGTCTCATTTCTTCCTTTTGGAACGGTGATATCTACACTATGCCTGAACCACCACTGTGTTTTGGAAGCAGATGATGTGTGGTCTTATTGTTTCACAGGTTCACTCTGGAGAGAAATTTTGCCTTGTGATGAACCATACGTCAAGTCTCACCTATACCTGATTTAGATGATATTTAAAGGAGATTTTGATTTTACCAGAGTGGTTTTAGACTTTGGGGGGGGGCTACTGGGATGGGGTGAATGTATTTTGCATGCGACAAGTACATGACTTTGGGGGCACCAAAGGGAGGAGTAAACGGGTTGAATTGCATCTTCCCAAAATTCATATGTGGAAGTCACATGTCGACTATATTTGGATACAGGGCCTTTTAAGCAATAATTAAGATTAAATGAGGTAATTGGGCTAGAATTTATTCTGATATAGCTGGTGTTCATCCACATGAGAAGAGTTTAGGATGCACACAGTTACATAGGGAAGGCCATGTGAAGAAGGAAGGAAAAAAATGGACATCTGTCCTTTCAGGAAAAGAAAGCTCAGAAGAAACTACCTTGCCAATACCTTGATCTTAAACTTTTAGCCTCCAAAACTCTGAGAAGATACATCTCTATTGTTTAAGCCACCTAGCCTGTGTTACTTTGTTATGGTGGTCCTAAAAATCTAATACAAATTCAAAATATATGAAGTAAAACTAACAGAACTAACAAGAGAAATAGACATATCCATAATTATAGTTGCAGATGCTAATACTACTTATTATTTATTTTTATTAAATCATAGCTGTGGACATTGATGCATTTATGGGGTTCGGTGTAATGATTTGATGCACAATGTGAAATGCTTCCATTGAACTGATTAACACATCTTCGCTTACATATTTGTTGTGGTAAGACAATTATACTCTTTTCTTAGTATTTTTAAAATGTACCATTGCATCATGGGCATTAGGTGAGGTCCCCCCAAATACCTTCCCTCCTCCCACTTCCCTCCTCCCCTCCCCTTTATACTTTGCTCTCCTCCTGCCTCCTTCCTCCCTTCCCCTCTCTCTCCTCTTCCCTTCTACTTTCTGAACTATAGTTATTGATTTCACAGTAGAATTAAGTACCTTGGATACTTTTTCCATTCTTGAGATACTTTACTAAGAAGAATATATTCCAGCTCCATCCAGGTAAAAGATGTCAAGTCTTTTTTTGGCTGCATAATATTCCATGGTGTACATATACTACAATTTGTTAATCCATTCATGGGTTGATGGGCACTTGGGCTGTTTCCGTATCTTGGCAATTATGAATTGGGCTACAGTAAACATTCTGGTGCAAATGTCTTTGTTGTAAAATGATTTTTGATCATCTGGGTATATATCCTAGTAAAGGAATGGCAGGATGTAATGGTAGGTCTACTTTTAGTGTTTTTTTTTTTTTTTTTTAGTAATAGATAGCACTAATCAACAGAAAATCAGTAACAATATAGAAGAACTGAACAAAATTATCAACTAACTAGATAGATATAATTGACATTTAATTCATTAATACAATGGTTTTTTAATTATAAATTGGCAATTATATGCCACCAAACACACGTTTTTTTAAGTACACATGAAACATTCAAGATAGAACATATCTTGTACCACGAAAATAAGGACTAATACATTTAAAAGAACTGACATCATAAAACGTATGTTTTCTAATCAAAATAGAACTAAACTGGACATCAATAACAGAAAGGAAACAGGAAAGTCTCTAAACTAGCAGGTAAACAATATGCTCTTAGGCAATCCATGGGTCAAACAAGTACCAAGGGCAATTAGAAACTATTTTGAACTGAATGAAAATAGAAATACAACATATCAAAATTTGTAGAATTCAGTTAATCAGTGCTTAGAAAGCTTATATTCGAAAAAAATAAAGGTCTCAACAATGTGTTAAATGCTTATCTTGGAAAATAAAGGTCTCAACTCAACAATCTAAGCTTTCAACTTAAGAAATTCAACTCAGAAAAACATATTAAACCCAAAGGAGGTAGAAGAAAAGAAAAAATAAAGTTAGAAGCAAAAATCAATAAATTTAAAAGCAACAATAAAATAATAGAGAAAAATCAATGAAAATTAAATCTTGTTAAATCAAACATCTTATTATTTAAAGTCTTTTTTAAAAATTAATGAACTTTAAACAATGCAGCAAAAAGAAAGAATAAAAAATGGCACAAATTACTAACAAGAGGAATGAAAGAGGAAATATCACTATAGAACATGATGGCTTTTTAAAAATAATAAGGGAATACTACAAGCAACTCCACACACATAATTCTACAACTCAGATGAAATGAATCAATTTCTCTCAAACCAGCTGGTAACAAAATTCTACAAAGATAAAATAAATAAACTGAAGCATCTGTAAGTACTAAAAATTTTATTTATGGTTAAAGATCTTCCAAAAAGAAATCTAGTGGCCTAGATTGTTTTACTAGTGAATTCCCCTAAACATTACAGAGGAATTAATGCTAATTCTAAGCATATCTTTCAGAAAATAAAGAGTTGAAATCACTTATTACTAATCTTTCTTAGACCAGCATTATCCTGACACCAAAATCTGAAAAAGAATACTTTGAGAAAAGAAATATGTAGACCAATAAACCTCACAAACAATTACAAAATAACTTTCAACAAAATACTAGCAAATTGAATGTAAGAATACATGAAAAGATGTATTGGTTACATCTAATAACTAATAGATATCTACAACCAAGTAGGATTTATCCCAGGGATGCAAGGCTTATTAAATATTTGAAAATCACTTAAGGTAATCCACCAAATGAACATTATAAAGGAGAAACCTACATGATTGCATTAATAGATACAGAAAAAACACTTGACATAACTCAATATTCACTCAGTAGAAAACCTCTCAGCAACCTAGGAATAAAAAAAGATTCTACAACCTGATAAAAGGCATCTAAAAACCTATAGCCAAGATCACACTTCCTAGTGAAAAACCCTTTACCTCAAGCTCTCACTACCATATTTACCATCATACTGGAAGGCATTACCATTGCAAAAGACAATAAAAATAGGCAGAAGTTGCACAATAAGAAAGAAAAATTAAAACTGTTCCTATTTATAGATAATATAATCGTCTATCTAAAAAAATCTCACAGACTCTACACAAAACCTCTCTATAACTAAAAGGTGAGTTTAGCAAAGTCACAAGATATTCAATCAATGCTGTCACAAAAATTTCTTCATATTTCTATATTCTAAAGATGTATAATTGAAAGTTAAAATATTAAAAGTAGCCTTTGCAATATCTCCAGAAAACAAAATATATTGGTGTAAAACAATCAAAACACTTTCAAGATCTATATGCTGAAAACCATAGAGTGCTAGTGAAAGAAATCAACGATCCTAAGAGATAGAGATATACCACATTCATGGATTGGAAGGCTCAAAATAGTAAAGATTTTTATTTTACCCATATTGATCTGCAGACTTAATGAACGTAATTTCAGTAAGAATCCCAGCAAAATTCTTTTATAGATATAGAAAATCTCATTCTGAAATTTATATACAAAGGCAAAGAAAGAAGAATAGCTAAATCAATTTTAAGTTATCTCAGTGGAATTAGTCAAGATGTACAAACATAGATCATTGAAACAGACTAAAGGGGCCAAAAATATTCTCACACACATATGATCATTTGATTTTTGATGGAGACACAAAAACAACTAAATGGAGAAATTATAGTCTTTTCAACAAACGATATTGGAACAATTGGACATCCTTGTGCCCATTCCCAGCTACTCAGGAAACTAAGGCAAAGGTTTGCTTGAGCCCAGGAGTTTGAGGTTGCTGTGAGCTATGATGCCACAGCACTCTAGCCCGAGGAAACAGAGTGAAATTCTGTCTCAAAAACAAACAAACAAAAAAATAGCTGAGGGATCAGGAAGTGGATCCTTTTAGTGATGAGGAAGCATCCTGACTAAACTGCATGCTATCCACTGTGTTTGGACTGTAACTGTTCACATGACATTAGGTGTGAGATTTTTCCACTTAGGGCGTGATGTCAGAACTTGAAAACATTTAGATTTAAGAGTATTTCGTATTTTAGATTTTTGGATTAACATTGCTCAACTCACCTATATAACCCAGCAACCTTAGAGATGTGAAAATTTGTAGTTACTCTAAAACTTACAAATGAATGTTTTAACAGCTTTATTCTTAATAACCAAATTTGGAAATGACTTAAGTATCCTTTACCAAATAATTGGGTAACAAGCCATTGCCCATCCATAAACAGAATACCATCCAGCAATAAAAAAGGAGCAGATTACTGGCATCACAAAGGCATTATGTTGAGTGACAAAAGCCAGTCTCTACAAGTTACAAACTATATGATTCTATTTATATGACATTATGAAAAAGCCAAAACCATAGTAGATAACACATCACATTTCTCAGGAGTCGGTGAGGGGTGGTAGGACATCAAAATTCTTCACATAATTCAAGAATAGGAATTTTTATTCTTGTCACTTATGCCTTTTATTTTTAAGGATGTTATATTGCATTAACATGAAATATTTCTGTTCTTCTAGGATCCTAGAATTTTGAAATGAATGTAAAAAGAAAACAAAAATGTATTATATATATATTTGTTATTTTCCACCATGTTTTTCCTTCCCTAAGACAGTGAATGTAAATGGCCAGGCTGATTATATAGGGGAGGACCAAAGGCAGGAGGGGTACAGTAGTGATGTTCATTTACTAATGAGCAAACAGAGGCCCAGATAGATTAACAACTTGGCCAGAGTCACATAGAGAGTAAGTGACAAAAAGGCATTTGAACCTGAGTCACTGGAATCACCCATCAGTGAGGTGAAAGATGTGTCAGGGAAAGCAGAGAACTTTTGTTGGCCAAAGAGCCACATTATGACTTTTGCAAGCCCGGGCACTCTTGCCTTTGCAGGCCCCTTTTCCCACAATAACAGCAATATTAAGCTCTACTCTTAATATAACTTTGAATTTAATAGATTGAAGAGCTCTAAAATTTTTATCTTTTAAGAAATTCTCACTTGAAAAAAGTTAAAATTGGCTCTGTACCATAGCTCAAGCGGCTAAGATGCCAGTCACATACAGCAGAGCTGGTGGGTTTGAATCCAGCCTGGCCTGTCAAACAACAATGACAACTACGACCAAAAAATAGCCAGGTGTCGTGGCGGGTGCCTGTAGCCCAGTTACTTGGGAGGCTGAGGCAAGACAATTGCTTAAGCCCAGGAGTTGGAGGTGCCACAGCACTCTACCCAGAGTGACAGCTTGAGACTCTGTCAAGAAAGACAGAAAGAAGAAAGAAAGAAAGAAAGGAAGAAAGAAAGAAAGAAAGAAAGAAAGAAAGAAAGAAAGAAAGAAAGAAAGAAAGAAAGACAGACAGACAGACAGACAGGAAGGAAGGAAGGAAGGAAGGAGTTAAATTTTTCTTCAACCCTAGAAGTTCTTTTTTTTTCTTGTTTTTAAAAGAAACCAGTCTGTATTGTACAATGGTAGTTACACATCATTACTCATTTGCCCAAATCCATAGAATGTATGGCACCAAGATTAAACCTTAATGGAAACTAAGGACCGTGGGGGATACTGAGGTGTCAATGCGGGTTCATCAGTCCTAACAAATATACCACACTGGTGGGGAACATTTTTATGGAGGAGGCTACGAATGTGTGCGGGGCAGAGGGTAATGGGAACTCTGTACCTTTTTCTTGGTTTTACTATAAACCTAAAAGTGCTCTCAAAAGTACAGTCTATTTTAACAAAAAGAAACTAAAATATTTTTGTGACCTCCTAAAAGGATCCAGGACCCTCAGCAAAGTGTCTACTACATCTAATGGATAAGTTATACTCACCTGCAAAGCAGTCACTAATGTAAATATTGGAAAAGCATGTCAAGTTTCCTAGAGGCAAGATATGATAGCAGCATTGAAAAACGATGATTCTTCCGACTCCAGGCGGTCTAAGGCAGACTTCAGGGAAAGAGTTAACATGTAGTTATCACATCGCTAAGCAAGTGCATTGGAATCTTATGAGTCCTTACATTTTCTTTTCGAAAAATAAACCAGACTCATTTCTTTCATCCACACCTGAGTACCATATCTTGTCACAGTGATGGTGGAGATAGAACAGATAATGAAGGAACGACATCCCAGGTTTTGGAAAACTGTCAGTCTGTGATACAACTTCTCTGTTGTTGCAGCTACTACACCAGCCAAGCTCCCTGAGCCGCTGCAATCAGCCGGCTGAGTGTTGCCGGTAATTAGTTGCATCCCCTGCAGGGCAGAGTGAAACTGACTTTTTCCACTTGCAGGCCTTCCTGTTCTTTGTCAAGAAGTCTCACATTCCCCCTCGGCCCCCACTGGAAAATGTACTAGGAGTCACCATGTGACCATGCCTCCCAAAGTTCACACACGTTTATTCACTCTGCACCTCTTCATCCTCATTTCATCTGTTGCCCACTTGTGTGTCTTTATTCATGTGTCTGTTCTGCCCCGAGTACTCTTTTCTGCTCCCATTTTTCAGCCTCCTGGTCAACTCTCAAGACTGAGGCTCCAGAGCTACCTAAGCCACGGCTGCTCTCCGGATCCTTCTCTCAGTATTAATCTCTTCTTCTGTGCAGATTCTACCATAAAACACGTGATGCAGTTCCCTGCACTATGCCCTTTCCTAACTCCAAGAAGAGAGCTCTCTCTCTGCTTTTCTATATTCCATTCTGCCTGGATGGCATTCAAAAGCAATTTCCGGATTTTAGGATTTGGTTAAAGTCCCTTCTTCAGGCTCGTCATTGCTGTAATCCTTTCTATCTAGTCTCCCAGGTATCTGGATTTGAAAGATGTGAAATATGCAAGTATGAGGCATTTGAAGAGCTAATGCATGTTGCTGAGTACTTCAGTCAATCCTCAATTTCTCTGAAACGCTGTACTTCAAAGAATCTGCTAAGGATGGATTCAAGAAGCTGCCATGGAGTTAAGTCTCTATGAATTAGTTTGTTAGAAACCATCAGTGACAGCTAAGAGCAAGATCCCAAATTACCTTTGATCACAAAGTCTTTAGGGGCTGCCGGTGTGCTTGGGAAGAAATGCCTTATACTTCCCCAAGCCCTAGTCCTCCATGGTCAGCATCTTACTGACCCTGCTTCCCATCACTTCACCACTCCAACTTCCTCAGGATTATTTCTACATAACATATGTAGCTCTAACACCTAACACTTCCCCAAACACTGTGTTTTAGGCCCTATTTGGTTCTTACATACATTGTGTCTCTCTTCTTTAAAAAATCCCATAAGGAACTGCATATCACTATCACCATTTAATAACAGCCCAAATAAGATCTGATTGGGCCCCAAAGGCTCAAAATGTTAGACATATTCTGCACAATCCTACTTGTGGTAAGGTCACATCTCTCTTGTAGCCAGTTTGCAGAACAAAGAGAAGCAGCAGAGATGGAGGTGGTGGTGGGGAGGTTGAAGCGGATGAAGTAGCCTAACCTTGTGTTTTATCACGTCTCACAAGAACTTTGTACAAGGAAGGTGACCACAAGAGGGCTACTGCTATTGTTTAATTCTTGATAGTCTAGGTTAAAAAAAAAAAAAAAAAAAAACTATGGAGAAGTCCTGCTTTTAACTCTGCAAAATCAGGCTTAAAATTTGGAGGAAGGAAAACCAGAAATGAAAGAGATTACATTTAAAGTTCATGCCTAAAACTTACCAGCCTTCTGGGTCAGCACACGTGGAGGGAACCAGGGTGTTCCTATTATATGTACTTCCTGTTCTTCTTTTTTAATAAGATAGAGGAAGAAAGAGGAGAAACAACACTAACTCACAAGTAACTATTTGAAATTGTTGGGATATAGAAGAGATAATGAAACATGTATTTTTTTATGATGCTCTTCTGGTATTTAGAACTTTCTCTCTCTGGAAAACCTGTATCTGGGTGTGCAAGGGGGAAGCCTCAATCATATCATCTCAAAAGAATGAAAGCTAAATAGAGAATGGCTTTTCTCCATCCAGGATTTGAGAACTACAGCATCTCAGTGCATCCTATCACCCTCCCACTCAAAGGCATTGGAATTAGCATGTGATAGAAAGTTTCCATGGTTGCACTTTTGGTCTTTAAAGACCACGAAAAGCACCTGCATGAGTCCATCTCACAGCCTGGGAACATTTTCTTTAAAGTAAGGGTTTATATGATTTCTAAAAGTCCCATCAATAGATTATCAAATACAGTAGAACCTTGATAGTTGATCATCTCCCTACATTGACCATCTCCTTAAGTTGACCCAATTTGCACAGACTAGACATGTGCCACATGTGCTCAGTATAAGTTTCTTCTATTGAGTTGCCTACATCTACATGTTGACCAGTTTGATATGGTCCCTTGGGTGGCCAACGTGTAGAGGTTCTCCTATGTTTGGGTTAAGACCTGATAGCACTGCTTAAGGCAGATATATACACTTGGTAGTCACATAAGATTATAAATCTCCGTTTTCTCCTCTGTGGAGATACTACCATTATAATACTGATAACCATCCTAACGACAGCATGGTGGAGATTCAGTGGGAGAATATATGAAGCTTACTTTGTAGCTTTACGAAATCTATACAATATCTACTTCTTAATTTTAACTATTTTTGAAATAGAAATTAAAAATCTAAGACTCTGGTAACAAAATAGCTGGCAAAAAGGGACAAGCTTACTATTTGCTTGAGAATTGGATATAAAACAATCTTTTTAAAATGCGTTTTTATCTTATGCAGACATTAATTTATCCTAAAGTATTCATTATGTCTTTGAGGCTTGTAGATGAAGACAGTCAGTAAGTGTGTAAGTCTAAGTGACTTCAGATACATGCTGACAGGTTCACAGAGTATCTTTGTTACCTAAGACAAAATCCTAGCACAGGGCTGGGAATACCAGGCCAGCAAGATTTCTACTTTCTTTCCTCTTTCTTCCCCCTATTCCCCCCCACACCCTAAGAGGTCTAGAAATACCATTTTCTCATAGTATTCCGTTAACTTCTTCTGGAACTCAATAAGCCTTCATGGTTCCTACTTCATTAAGCTTCAAAGGTAGTAGCAAACAATTTCATGCAGCTTTGCAACTATTGGGGGGAAATCAGATTCTGTCAAACTTAGAATGGAAATTAATTTTTCATAAAAAGCATAATTTATTTAAAGCAGCCAAATTAGATAGACAATACATTTCTTTAATGCTATTTAAGAAAGTCCCTGCTAGTGGCTTTGGGTAGGAATATTTACAAATTGAATAGAATAAGCAAACCATTTAAAGCAGTGCAGAGAAAGCCCAATTTTTCTACATTTCTGATTATTCATTATTACACTTAATTCCAACTTCCATTAGCTAAGGGAGTCCCATATTATGTAAAACAATGGTAAGTTCAGGCAGAGAGTGCTTTCTGGTGAACTTGAAAGCCTGGCAAGATGGAAAACCATCACCACTCTGTTCTTTTGGAGGACTTAAGTGGGATATAAGGAAAGATAAAAAATTGACTTCTACTGAAAATAGGAATTTTTACAAGTGACAATATCACAGTAGGTTTCCAGCCTTATACTCCTGCTCTAGTTACTGGGCAGCACTTTGAAAATTAGGCCAAGCATCATTATTTCAAGTTCATTTCATACTGACAGGAGTAAAATTGATGCTCATATATTTGACATCTTAAAAACTGCTTTCAGAGCATCATTACTGCAGTGAGCCATTCAGAATATTTTTTTCTGACTTCTTTTACAAATAGCTCATATAGAATATTTTTTTGTGTCCATATCATTTTAAGTAATGTCAGGTTACCTGACATTTCTGTTTGTGTTCCCTGGGTCTTGGTTCCCTGTACTGAAGAATGGTTACTGGTACCAAGTGGACACTGGCAAGCCAAACAGTAAGATTTATTAAAGCTCCCTATGTTCCGGAGTGGGAATGGATCTGTCCCCACAAGTGAAGAAGACCCTGGGTTTAACACATTTCTGTTTTTATGTTTACATCTTTTGGTGTGCTCACAGGGAGGGTGGAACGTTCGTGTTTATCTTGGGACGGAGGTGGAGAACAGCATCTCTACTGAATCTCCCTCCCCTTGCCTTTACACCTGTTTCCCCTTCCTCTTGATTCCTACCTGATGGTACCACATTGAATTAAGCCCAGCACTACTCTGACTGGGCATCACTTTCATTCCTTCGTGGATGTGGCACTAGCCCCAGGCGTGGGAGAGAGTTCCCATTCTGCAGCACTTTCCAATTCCAAAAGTAAGTCTAGCTTTGTATTTTTGCCAAATTGGAGCTTATAGGAACACTTTGGGGAGTGGTCTTGTTTGTAAAATATGCTAGGGAAACAAGTTCTATAACTAAGTACAAGGGAAAACGTAACCAAGAGAACTACCTAATAAAGAAAAAAGATGTAGGTAAAAAACAGTAGTGGTGGGGCGTACTAAATGTTTAGCAACAGGACAGGCACAGCATGTAGATATGTATATTCATACTTCAAACTAATAGATGGGCCTACCCTCCACAGTCCCAAGAGTCAATATACTCATTGATCCCAAGAGTTCTCAGTTCCACTGATCTCATGGAGCAAGAATAGCCCATTTTCTCCCTTGTCTGGTTTTGGAGCCGCTGTCAATTGCTCCCTTCACCAAGAAGTTGACCCAATGTTCCCATGTATCTGTCATTTTAAGAAGCTTAAACATAAAGTATTTGCATTTACATGTCAAGATGGAAACAACTCTTAGTGACAAGCCCCAAGTGGAAATATATTCCTTGTATAGTTTAATCTGAAATGAAACCTTAATATGAAACCTGAGGAGCAAGGCACAGGGTGATCATTCTATCATGAGTGTTCTCAGCATATTGCCTACAATCAAAGTTCTTTAGAGCCTGGTCAATATTAATCAGGATGTGTCTGTTCACACTTTATCATTTGAATATCTGTAGCTCCATTTTGCTTTTCCATTCATTTCTGAGGATACCCATTAAAAATAAATGTAAATATTTTCAGCAAAAACAAACTAAAATGCTAATCTAAGAATGTACCACTATGAATTTCTATATGTGGTATTATTTGAGCTGCTGTATTCAATTTATTTGGCTGTAGGCAGGTTAGAGTCAAGCAAAATTGATTTACTATCTTTGCCAAGTGGTGGCACAATAGAGATCATAAGACTATGAGCTCCCACTATCAGCTTTCTCCATGGCAGGGTGGAAGACAGAGAGATGAGATTGCTGAGGAAGCAGTCTTGCCAAGCTTGTGAAAGTCAGGGAGCATAACTCTTTTGGGCTTATGAATATGCGACACCTAACATCTCTTCTAGGAAGAGCTGACGATCTAAATGGAATGGTCAGCGGATCCCACTGCCTCACCCTTTCAATTGCGTGTTTCTTATTCATAGCATGGCTGCTTGGCTAATACGTGGCACACATGTAGATGGGATACCTTTGTTTTGGTTTTGCTATGGAAAGAATATAAGAATGCTGGCCACAATAAAGCCAGGAGTAAAGTTTCCGGAGCCATCTGTGGAGTATTTCATTACTTTGCCATATTGGAAAACCACAGGAATGGAAGCCAAGGAATCCTTCTCCCCTCCATACTGAGAAGGAGACAAGAGGCATTCTTCCAAATCCAGAAGAGAGCAGCAAAAAGCTGCTATGAACATTTGTGTGCATATTTCTGTGTGGACATAAATGCTCAATTCATTTACATAAATACCAAAGAGGATTGTATGTTATGAGTATTTTTTTTTATTAAATCATATCTGTGTACATTAATGCTATCATAGGGTACAGAGTGCTGTTGCTATATACAATTTGAAATACTTTCATCCAACTGGTTAACATAGCCTTCATGTCATTTTCTTAGTTATTGTGTTAAGACATTTATATTCTACATTTAGAGAGATTCACATGTACCCTTATAGGATAAACCATAGGCATAATCCCACCAATCACCCTCTCTCCACCCATCCTCCCCCCTCCCCTCCTCTCCCTCTCCCCTCTCCCCCTTTTCTTGGGCTAAAGGTGGGTTATAGTTTTCCTATGAAAGCTATAAATTAGTTTCATAGTAGGGCTGAGTACATTGGATACTTTTTCTTCCATTCTTGAGATACTTTGCTAAGAAGAATATTTTCTAGCTCCATCCACCTAAACATGAAGGAGGTAAAGTCTCCATCTTTCTTTATGGCTGCATAGTATTCCGTGGTAGAGTATGTTTAGTTTTATAAGTAATTTCCAAACTGTCTTCCAAAGTGTCTGTACCATTTTGAATTCAAACTAGCAATGACTGAGAGTTCCTCTTTCTTCCCATTCTCACCAGCATTTGATGTTGTCAGCATTTTAGATTATAGCTATTCTAATATGTGTATCTCATTATCATTTTAATTTGCATTTTCTTTATGACATGCTGAGCATCTTTTCTTATGCTTATATGCCGTGCTATGGCCTCTTTGGTGAGGTATCTGTTTATATCTTTACTCATTTTAAATTGAACTGTTTATTTTTTATTGAGACAGAGTCTCACTATGTCACTTTCAGTAGAGTCCCACGGCAGCACAACTCACAACAACCTCAAACTCTTGGCCTTAAGTGATTCTCTTGCCTCAGCCTCCTGAGTAGCTGGGACTACAAGCATCTGCCACAATGCCCAGCTATTTTTTTGTTACAGTTGTCAATGTTGTTTAGCAGGCCTGGGCCAGGCTTGAACCCTTAGCCTCAGTGTATGTGGCTGGTGCCCTACTCACTGAGCTACAGGCTCTGAGCCTGTTTATTTTCTTGTTGTTGAGTTTTAAGTGTTCTTTGCATATTTTGGTTACAAGTCCTTTATCAGCTATGTGCTTTATAAAATTTTTCTGTAGTGTAATTTTTTTCTTTATCTCAACAGACATATCTTTTTCAAAGCAAAAGTTTTTAATTCAGACGAAGTTCATCTTATCATTTTTTTCTGTTTTTTAGATCATCTTTTTACTATCATATCCAAAATCTTCTTGACAAAGGCACCTAGATTTTCCCCTGTTGTCTTCAAAAATTTTTACAGTTTTATGTTTTACATTTATGCCTGTGATCCAATTTGAGAAAGTTTGTGAAAGATGTAAGATGTGTATATAGAGTATTATTGTTGTTGGTCTGTAGATGTCTAATT